>NC_134440.1:2103746-2405942 GCF_030867145.1 Opisthocomus hoazin | reverse complement strand
CCCAAAATGCGAACGTCTGCAGATAGCTCGCAGCCAGAAAGAGCTAGCCTCGAAAGCTGGTGCTCAGCCTCATCTGCCCATGGCACTGCTCGCACAGAGGCACAAAGACTGGGGCTGCTTCCTTGTCTTGCCACCTCAAACGTCACATGTATCTCTGGGGGTCCGTGCCGGGCACCTCCGGCAGTCCTGCTCCCAAAATGCGAACGTCTGCAGATAGCTCGCAGCCAGAAAGAGCTAGCCTGGAAAGCTGTTGCTCAGCCTCATCTGCCCATGGCACTGCTCGCACAGAGGTACAGAGACTGGGGCTGGTTGCTTCTCTTGCCACTTAAAACTTCAAACGTATCTTTGAGGATCCGTGCCGGGCGTCTCCGGCAGCCCTGCTCCCAAAATGCGAACGTCTGCAGATAGCTCGCAGCCAGAAAGAGCTAGCCTCGAAAGCTGGTGCTCAGCCTCATCTGCCCATGGCACTGCTCGCACAGAGGCACAAAGACTGGGGCTGCTTCCTTGTGTTGCCACCTCAAACGTCACATGTATCTCTGGGGGTCCGTGCCGGGCACCTCCGGCAGTCCTGCTCCCAAAATGCGAACGTCTGCAGATAGCTCGCAGCCAGAAAGAGCTAGCCTGGAAAGCTGCTGCTCAGCCTCATCTGCCCATGGCACTGCTCGCACAGAGGTACAGAGACTGGGGCTGGTTGCTTCTCTTGCCACTTAAAACTTCAAACATATCTTTGAGGATCCGTGCCGGGCGCCCCCGGCAGCCCTGCTCCCAAAATGCGAACGTCTGCAGATAGCTCGCAGCCAGAAAGAGCTAGCCTGGAAAGCTGTTGCTCAGCCTCATCTGCCCATGGCACTGCTCGCACAGAGGCACAGAGACTGGGGCTGCTTGCTTGTTTTCCCACCTCAAACTGCAAATGTATCTCTGGGGGTCAGTGACGGGCGTCTCCGGCAGCCCTGCTCCCAAAATGCGAATGTCTGCAGATAGCTCGCAGCCAGGAAGAGCTAGCCTGGAAAGCTGTTGCTCAGCCTCATCTGCCCATGGCACTGCTCGCACAGAGGCACAGAGACTGGGGCTGCTTGCTTGTCTTGCCACCTCAAACTTCAAACGTAGCTTTGGGGGTCCGTGCCGGGTGCCCCCGGCAGCCCTGCTCCCAAAATGCGAACGTCTGCAGATAGCTCGCAGCCAGAAAGAGCTAGCCTCGAAAGCTGTTGCTCAGCCCCATCTGCCCATGGCACTGCTCGCACAGAGGTACAGAGACTAGGGCTGCCTGCTTGTCTTGCCACCTCAAACGTCAAACGTAGCTTTGGGGGTCCATGCCGGGTGCATCCGGCAGCCCTGCTCCCAAAATGCGAACGTCTGCAGATAGCTCGCAGCCAGAAAGAGCTAGCCTGGAAAGCTGTTGCTCAGCCTCATCTGCCCATGGCACTGCTCGCACAGAGGTACAGAGACTGGGGCTGGTTGCTTCTCTTGCCACTTAAAACTTCAAACGTAGCTTTGGGGATCCGTGCCGGGCGTCTCCGGCAGCCCTGCTCCCAAAATGCGAACGTCTGCAGATAGCTCGCAGCCAGAAAGAGCTAGCCTGGAAAGCTGTTGCTCAGCCTCATCTGCCCATGGCACTGCTCGCACAGAGGCACAGAGACTGGGGATGCTTGCTTGTCTTGCCACCTCAAACGTCAAACGTAGATTTGGGGATCCGTGCCGGACGTCCCCGGCAGCCCTGCTCCCAAAATGTGAACGTCTGCAGATAGCTCGCAGCCAGAAAGAGCTAGCCTGGAAAGCTGTTGCTCAGCCTCATCTGCCCATGGCACTGCTCGCACAGAGGCACAGAGACTGGGGCTTCTTCCTTGTCTTGCCACCTCAAACTTCAAATGTATCTCTGGTGGTCCGTGCCGGGCGCCTCCGGCAGCCCTACTCCCAAAATGCGAACGTCTGCAGATAGCTCGCAGCCAGAAAGAGCTAGCCTCGAAAGCTGGTGCTCAGCCTCATCTGCCCATGGCACTGCTCGCACAGAGGCACAAAGACTGGGGCTGCTTCCTTGTCTTGCCACCTCAAACGTCACATGTATCTCTGGGGGTCCGTGCCGGGCACCTCCGGCAGTCCTGCTCCCAAAATGCGAACGTCTGCAGATAGCTCGCAGCCAGAAAGAGCTAGCCTGGAAAGCTGTTGCTCAGCCTCATCTGCCCATGGCACTGCTCGCACAGAGGTACAGAGACTGGGGCTGGTTGCTTCTCTTGCCACTTAAAAATTCAAACGTATCTTTGAGGATCCGTGCCGGGCGTCTCCGGCAGCCCTGCTCCCAAAATGCGAACGTCTGCAGATAGCTCGCAGCCAGAAAGAGCTAGCCTCGAAAGCTGGTGCTCAGCCTCATCTGCCCATGGCACTGCTCGCACAGAGGCACAAAGACTGGGGCTGCTTCCTTGTCTTGCCACCTCAAACGTCACATGTATCTCTGGGGGTCCGTGCCGGGCACCTCCGGCAGTCCTGCTCCCAAAATGCGAACGTCTGCAGATAGCTCGCAGCCAGAAAGAGCTAGCCTGGAAAGCTGCTGCTCAGCCTCATCTGCCCATGGCACTGCTCGCACAGAGGTACAGAGACTGGGGCTGGTTGCTTCTCTTGCCACTTAAAACTTCAAACATATCTTTGAGGATCCGTGCCGGGCGCCCCCGGCAGCCCTGCTCCCAAAATGCGAACGTCTGCAGATAGCTCGCAGCCAGAAAGAGCTAGCCTCGAAAGCTGTTGCTCAGCCTCATCTGCCCATGGCACTGCTCGCACAGAGGCACAGAGACTGGGGCTGCTTGCTTGTTTTCCCACCTCAAACTGCAAATGTATCTCTGGGGGTCAGTGACGGGCGTCTCCGGCAGCCCTGCTCCCAAAATGCGAATGTCTGCAGATAGCTCGCAGCCAGGAAGAGCTAGCCTGGAAAGCTGTTGCTCAGCCTCATCTGCCCATGGCACTGCTCGCACAGAGGCACAGAGACTGGGGCTGCTTGCTTGTCTTGCCACCTCAAACTTCAAACGTAGCTTTGGGGGTCCGTGCCGGGTGCCCCCGGCAGCCCTGCTCCCAAAATGCGAACGTCTGCAGATAGCTCGCAGCCAGAAAGAGCTAGCCTCGAAAGCTGTTGCTCAGCCCCATCTGCCCATGGCACTGCTCGCACAGAGGTACAGAGACTAGGGCTGCCTGCTTGTCTTGCCACCTCAAACGTCAAACGTAGCTTTGGGGGTCCATGCCGGGTGCATCCGGCAGCCCTGCTCCCAAAATGCGAACGTCTGCAGATAGCTCGCAGCCAGAAAGAGCTAGCCTGGAAAGCTGTTGCTCAGCCTCATCTGCCCATGGCACTGCTCGCACAGAGGTACAGAGACTGGGGCTGGTTGCTTCTCTTGCCACTTAAAACTTCAAACGTAGCTTTGGGGATCCGTGCCGGGCGTCTCCGGCAGCCCTGCTCCCAAAATGCGAACGTCTGCAGATAGCTCGCAGCCAGAAAGAGCTAGCCTGGAAAGCTGTTGCTCAGCCTCATCTGCCCATGGCACTGCTCGCACAGAGGCACAGAGACTGGGGATGCTTGCTTGTCTTGCCACCTCAAACGTCAAACGTAGATTTGGGGATCCGTGCCGGACGTCCCCGGCAGCCCTGCTCCCAAAATGTGAACGTCTGCAGATAGCTCGCAGCCAGAAAGAGCTAGCCTGGAAAGCTGTTGCTCAGCCTCATCTGCCCATGGCACTGCTCGCACAGAGGCACAGAGACTGGGGCTTCTTCCTTGTCTTGCCACCTCAAACTTCAAATGTATCTCTGGTGGTCCGTGCCGGGCGCCTCCGGCAGCCCTACTCCCAAAATGCGAACGTCTGCAGATAGCTCGCAGCCAGAAAGAGCTAGCCTGGAAAGCTGTTGCTCAGCCTCATCTGCCCATGGCACTGCTCGCACAGAGGTACAGAGACTGGGGCTGGTTGCTTCTCTTGCCACTTAAAACTTTAAAAGTATCTTTGGGGATCCGTGCCGGGTGTCTCCGGCAGCCCTGCTCCCAAAATGCGAACGTCTGCAGATAGCTCGCAGCCAGAAAGAGCTAGCCTGGAAAGCTGTTGCTCAGCCTCATCTGCCCATGGCACTGCTCGCACAGAGGCACAGAGACTGGGGCTGCTTGCTTGTTTTCCCACCTCAAACTTCAAATGTATCTCTGGGTGTCCGTGCCTGGCGCCTCCAGCAGCCCTGCTCCCAAAATGCGAACGTCTGCAGATAGCTCGCAGCCAGAAAGAGCTAGCCTGGAAAGCTGTTGCTCAGCCTCATCTGCCCATGGCACTGCTCGCACAGAGGTACAGAGACTGGGGCTGCTTGCTTGTCTTGCCACCTCAAACTTCAAACGTAGATTTCGGGATTTGTACTGGGCACCCCCGGCAGCCCTGCTCCCAAAATGCGAACGTCTGCAGATAGCTCGCAGCCAGAAAGAGCTAGCCTGGAAAGCTGTTGCTCAGCCTCATCTGCCCATGGCACTGCTCGCACAGAGGTACAGAGACTGGGCTGGTTGCTTCTCTTGCCACTTAAAACTTCAAACGTATCTTTGAGGATCCGTGCCGGGCGTCTCCGGCAGCCCTGCTCCCAAAATGCGAACGTCTGCAGATAGCTCGCAGCCAGAAAGAGCTAGCCTGGAAAGCTGTTGCTCAGCCTCATCTGCCCATGGCACTGCTCGCACAGAGGCACAGAGACTGGGGCTGCTTGCTTGTTTTCCCACCTCAAACGTCACATGTATCTCTGGGGGTCCGTGCCGGGCACCTCCGGCAGTCCTGCTCCCAAAATGCGAATGTCTGCAGATAGCTCGCAGCCAGAAAGAGCTAGCCTGGAAAGCTGTTGCTCAGCCCCATCTGCCCATGGCACTGCTCGCACAGAGGCACAGAGAGTGGGGCTGCTTCCTTGTCTTGCCACCTCAAACTTCAAACGTACCTTTGGTTGTCCGTGCCGGGCGCCCCCGGCAGCCCTGCTCCCAAAATGCGAACGTCTGCAGATAGCTCGCAGCCAGAAAGGGCTAGCCTGGAAAGCTGTTGCTCAGCCTCATCTGCCCATGGCACTGCTCGCACAGAGGCACAGAGACTAGGGCTGCCTGCTTGTCTTGCCACCTCAAACGTCAAACGTAGATTTGGTGGTCCGTGCCGGGCGCATCCGGCAGCCCTGCTCCCAAAATGCGAACGTCTGCAGATAGCTCGCAGGCAGAAAGAGCTAGCCTGGAAAGCTGTTGCTCAGCCTCATCTGCCCATGGCACTGCTCGCACAGAGGTACAGAGACTGGGGCTGGTTGCTTCTCTTGCCACTTAAAACTTCAAACGTAGCTTTGGGGATCCGTGCCGGGCGTCTCCAGCAGCCCTGCTCCCAAAATGCGAACGTCTGCAGATAGCTCGCAGCCAGAAAGAGGTAGCCTGGAAAACTGTTGCTCAGCCTCATCTGCCCATGGCACTGCTCGCACAGAGGCACAGAGACTGGGGCTTCTTCCTTGTCTTGCCACCTCAAACTTCAAATGTATCTCTGGTGGTCCGTGCCGGGCGCCTCCGGCAGCCCTGCTCCCAAAATGCGAACGTCTGCAGATAGCTCGCAGCCAGAAAGAGCTAGCCTGGAAAGCTGTTGCTCAGCCTCATCTGCCCATGGCACTGCTCGCACAGAGGTACAGAGACTGGGGCTGGTTGCTTCTCTTGCCACTTAAAACTTCAAACGTAGCTTTGGGGATCCGTGCCGGGCGTCTCCGGCAGCCCTGCTCTCAAAATGCGAACGTCTGCAGATAGCTCGCAGCCAGAAAGAGCTAGCCTGGAAAGCTGTTGCTCAGCCTCATCTGCCCATGGCACTGCTCGCACAGAGGCACAGAGACTGGGGATGCTTGCTTGTCTTGCCACCTCAAACGTCAAACGTAGATTTGGGGATCCGTGCCGGACGTCCCCGGCAGCCCTGCTCCCAAAATGTGAACGTCTGCAGATAGCTCGCAGCCAGAAAGAGCTAGCCTGGAAAGCTGTTGCTCAGCCTCATCTGCCCATGGCACTGCTCGCACAGAGGCACAGAGACTGGGGCTTCTTCCTTGTCTTGCCACCTCAAACTTCAAATGTATCTCTGGTGGTCCGTGCCGGGCGCCTCCGGCAGCCCTACTCCCAAAATGCGAACGTCTGCAGATAGCTCGCAGCCAGAAAGAGCTAGCCTGGAAAGCTGTTGCTCAGCCTCATCTGCCCATGGCACTGCTCGCACAGAGGTACAGAGACTGGGGCTGGTTGCTTCTCTTGCCACTTAAAACTTTAAAAGTATCTTTGGGGATCCGTGCCGGGTGTCTCCGGCAGCCCTGCTCCCAAAATGCGAACGTCTGCAGATAGCTCGCAGCCAGAAAGAGCTAGCCTGGAAAGCTGTTGCTCAGCCTCATCTGCCCATGGCACTGCTCGCACAGAGGCACAGAGACTGGGGCTGCTTGCTTGTTTTCCCACCTCAAACTTCAAATGTATCTCTGGGTGTCCGTGCCTGGCGCCTCCAGCAGCCCTGCTCCCAAAATGCGAACGTCTGCAGATAGCTCGCAGCCAGAAAGAGCTAGCCTGGAAAGCTGTTGCTCAGCCTCATCTGCCCATGGCACTGCTCGCACAGAGGTACAGAGACTGGGGCTGCTTGCTTGTCTTGCCACCTCAAACTTCAAACGTAGATTTCGGGATTTGTACTGGGCACCCCCGGCAGCCCTGCTCCCAAAATGCGAACGTCTGCAGATAGCTCGCAGCCAGAAAGAGCTAGCCTGGAAAGCTGTTGCTCAGCCTCATCTGCCCATGGCACTGCTCGCACAGAGGTACAGAGACTGGGGCTGGTTGCTTCTCTTGCCACTTAAAACTTCAAACGTATCTTTGAGGATCCGTGCCGGGCGTCTCCAGCAGCCCTGCTCCCAAAATGCGAACGTCTGCAGATAGCTCGCAGCCAGAAAGTGCTAGCCTGGAAAGCTGTTGCTCAGCCTCATCTGCCCATGGCACTGCTCGCACAGAGGCACAGAGACTGGGGCTGCTTGCTTGTTTTCCCACCTCAAACTTCAAATGTATCTCTGGGGGTCCGTGCCGGGCGTCTCCGGCAGCCCTGCTCCCAAAATGCGAATGTCTGCAGATAGCTCGCAGCCAGAAAGAGCTAGCCTGGAAAGCTGTTGCTCAGCCCCATCTGCCCATGGCACTGCTCGCACAGAGGCACAGAGAGTGGGGCTGCTTCCTTGTCTTGCCACCTCAAACTTCAAACGTACCTTTGGTTGTCCGTGCCGGGCGCCCCCGGCAGCCCTACTCCCAAAATGCGAACGTCTGCAGATAGCTCGCAGCCAGAAAGAGCTAGCCTGGAAAGCTGTTGCTCAGCCCCATCTGCCCATGGCACTGCTCGCACAGAGGCACAGAGACTAGGGCTGCCTGCTTGTCTTGCCACCTCAAACGTCAAACGTAGATTTGGTGGTCCGTGCCGGGCGCATCCGGCAGCCCTGCTCCCAAAATGCGAACGTCTGCAGATAGCTCGCAGGCAGAAAGAGCTAGCCTGGAAAGCTGTTGCTCAGCCTCATCTGCCCATGGCACTGCTCGCACAGAGGTACAGAGACTGGGGCTGGTTGCTTCTCTTGCCACTTAAAACTTCAAACGTAGCTTTGGGGATCCGTGCCGGGCGTCTCCGGCAGCCCTGCTCCCAAAATGCGAACGTCTGCAGATAGCTCGCAGCCAGAAAGAGGTAGCCTGGAAAGCTGTTGCTCAGCCTCATCTGCCCATGGCACTGCTCGCACAGAGGCACAGAGACTGGGGCTTCTTCCTTGTCTTGCCACCTCAAACTTCAAATGTATCTCTGGTGGTCCGTGCCGGGCGCCTCCGGCAGCCCTACTCCCAAAATGCGAACGTCTGCAGATAGCTCGCAGCCAGAAAGAGCTAGCCTGGAAAGCTGTTGCTCAGCCTCATCTGCCCATGGCACTGCTCGCACAGAGGTACAGAGACTGGGGCTGGTTGCTTCTCTTGCCACTTAAAACTTCAAACGTATCTTTGGGGATCCGTGCCGGGCGTCTCCGGCAGCCCTGCTCTCAAAATGCGAACGTCTGCAGATAGCTCGCAGCCAGAAAGAGCTAGCCTGGAAAGCTGTTGCTCAGCCTCATCTGCCCATGGCACTGCTCGCACAGAGGCACAGAGACTGGGGCTGCTTGCTTGTCTTGCCACCTCAAGCTTCAAATGTATCTCTGGGTGTCCGTGCCTGGCGCCTCCGGCAGCCCTGCTCCCAAAATGCGAACGTCTGCAGATAGCTCGCAGCCAGAAAGAGCTAGCCTGGAAAGCTGTTGCTCAGCCTCATCTGCCCATGGCACTGCTCGCACAGAGGTACAGAGACTGGGGCTGGTTGCTTCTCTTGCCACTTAAAACTTCAAACGTAGCTTTGGGGATCCGTGCCGGGCGTCTCCGGCAGCCCTGCTCCCAAAATGCGAACGTCTGCAGATAGCTCGCAGCCAGAAAGAGCTAGCCTGGAAAGCTGTTGCTCAGCCTCATCTGCCCATGGCACTGCTCGCACAGAGGCACAGAGACTGGGGCTGCTTGCTTGTTTTCCCACCTCAAACTTCAAATGTATCTCTGGGGGTCCGTGCCGGGCGTCTCCGGCAGCCCTGCTCCCAAAATGCGAACGTCTGCAGATAGCTCGCAGCCAGAAAGAGCTAGCCTGGAAAGCTGTTGCTCAGCCTCATCTGCCCATGGCACTGCTCGCACAGAGGTACAGAGACTGGGGCTGGTTGCTTCTCTTGCCACTTAAAACTTCAAACGTAGCTTTGGGGATCCGTGCCGGGCGTCTCCGGCAGCCCTGCTCCCAAAATGCGAACGTCTGCAGATAGCTCGCAGCCAGAAAGAGCTAGCCTGGAAAGCTGTTGCTCAGCCTCATCTGCCCATGGCACTGCTCGCACAGAGGCACAGAGACTGGGGATGCTTGCTTGTCTTGCCACCTCAAACGTCAAACGTAGATTTGGGGATCCGTGCCGGACGTCCCCGGCAGCCCTGCTCCCAAAATGCGAACGTCTGCAGATAGCTCGCAGCCAGAAAGAGCTAGCCTGGAAAGCTGTTGCTCAGCCTCATCTGCCCATGGCACTGCTCGCACAGAGGTACAGAGACTGGGGCTGGTTGCTTCTCTTGCCACTTAAAACTTCAAACGTATATTTGGGGATCCGTGCCGGGCGTCTCCGGCAGCCCTGCTCCCAAAATGCGAACGTCTGCAGATAGCTCGCCGCCAGAAAGAGCTAGCCTGGAAAGCTGTTGCTCAGCCTCATCTGCCCATGGCACTGCTCGCACAGAGGCACAGAGACTGGAGCTGCTTGCTTGTCTTGCCACCTCAAACGTCAAACGCAGATTTGGGGATCCGTGCCGGACGTCTCCGGCAGCCCTGCTCCCAAAATGCGAACGTCTGCAGATAGCTCGCAGCCAGAAAGAGCTAGCCTGGAAACCTGTTGCTCAGCCTCGTCTGCCCATGGCACTGCTCGCACAGAGGTGCAGAGACTGGGGCTACTTGCTTCTCTTGCCACTTAAAACTTTAAACGTATCTTTGGGGATCCGTGTCGGGCATCTCCGGCAGCCCTGCTCCCAAAATGCGAACGTCTGCAGATAGCTCGCAGCCAGAAAGAGCTAGCCTGGAAAGCTGTTGCTCAGCCTCATCTGCCCATGGCACTGCTCGCACAGAGGCACAAAGACTGGGGCTGCTTCCTTGTCTTGCCACCTCAAAAGTCACATGTATCTCTGGGGGTCCGTGCCGGGCACCACCGGCAGTCCTGCTCCCAAAATGCGAACGTCTGCAGATAGCTCGCAGCCAGAAAGAGCTAGCCTGGAAAGCTGTTGCTCAGCCTCATCTGCCCATGGCACTGCTCGCACAGAGGCACAGAGACTGGGGCTGCTTGCTTCTCTTGCCACTTAAAACTTCAAACGTATCTTTGAGGATCCGTGCCGGGCGTCTCCGGCAGCCCTGCTCCCAAAATGCGAACGTCTGCAGATAGCTCGCAGCCAGAAAGAGCTAGCCTGGAAAGCTGTTGCTCAGCCCCATCTGCCCATGGCACTGCTCGCACAGAGGCACAAAGACTGGGGCTGCTTCCTTGTCTTGCCACCTCAAACGTCACATGTATCTCTGGGGGTCCGTGCCGGGCACCTCCGGCAGCCCTACTCCCAAAATGCGAACGTCTGCAGATAGCTCGCAGCCAGAAAGAGCTAGCCTGGAAAGCTGTTGCTCAGCCTCATCTGCCCATGGCACTGCTCGCACAGAGGTACAGAGACTGGGGCTGGTTGCTTCTCTTGCCACTTAAAACTTCAAACATATCTTTGAGGATCCGTGCCGGGCGCCCCCGGCAGCCCTGCTCCCAAAATGCGAACGTCTGCAGATAGCTCGCAGCCAGAAAGAGCTAGCCTGGAAAGCTGTTGCTCAGCCCCATCTGCCCATGGCACTGCTCGCACAGAGGCACAGAGACTGAGGCTTCTTCCTTGTCTTGCCACCTCAAACTTCAAATGTATCTCTGGTGGTCCGTGCCGGGCGCCTCCGGCAGCCCTACTCCTAAAATGCGAACGTTTGCAGATAGCTCGCAGCCAGAAAGAGCTAGCCTGGAAAGCTGTTGCTCAGCCTCATCTGCCCATGGCACTGCTCGCACAGAGGCACAGAGACTGGGGCTGGTTGCTTCTCTTGCCACTTAAAACTTCAAACGTAGCTTTGGGGATCCGTGCCGGTCGTCTCCGGCAGCCCTGCTCCCAAAATGCGAACGTCTGCAGATAGCTCGCAGCCAGAAAGAGCTAGCCTGGAAAGCTGTTGCTCAGCCTCATCTGCCCATGGCACTGCTCGCACAGAGGCACAGAGACTGGGGCTGGTTGCTTCTCTTGCCACTTAAAACTTCAAACGTAGCTTTGGGGATCCGTGCCGGGCGTCTCCGGCAGCCCTGCTCCCAAAATGCGAACGTCTGCAGATAGCTCGCAGCCAGAAAGAGCTAGCCTGGAAAGCTGTTGCTCAGCCTCATCTGCCCATGGCACTGCTCGCACAGAGGCACAGAGACTGGAGCTGCTTGCTTGTCTTGCCACCTCAAACGTCAAACGTAGATTTGGGGATCCGTGCCGGACGTCTCCGGCAGCCCTGCTCCCAAAATGCGAACGTCTGCAGATAGCTCGCAGCCAGAAAGAGCTAGCCTGGAAAGCTGTTGCTCAGCCTCATCTGCCCATGGCACTGCTCGCACAGAGGCACAGAGACTGGGGCTGCTTCCTTGTCTTGCCACCTCAAACTTCAAATGTATCTCTGGTGGTCCGTGCCGGGCGCCTCCGGCAGCCCTACTCCCAAAATGCGAACGTTTGCAC
The DNA here is from genome assembly GCF_030867145.1 of Opisthocomus hoazin. Classification (NCBI taxonomy): domain Eukaryota; kingdom Metazoa; phylum Chordata; class Aves; order Opisthocomiformes; family Opisthocomidae; genus Opisthocomus; species Opisthocomus hoazin. The sequence continues at coordinate 2,394,652 of NC_134440.1, read as the reverse complement.
ATAGCTCGCAGCCAGAAAGAGCTAGCCTGGAAAGCTGTTGCTCAGCCTCATCTGCCCATGGCACTGCTCGCACAGAGGTACAGAGACTGGGGCTGGTTGCTTCTCTTGCCACTTAAAACTTCAAACGTATCTTTGGAGATCCGTGCCGGGCGTCTCCGGCAGCCCTGCTCCCAAAATGCGAACGTCTGCAGATAGCTCGCAGCCAGAAAGAGCTAGACTGGAAAGCTGTTGCTCAGCCTCATCTGCCCATGGCACTGCTCGCACAGAGGCACAGAGACTGGGGCTGCTTGCTTCTCTTGCCACCTCAAACTTCAAATGTATCTCTGGGTGTCCGTGCCGGGCGCCTCCAGCAGCCCTGCTCCCAAAATGCGAACGTCTGCAGATAGCTCGCAGCCAGAAAGAGCTAGCCTCGAAAGCTGTTGCTCAGCCTCATCTGCCCATGGCACTGCTCACACAGAGGTACAGAGACTGGGGCTGGTTGCTTCTCTTGCCACTTAAAACTTCAAACGTATCTTTGGGGATCCGTGCCGGGCGTCTCCGGCAGCCCTGCTCCCAAAATGCGAACGTCTGCAGATAGCTCGCAGCCAGAAAGAGCTAGCCTGGAAAGCTGTTGCTCAGCCTCATCTGCCCATGGCACTGCTCGCACAGAGGCACAAAGACTGGGGCTGCTTGCTTCTCTTGCCACCTCAAACTTCAAATGTATCTCTGGGTGTCCGTGCCTGGCGCCTCCAGCAGCCCTGCTCCCAAAATGCGAACGTCTGCAGATAGCTCGCAGCCAGAAAGAGCTAGCCTCGAAAGCTGTTGCTCAGCCTCATCTGCCCATGGCACTGCTCGCACAGAGGTACAGAGACTGGGGCTGGTTGCTTCTCTTGCCACTTAAAACTTCAAACGTATCTTTGGGGATCCGTGCCGGGCGTCTCCGGCAGCCCTGCTCCCAAAATGCGAACGTCTGCAGATAGCTCGCAGCCAGAAAGAGCTAGCCTGGAAAGCTGTTGCTCAGCCTCATCTGCCCATGGCACTGCTCGCACAGAGGTACAGAGACTGGGGCTGGTTGCTTCTCTTGCCACTTAAAACTTCAAACGTAGCTTTGGGGATCCGTGCCGGGCGTCTCCGGCAGCCCTGCTCCCAAAATGCGAACGTCTGCAGATAGCTCGCAGCCAGAAAGAGCTAGCCTGGAAAGCTGTTGCTCAGCCTCATCTGCCCATGGCACTGCTCGCACAGAGGCACAGAGACTGGAGCTGCTTGCTTGTCTTGCCACCTCAAACGTCAAACGCAGATTTGGGGATCCGTGCCGGACGTCTCCGGCAGCCCTGCTCCCAAAATGCGAACGTCTGCAGATAGCTCGCAGCCAGAAAGAGCTAGCCTGGAAAGCTGTTGCTCAGCCTCATCTGCCCATGGCACTGCTCGCACAGAGGCACAGAGACTGGGGCTGCTTCCTTGTCTTGCCACCTCAAACTTCAAATGTATCTCTGGTGGTCCGTGCCGGGCGCCTCCGGCAGCCCTACTCCCAAAATGCGAACGTTTGCACATAGCTCGCAGCCAGAAAGAGCTAGCCTGGAAAGCTGTTGCTCAGCCTCATCTGCCCATGGCACTGCTCGCACAGAGGTACAGAGACTGGGGCTGGTTGCTTCTCTTGCCACTTAAAACTTCAAACGTATCTTTGGAGATCCGTGCCGGGCGTCTCCGGCAGCCCTGCTCCCAAAATGCGAACGTCTGCAGATAGCTCGCAGCCAGAAAGAGCTAGCCTGGAAAGCTGTTGCTCAGCCTCATCTGCCCATGGCACTGCTCGCACAGAGGCACAGAGACTGGGGCTGCTTGCTTCTCTTGCCACCTCAAACTTCAAATGTATCTCTGGGTGTCCGTGCCGGGCGCCTCCAGCAGCCCTGCTCCCAAAATGCGAACGTCTGCAGATAGCTCGCAGCCAGAAAGAGCTAGCCTCGAAAGCTGTTGCTCAGCCTCATCTGCCCATGGCACTGCTCGCACAGAGGTACAGAGACTGGGGCTGGTTGCTTCTCTTGCCACTTAAAACTTCAAACGTATCTTTGGGGATCCGTGCCGGGCGTCTCCGGCAGCCCTGCTCCCAAAATGCGAACGTCTGCAGATAGCTCGCAGCCAGAAAGAGCTAGCCTGGAAAGCTGTTGCTCAGCCTCATCTGCCCATGGCACTGCTCGCACAGAGGCACAAAGACTGGGGCTGCTTGCTTCTCTTGCCACCTCAAACTTCAAATGTATCTCTGGGTGTCCGTGCCTGGCGCCTCCAGCAGCCCTGCTCCCAAAATGCGAACGTCTGCAGATAGCTCGCAGCCAGAAAGAGCTAGCCTGGAAAGCTGTTGCTCAGCCTCATCTGCCCATGGCACTGCTCGCACAGAGGCACAGAGACTGGGGCTGCTTGCTTATTTTCCCACCTCAAACTTCAAATGTATCTCTGGGGGTCCGTGCCGGGCGTCTCCGGCAGCCCTGCTCCCAAAATGCGAACGTCTGCAGATAGCTCGCAGCCAGAAAGAGCTAGCCTGGAAAGCTGGTGCTCAGCCTCATCTGCCCATGGCACTGCTCGCACAGAGGCACAAAGACTGGGGCTGCTTCCTTGTCTTGCCACCTCAAACGTCACATGTATCTCTGGGGGTCCGTGCCGGGCACCACCGGCAGTCCTGCTCCCAAAATGCGAACGTCTGCAGATAGCTCGCAGCCAGAAAGAGCTAGCCTGGAAAGCTGTTGCTCAGCCTCATCTGCCCATGGCACTGCTCGCACAGAGGTACAGAGACTGGGGCTGGTTGCTTCTCTTGCCACTTAAAACTTCAAACGTATCTTTGAGGATCCGTGCCGGGCGTCTCCGGCAGCCCTGCTCCCAAAATGCGAACGTCTGCAGATAGCTCGCAGCCAGAAAGAGCTAGCCTGGAAAGCTGTTGCTCAGCCTCATCTGCCCATGGCACTGCTCGCACAGAGGCACAAAGACTGGGGCTGCTTCCTTGTCTTGCCACCTCAAACGTCACATGTATCTCTGGGGGTCCGTGCCGGGCACCTCCGGCAGTCCTGCTCCCAAAATGCGAACGTCTGCAGATAGCTCGCAGCCAGAAAGAGCTAGCCTGGAAAGCTGTTGCTCAGCCTCATCTGCCCATGGCACTGCTCGCACAGAGGTACAGAGACTGGGGCTGCTTGCTTGTCTTGCCACCTCAAACTTCAAACGTAGCTTTCGGGATTTGTACTGGGCACCCCCGGCAGCCCTGCTCCCAAAATGCGAACGTCTGCAGATAGCTCGCAGCCAGAAAGAGCTAGCCTGGAAAGCTGTTGCTCAGCCTCATCTGCCCATGGCACTGCTCGCACAGAGGTACAGAGACTGGGGCTGGTTGCTTCTCTTGCCACTTAAAACTTCAAACGTATCTTTGAGGATCCGTGCCGGGCGTCTCCGGCAGCCCTGCTCCCAAAATGCGAACGTCTGCAGATAGCTCGCAGCCAGAAAGAGCTAGCCTGGAAAGCTGTTGCTCAGCCTCATCTGCCCATGGCACTGCTCGCACAGAGGCACAGAGACTGGGGCTGCTTGCTTGTTTTCCCACCTCAAACTTCAAATGTATCTCTGGGGGTCCGTGCCGGGCGTCTCCGGCAGCCCTGCTCCCAAAATGCGAATGTCTGCAGATAGCTCGCAGCCAGAAAGAGCTAGCCTGGAAAGCTGTTGCTCAGACCCATCTGCCCATGGCACTGCTCGCACAGAGGCACAGAGACTGGGACTGCTTCCTTGTCTTGCCACCTCAAACTTCAAACGTAGCTTTGGGGGTCCGTGCCGGGTGCCCCCGGCAGCCCTGCTCCCAAAATGCGAACGTCTGCAGATAGCTCGCAGCCAGAAAGAGCTAGCCTGGAAAGCTGTTGCTCAGCCCCATCTGCCCATGGCACTGCTCGCACAGAGGCACAGAGACTAGGGCTGCCTGCTTGTGTTGCCACCTCAAACTTCAAATGTATCTCTGGGTGTCCGTGCCTGGCGCCTCCGGCAGCCCTGCTCCCAACATGCAAACGTCTGCAGATAGCTCGCAGCCAGAAAGAGCTAGCCTGGAAAGCTGTTGCTCAGCCTCATCTGCCCATGGCACTGCTCGCACAGAGGTACAGAGACTGGGGCTGATTGCTTCTCTTGCCACTTAAAACTTCAAACGTAGCTTTGGGGATCCGTGCCGGGCGTCTCCGGCAGCCCTGCTCCCAAAATGCGAACGTCTGCAGATAGCTCGCAGCCAGAAAGAGCTAGCCTGGAAAGCTGTTGCTCAGCCTCATCTGCCCATGGCACTGCTCGCACAGAGGCACAGAGACTGGGGATGCTTGCTTGTCTTGCCACCTCAAACGTCAAACGTAGATTTGGGGATCCGTGCCGGACGTCCCCGGCAGCCCTGCTCCCAAAATGCGAACGTCTGCAGATAGCTCGCAGCCAGAAAGAGCTAGCCTGGAAAGCTGTTGCTCAGCCTCATCTGCCCATGGCACTGCTCGCACAGAGGCACAAAGAATGGGGCTGCTTCCTTGTCTTGCCACCTCAAACGTCACATGTATCTCTGGGGGTCCGTGCCGGGCACCTCCGGCAGCCCTACTCCCAAAATGCGAATGTCTGCAGATAGCTCGCAGCCAGAAAGAGCTAGCCTGGAAAGCTGTTGCTCAGCCTCGTCTGCCCATGGCACTGCTCGCACAGAGGCACAGAGACTGGGGCTGCTTGCTTGTTTTCCCACCTCAAACTTCAAATGTATCTCTGGGGGTCCGTGCCGGGCACCTCCGGCAGTCCTGCTCCCAAAATGCGAACGTCTGCAGATAGCTCGCAGCCAGAAAGAGCTAGCCTGGAAAGCTGGTGCTCAGCCTCATCTGCCCATGGCACTGCTCGCACAGAGGTACAGAGACTGGGGCTGGTTGCTTCTCTTGCCACTTAAAACTTCAAACGTATCTTTGAGGATCCGTGCCGGGCGTCTCCGGCAGCCCTGCTCCAAAAATGCGAACGTCTGCAGATAGCTCGCAGCCAGAAAGAGCTAGCCTGGAAAGCTGTTGCTCAGCCTCATCTGCCCATGGCACTGCTCGCACACAGGCACAAAGACTGGGGCTGCTTCCTTGTCTTGCCACCTCAAACGTCACATGTATCTCTGGGGGTCCGTGCCGGGCACCTCCGGCAGTCCTGCTCCCAAAATGCGAACGTCTGCAGATAGCTCGCAGCCAGAAAGAGCTAGCCTGGAAAGCTGTTGCTCAGCCTCATCTGCCCATGGCACTGCTCGCACAGAGGTACAGAGACTGGGGCTGGTTGCTTCTCTTGCCACTTAAAACTTTAAAAGTATCTTTGGGGATCCGTGCCGGGCGTCTCCGGCAGCCCTGCTCCCAAAATGCGAACGTCTGCAGATAGCTCGCAGCCAGAAAGAGCTAGCCTGGAAAGCTGTTGCTCAGCCTCATCTGCCCATGGCACTGCTCGCACAGAGGCACAGAGACTGGGGCTGCTTGCTTGTTTTCCCACCTCAAACTTCAAATGTATCTCTGGGGGTCCGTGCCGGACGTCTCCGGCAGCCCTGCTCCCAAAATGCGAACGTCTGCAGATAGCTCGCAGCCAGAAAGAGCTAGCCTGGAAAGCTGTTGCTCAGCCTCATCTGCCCATGGCACTGCTCGCACAGAGGTACAGAGACTGGGGCTGCTTGCTTGTCTTGCCACCTCAAACTTCAAACGTAGCTTTCGGGATTTGTACTGGGCGCCCCCGGCAGCCCTGCTCCCAAAATGCGAACGTCTGCAGATAGCTTGCAGCCAGAAAGAGCTAGCCTGGAAAGCTGTTGCTCAGCCTCATCTGCCCATGGCACTGCTCGCACAGAGGTACAGAGACTGGGGATGCTTGCTTCTCTTGCCACTTAAAACTTCAAACGTATCTTTGAGGATCCGTGCCGGGCGTCTCCGGCAGCCCTGCTCCCAAAATGCGAATGTCTGCAGATAGCTCGCAGCCAGAAAGAGCTAGCCTGGAAAGCTGTTGCTCAGCCCCATCTGCCCATGGCACTGCTCGCACAGAGGCACAGAGACTGGGGCTGCTTCCTTGTCTTGCCACCTCAAATATCAAACGTACCTTTGGGGGTCCGTGCCGGGCGCCCCCGGCAGCCCTGCTCCCAAAATGCGAATGTCTGCAGATAGCTCGCAGCCAGAAAGAGCTAGCCTGGAAAGCTGTTGCTCAGCCCCATCTGCCCATGGCACTGCTCGCACAGAGGCACAGAGACTGGGGCTGCTTGCTTGTCTTGCCACCTCAAACGTCAAACGTAGCTTTGGGGGTCCGTGCCGGGCGCATCCGGCAGCCCTGCTCCCAAAATGCGAACGTCTGCAGATAGCTCGCAGCCAGAAAGAGCTAGCCTGGAAAGCTGTTGCTCAGCCTCATCTGCCCATGGCACTGCTCGCACAGAGGTACAGAGACTGGGGCTGCTTGCTTGTCTTGCCCCCTCAAACTTCAAACGTAGATTTCGGGATTTGTACTGGGCACCCCCGGCAGCCCTGCTCCCAAAATGCGAACGTCTGCAGATAGCTCGCAGCCAGAAAGAGCTAGCCTGGAAAGCTGTTGCTCAGCCTCATCTGCCCATGGCACTGCTCGCACAGAGGTACAGAGACTGGGGCTGGTTGCTTCTCTTGCCACTTAAAACTTCAAACGTATCTTTGAGGATCCGTGCCGGGCGTCTCCGGCAGCCCTGCTCCCAAAATGCGAACGTCTGCAGATAGCTCGCAGCCAGAAAGAGCTAGCCTGGAAAGCTGTTGCTCAGCCTCATCTGCCCATGGCACTGCTCGCACAGAGGTACAGAGACTGGGGCTGGTTGCTTCTCTTGCCACTTAAAACTTCAAACATATCTTTGAGGATCCGTGCCGGGCGCCCCCGGCAGCCCTGCTCCCAAAATGCGAACGTCTGCAGATAGCTCGCAGCCAGAAAGAGCTAGCCTCGAAAGCTGTTGCTCAGCCTCATCTGCCCATGGCACTGCTCGCACAGAGGCACAGAGACTGGGGCTGCTTGCTTGTTTTCCCACCTCAAACTGCAAATGTATCTCTGGGGGTCAGTGCCGGGCGTCTCCGGCAGCCCTGCTCCCAAAATGCGAATGTCTGCAGATAGCTCGCAGCCAGAAAGAGCTAGCCTGGAAAGCTGTTGCTCAGCCTCATCTGCCCATGGCACTGCTCGCACAGAGGCACAGAGACTGGGGCTGCTTCCTTGTCTTGCCACCTCAAACGTCACATGTATCTCTGGGGGTCAGTGCCGGGCGTCTCCGGCAGCCCTGCTCCCAAAATGCGAACGTCTGCAGATAGCTCGCAGCCAGAAAGAGCTAGCCTCGAAAGCTGTTGCTCAGCCCCATCTGCCCATGGCACTGCTCGCACAGAGGTACAGAGACTAGGGCTGCCTGCTTGTCTTGCCACCTCAAACGTCAAACGTAGCTTTGGGGTTCCATGCCGGGTGCATCCGGCAGCCCTGCTCCCAAAATGCGAACGTCTGCAGATAGCTCGCAGCCAGAAAGAGCTAGCCTGGAAAGCTGTTGCTCAGCCTCATCTGCCCATGGCACTGCTCGCACAGAGGTACAGAGACTGGGGCTGGTTGCTTCTCTTGCCACTTAAAACTTCAAATGTATCTTTGGGGATCCGTGCCGGGCGTCTCCGGCAGCCCTGCTCCCAAAATGCGAACGTCTGCAGATAGCTTGCAGCCAGAAAGAGCTAGCCTGGAAAGCTGTTGCTCAGCCTCATCTGCCCATGGCACTGCTCGCACAGAGGCACAGAGACTGGGGATGCTTGCTTGTCTTGCCACCTCAAACGTCAAACGTAGATTTGGGGATCCGTGCCGGACGTCCCCGGCAGCCCTGCTCGCAAAATGCGAACGTCTGCAGATAGCTCGCAGCCAGAAAGAGCTAGCCTGGAAAGCTGTTGCTCAGCCTCATCTGCCCATGGCACTGCTCGCACAGAGGCACAGAGACTGGGGCTTCTTCCTTGTCTTGCCACCTCAAACTTCAAATGTATCTCTGGTGGTCCGTGCCGGGCGCCTCCGGCAGCCCTACTCCCAAAATGCGAACGTCTGCAGATAGCTCGCAGCCAGAAAGAGCTAGCCTCGAAAGCTGTTGCTCAGCCTCATCTGCCCATGGCACTGCTCGCACAGAGGTACAGAGACTGGGGCTGGTTGCTTCTCTTGCCACTTAAAACTTCAAACGTATCTTTGGGGATCCGTGCCGGGCGTCTCCGGCAGCCCTGCTCTCAAAATGCGAACGTCTGCAGATAGCTCGCAGCCAGAAAGAGCTAGCCTGGAAAGCTGTTGCTCAGCCTCATCTGCCCATGGCACTGCTCGCACAGAGGCACAGAGACTGGGGCTGCTTGCTTCTCTTGCCACCTCAAACTTCAAATGTATCTCTGGGTGTCCGTGCCTGGCGCCTCCGGCAGCCCTGCTCCCAAAATGCGAACGTCTGCAGATAGCTCGCAGCCAGAAAGAGCTAGCCTGGAAAGCTGTTGCTCAGCCTCATCTGCCCATGGCACTGCTCGCACAGAGGCACAGAGACTGGGGCTGCTTGCTTGTTTTCCGACCTCAAACTTCAAATGTATCTCTGGGGGTCCGTGCCGGGCGTCTCCGGCAGCCCTGCTCCCAAAATGCGAACGTCTGCAGATAGCTCGCAGCCAGAAAGAGCTAGCCTCGAAAGCTGGTGCTCAGCCTCATCTGCCCATGGCACTGCTCGCACAGAGGCACAAAGACTGGGGCTGCTTCCTTGTCTTGCCACCTCAAACGTCACATGTATCTCTGGGGGTCCGTGCCGGGCACCTCCGGCAGTCCTGCTCCCAAAATGCGAACGTCTGCAGATAGCTCGCAGCCAGAAAGAGCTAGCCTGGAAAGCTGTTGCTCAGCCTCATCTGCCCATGGCACTGCTCGCACAGAGGTACAGAGACTGGGGCTGGTTGCTTCTCTTGCCACTTAAAACTTCAAACGTATCTTTGAGGATCCGTGCCGGGCGTCTCCGGCAGCCCTGCTCCCAAAATGCGAACGTCTGCAGATAGCTCGCAGCCAGAAAGAGCTAGCCTCGAAAGCTGTTGCTCAGCCTCATCTGCCCATGGCACTGCTCGCACAGAGGCACAAAGACTGGGGCTGCTTCCTTGTCTTGCCACCTCAAACGTCACATGTATCTCTGAAGGTCCGTGCCGGGCACCTCCGGCAGTCCTGCTCCCAAAATGCGAACGTCTGCAGATAGCTCGCAGCCAGAAAGAGCTAGCCTGGAAAGCTGCTGCTCAGCCTCATCTGCCCATGGCACTGCTCGCACAGAGGTACAGAGACTGGGGCTGGTTGCTTCTCTTGCCACTTAAAACTTCAAACATATCTTTGAGGATCCGTGCCGGGCGCCCCCGGCAGCCCTGCTCCCAAAATGCGAACGTCTGCAGATAGCTCGCAGCCAGAAAGAGCTAGCCTCGAAAGCTGTTGCTCAGCCTCATCTGCCCATGGCACTGCTCGCACAGAGGCACAGAGACTGGGGCTGCTTGCTTGTTTTCCCACCTCAAACTGCAAATGTAACTCTGGGGGTCAGTGCCGGGCGTCTCCGGCAGCCCTGCTCCCAAAATGCGAATGTCTGCAGATAGCTCGCAGCCAGGAAGAGCTAGCCTGGAAAGCTGTTGCTCAGCCTCATCTGCCCATGGCACTGCTCGCACAGAGGCACAGAGACTGGGGCTGCTTGCTTGTCTTGCCACCTCAAACTTCAAACGTACCTTTGGGGGTCCGTGCCGGGTGCCCCCGGCAGCCCTGCTCCCAAAATGCGAACGTCTGCAGATAGCTCGCAGCCAGAAAGAGCTAGCCTCGAAAGCTGTTGCTCAGCCCCATCTGCCCATGGCACTGCTCGCACAGAGGTACAGAGACTAGGGCTGCCTGCTTGTCTTGCCACCTCAAACGTCAAACGTAGCTTTGGGGGTCCATGCCGGATGCATCCGGCAGCCCTGCTCCCAAAATGCGAACGTCTGCAGATAGCTCGCAGCCAGAAAGAGCTAGCCTGGAAAGCTGTTGCTCAGCCTCATCTGCCCATGGCACTGCTCGCACAGAGGTACAGAGACTGGGGCTGGTTGCTTCTCTTGCCACTTAAAACTTCAAACGTAGCTTTGGGGATCCGTGCCGGGCGTCTCCGGCAGCCCTGCTCCCAAAATGCGAACGTCTGCAGATAGCTCGCAGCCAGAAAGAGCTAGCCTGGAAAGCTGTTGCTCAGCCTCATCTGCCCATGGCACTGCTCGCACAGAGGCACAGAGACTGGGGATGCTTGCTTGTCTTGCCACCTCAAACGTCAAACGTAGATTTGGGGATCCGTGCCGGACGTCCCCGGCAGCCCTGCTCCCAAAATGCGAACGTCTGCAGATAGCTCGCAGCCAGAAAGAGCTAGCCTCGAAAGCTGTTGCTCAGCCCCATCTGCCCATGGCACTGCTCGCACAGAGGTACAGAGACTAGGGCTGCCTGCTTGTCTTGCCACCTCAAACGTCAAACGTAGCTTTGGGGGTCCATGCCGGGTGCATCCGGCAGCCCTGCTCGCAAAATGCGAACGTCTGCAGATAGCTCGCAGCCAGAAAGAGCTAGCCTGGAAAGCTGTTGCTCAGCCTCATCTGCCCATGGCACTGCTCGCACAGAGGTACAGAGACTGGGGCTGGTTGCTTCTCTTGCCACTTAAAACTTCAAACGTAGCTTTGGGGATCCGTGCCGGGCGTCTCCGGCAGCCCTGCTCCCAAAATGCGAACGTCTGCAGATAGCTCGCAGCCAGAAAGAGCTAGCCTGGAAAGCTGTTGCTCAGCCTCATCTGCCCATGGCACTGCTCGCACAGAGGCACAGAGACTGGGGATGCTTGCTTGTCTTGCCACCTCAAACGTCAAACGTAGATTTGGGGATCCGTGCCGGACGTCCCCGGCAGCCCTGCTCCCAAAATGTGAACGTCTGCAGATAGCTCGCAGCCAGAAAGAGCTAGCCTGGAAAGCTGTTGCTCAGCCTCATCTGCCCATGGCACTGCTCGCACAGAGGCACAGAGACTGGGGCTTCTTCCTTGTCTTGCCACCTCAAACTTCAAATGTATCTCTGGTGGTCCGTGCCGGGCGCCTCCGGCAGCCCTACTCCCAAAATGCGAACGTCTGCAGATAGCTCGCAGCCAGAAAGAGCTAGCCTGGAAAGCTGTTGCTCAGCCTCATCTGCCCATGGCACTGCTCGCACAGAGGTACAGAGACTGGGGCTGGTTGCTTCTCTTGCCACTTAAAACTTTAAAAGTATCTTTGGGGATCCGTGCCGGGTGTCTCCGGCAGCCCTGCTCCCAAAATGCGAACGTCTGCAGATAGCTCGCAGCCAGAAAGAGCTAGCCTGGAAAGCTGTTGCTCAGCCTCATCTGCCCATGGCACTGCTCGCACAGAGGTACAGAGACTGGGGCTGCTTGCTTGTTTTCCCACCTCAAACTTCAAATGTATCTCTGGGTGTCCGTGCCTGGCGCCTCCAGCAGCCCTGCTCCCAAAATGCGAACGTCTGCAGATAGCTCGCAGCCAGAAAGAGCTAGCCTGGAAAGCTGTTGCTCAGCCTCATCTGCCCATGGCACTGCTCGCACAGAGGTACAGAGACTGGGGCTGCTTGCTTGTCTTGCCACCTCAAACTTCAAACGTAGATTTCGGGATTTGTACTGGGCACCCCCGGCAGCCCTGCTCCCAAAATGCGAACGTCTGCAGATAGCTCGCAGCCAGAAAGAGCTAGCCTGGAAAGCTGTTGCTCAGCCTCATCTGCCCATGGCACTGCTCGCACAGAGGTACAGAGACTGGGGCTGGTTGCTTCTCTTGCCACTTAAAACTTCAAACGTATCTTTGAGGATCCGTTCCGGGCGTCTCCAGCAGCCCTGCTCCCAAAATGCGAACGTCTGCAGATAGCTCGCAGCCAGAAAGAGCTAGCCTGGAAAGCTGTTGCTCAGCCTCATCTGCCCATGGCACTGCTCGCACAGAGGCACAGAGACTGGGGCTGCTTGCTTGTTTTCCCACCTCAAACTTCAAATGTATCTCTGGGGGTCCGTGCCGGGCGTCTCCGGCAGCCCTGCTCCCAAAATGCGAATGTCTGCAGATAGCTCGCAGCCAGAAAGAGCTAGCCTGGAAAGCTGTTGCTCAGCCCCATCTGCCCATGGCACTGCTCGCACAGAGGCACAGAGAGTGGGGCTGCTTCCTTGTCTTGCCACCTCAAACTTCAAACGTACCTTTGGTTGTCCGTGCCGGGCGCCCCCGGCAGCCCTGCTCCCAAAATGCGAACGTCTGCAGATAGCTCGCAGCCAGAAAGGGCTAGCCTGGAAAGCTGTTGCTCAGCCCCATCTGCCCATGGCACTGCTCGCACAGAGGCACAGAGACTAGGGCTGCCTGCTTGTCTTGCCACCTCAAACGTCAAACGTAGATTTGGTGGTCCGTGCCGGGCGCATCCGGCAGCCCTGCTCCCAAAATGCGAACGTCTGCAGATAGCTCGCAGGCAGAAAGAGCTAGCCTGGAAAGCTGTTGCTCAGCCTCATCTGCCCATGGCACTGCTCGCACAGAGGTACAGAGACTGGGGCTGGTTGCTTCTCTTGCCACTTAAAACTTCAAACGTAGCTTTGGGGATCCGTGCCGGGCGTCTCCGGCAGCCCTGCTCCCAAAATGCGAACGTCTGCAGATAGCTCGCAGCCAGAAAGAGGTAGCCTGGAAAGCTGTTGCTCAGCCTCATCTGCCCATGGCACTGCTCGCACAGAGGCACAGAGACTGGGGCTTCTTCCTTGTCTTGCCACCTCAAACTTCAAATGTATCTCTGGTGGTCCGTGCCGGGCGCCTCCGGCAGCCCTACTCCCAAAATGCGAACGTCTGCAGATAGCTCGCAGCCAGAAAGAGCTAGCCTGGAAAGCTGTTGCTCAGCCTCATCTGCCCATGGCACTGCTCGCACAGAGGTACAGAGACTGGGGCTGGTTGCTTCTCTTGCCACTTAAAACTTCAAACGTAGCTTTGGGGATCCGTGCCGGGCGTCTCCGGCAGCCCTGCTCCCAAAATGCGAACGTCTGCAGATAGCTCGCAGCCAGAAAGAGCTAGCCTGGAAAGCTGTTGCTCAGCCTCATCTGCCCATGGCACTGCTCGCACAGAGGCACAGAGACTGGGGATGCTTGCTTGTCTTGCCACCTCAAACGTCAAACGTAGATTTGGGGATCCGTGCCGGACGTCCCCGGCAGCCCTGCTCCCAAAATGTGAACGTCTGCAGATAGCTCGCAGCCAGAAAGAGCTAGCCTGGAAAGCTGTTGCTCAGCCTCATCTGCCCATGGCACTGCTCGCACAGAGGCACAGAGACTGGGGCTTCTTCCTTGTCTTGCCACCTCAAACTTCAAATGTATCTCTGGTGGTCCGTGCCGGGCGCCTCCGGCAGCCCTACTCCCAAAATGCGAACGTCTGCAGATAGCTCGCAGCCAGAAAGAGCTAGCCTGGAAAGCTGTTGCTCAGCCTCATCTGCCCATGGCACTGCTCGCACAGAGGCACAGAGACTGGAGCTGCTTGCTTGTCTTGCCACCTCAAACGTCAAACGCATATTTGGGGATCCGTGCCGGACGTCTCCGGCAGCCCTGCTCCCAAAATGCGAACGTCTGCAGATAGCTCGCAGCCAGAAAGAGCTAGCCTGGAAAGCTGTTGCTCAGCCTCATCTGCCCATGGCACTGCTCGCACAGAGGCACAGAGACTGGGGATGCTTGCTTGTCTTGCCACCTCAAACGTCAAACGTAGATTTGGGGATCCGTGCCGGACGTCCCCGGCAGCCCTGCTCCCAAAATGTGAACGTCTGCAGATAGCTCGCAGCCAGAAAGAGCTAGCCTGGAAAGCTGTTGCTCAGCCTCATCTGCCCATGGCACTGCTCGCACAGAGGCACAGAGACTGGGGCTTCTTCCTTGTCTTGCCACCTCAAACTTCAAATGTATCTCTGGTGGTCCGTGCCGGGCGCCTCCGGCAGCCCTACTCCCAAAATGCGAACGTCTGCAGATAGCTCGCAGCCAGAAAGAGCTAGCCTGGAAAGCTGTTGCTCAGCCTCATCTGCCCATGGCACTGCTCGCACAGAGGCACAGAGACTGGGGATGCTTGCTTGTCTTGCCACCTCAAACGTCAAACGTAGATTTGGGGATCCGTGCCGGACGTCCCCGGCAGCCCTGCTCCCAAAATGTGAACGTCTGCAGATAGCTCGCAGCCAGAAAGAGCTAGCCTGGAAAGCTGTTGCTCAGCCTCATCTGCCCATGGCACTGCTCGCACAGAGGCACAGAGACTGGGGCTTCTTCCTTGTCTTGCCACCTCAAACTTCAAATGTATCTCTGGTGGTCCGTGCCGGGCGCCTCCGGCAGCCCTACTCCCAAAATGCGAACGTCTGCAGATAGCTCGCAGCCAGAAAGAGCTAGCCTCGAAAGCTGTTGCTCAGCCTCATCTGCCCATGGCACTGCTCGCACAGAGGTACAGAGACTGGGGCTGGTTGCTTCTCTTGCCACTTAAAACTTTAAAAGTATCTTTGGGGATCCGTGCCGGGTGTCTCCGGCAGCCCTGCTCCCAAAATGCGAACGTCTGCAGATAGCTCGCAGCCAGAAAGAGCTAGCCTGGAAAGCTGTTGCTCAGCCTCATCTGCCCATGGCACTGCTCGCACAGAGGCACAGAGACTGGGGCTGCTTGCTTGTTTTCCCACCTCAAACTTCAAATGTATCTCTGGGTGTCCGTGCCTGGCGCCTCCAGCAGCCCTGCTCCCAAAATGCGAACGTCTGCAGATAGCTCGCAGCCAGAAAGAGCTAGCCTGGAAAGCTGTTGCTCAGCCTCATCTGCCCATGGCACTGCTCGCACAGAGGTACAGAGACTGGGGCTGCTTGCTTGTCTTGCCACCTCAAACTTCAAACGTAGATTTCGGGATTTGTACTGGGCACCCCCGGCAGCCCTGCTCCCAAAATGCGAACGTCTGCAGATAGCTCGCAGCCAGAAAGAGCTAGCCTGGAAAGCTGTTGCTCAGCCTCATCTGCCCATGGCACTGCTCGCACAGAGGTACAGAGACTGGGGCTGGTTGCTTCTCTTGCCACTTAAAACTTCAAACGTATCTTTGAGGATCCGTGCCGGGCGTCTCCAGCAGCCCTGCTCCCAAAATGCGAACGTCTGCAGATAGCTCGCAGCCAGAAAGAGCTAGCCTGGAAAGCTGTTGCTCAGCCTCATCTGCCCATGGCACTGCTCGCACAGAGGCACAGAGACTGGGGCTGCTTGCTTGTTTTCCCACCTCAAACTTCAAATGTATCTCTGGGGGTCCGTGCCGGGCGTCTCCGGCAGCCCTGCTCCCAAAATGCGAATGTCTGCAGATAGCTCGCAGCCAGAAAGAGCTAGCCTGGAAAGCTGTTGCTCAGCCCCATCTGCCCATGGCACTGCTCGCACAGAGGCACAGAGAGTGGGGCTGCTTCCTTGTCTTGCCACCTCAAACTTCAAACGTACCTTTGGTTGTCCGTGCCGGGCGCCCCCGGCAGCCCTGCTCCCAAAATGCGAACGTCTGCAGATAGCTCGCAGCCAGAAAGGGCTAGCCTGGAAAGCTGTTGCTCAGCCCCATCTGCCCATGGCACTGCTCGCACAGAGGCACAGAGACTAGGGCTGCCTGCTTGTCTTGCCACCTCAAACGTCAAACGTAGATTTGGTGGTCCGTGCCGGGCGCATCCGGCAGCCCTGCTCCCAAAATGCGAACGTCTGCAGATAGCTCGCAGGCAGAAAGAGCTAGCCTGGAAAGCTGTTGCTCAGCCTCATCTGCCCATGGCACTGCTCGCACAGAGGTACAGAGACTGGGGCTGGTTGCTTCTCTTGCCACTTAAAACTTCAAACGTAGCTTTGGGGATCCGTGCCGGGCGTCTCCGGCAGCCCTGCTCCCAAAATGCGAACGTCTGCAGATAGCTCGCAGCCAGAAAGAGGTAGCCTGGAAAGCTGTTGCTCAGCCTCATCTGCCCATGGCACTGCTCGCACAGAGGCACAGAGACTGGGGCTTCTTCCTTGTCTTGCCACCTCAAACTTCAAATGTATCTCTGGTGGTCCGTGCCGGGCGCCTCCGGCAGCCCTACTCCCAAAATGCGAACGTCTGCAGATAGCTCGCAGCCAGAAAGAGCTAGCCTGGAAAGCTGTTGCTCAGCCTCATCTGCCCATGGCACTGCTCGCACAGAGGTACAGAGACTGGGGCTGGTTGCTTCTCTTGCCACTTAAAACTTCAAACGTATCTTTGGGGATCCGTGCCGGGCGCCTCCGGCAGCCCTGCTCTCAAAATGCGAACGTCTGCAGATAGCTCGCAGCCAGAAAGAGCTAGCCTGGAAAGCTGTTGCTCAGCCTCATCTGCCCATGGCACTGCTCGCACAGAGGCACAGAGACTGGGGCTGGTTGCTTCTCTTGCCACTTAAAACTTCAAACGTAGCTTTGGGGATCCGTGCCGGGCGTCTCCGGCAGCCCTGCTCCCAAAATGCGAACGTCTGCAGATAGCTCGCAGCCAGAAAGAGCTAGCCTGGAAAGCTGTTGCTCAGCCTCATCTGCCCATGGCACTGCTCGCACAGAGGTACAGAGACTGGGGCTGGTTGCTTCTCTTGCCACTTAAAACTTCAAACGTAGCTTTGGGGATCCGTGCCGGGCGTCTCCGGCAGCCCTGCTCCCAAAATGCGAACGTCTGCAGATAGCTCGCAGCCAGAAAGAGCTAGCCTGGAAAGCTGTTGCTCAGCCTCATCTGCCCATGGCACTGCTCGCACAGAGGCACAGAGACTGGGGATGCTTGCTTGTCTTGCCACCTCAAACGTCAAACGTAGATTTGGGGATCCGTGCCGGACGTCCCCGGCAGCCCTGCTCCCAAAATGCGAACGTCTGCAGATAGCTCGCAGCCAGAAAGAGCTAGCCTGGAAAGCTGTTGCTCAGCCTCATCTGCCCATGGCACTGCTCGCACAGAGGTACAGAGACTGGGGCTGGTTGCTTCTCTTGCCACTTAAAACTTCAAACGTATATTTGGGGATCCGTGCCGGGCGTCTCCGGCAGCCCTGCTCCCAAAATGCGAACGTCTGCAGATAGCTCGCAGCCAGAAAGAGCTAGCCTGGAAAGCTGTTGCTCAGCCTCATCTGCCCATGGCACTGCTCGCACAGAGGCACAGAGACTGGAGCTGCTTGCTTGTCTTGCCACCTCAAACGTCAAACGCAGATTTGGGGATCCGTGCCGGACGTCTCCGGCAGCCCTGCTCCCAAAATGCGAACGTCTGCAGATAGCTCGCAGCCAGAAAGAGCTAGCCTGGAAACCTGTTGCTCAGCCTCGTCTGCCCATGGCACTGCTCGCACAGAGGTGCAGAGACTGGGGCTACTTGCTTCTCTTGCTACTTAAAACTTTAAACGTATCTTTGGGGATCCGTGCCGGGCATCTCCGGCAGCCCTGCTCCCAAAATGCGAACGTCTGCAGATAGCTCGCAGCCAGAAAGAGCTAGCCTGGAAAGCTGTTGCTCAGCCTCATCTGCCCATGGCACTGCTCGCACAGAGGCAAAGAGACTGGGGCTGCTTGCTTGTTTTCCCACCTCAAACTTCAAATGTATCTCTGGTGGTCCGTGCCGGGCGTCTCCGGCAGCCCTGCTCCCAAAATGCGAACGTCTGCAGATAGCTCGCAGCCAGAAAGAGCTAGCCTGGAAAGCTGGTGCTCAGCCTCATCTGCCCATGGCACTGCTCGCACAGAGGCACAAAGACTGGGGCTGCTTCCTTGTCTTGCCACCTCAAACGTCACATGTATCTCTGGGGGTCCGTGCCGGGCACCACCGGCAGTCCTGCTCCCAAAATGCGAACGTCTGCAGATAGCTCGCAGCCAGAAAGAGCTAGCCTGGAAAGCTGTTGCTCAGCCTCATCTGCCCATGGCACTGCTCGCACAGAGGCACAGAGACTGGGGCTGCTTGCTTCTCTTGCCACTTAAAACTTCAAACGTATCTTTGAGGATCCGTGCCGGGCGTCTCCGGCAGCCCTGCTCCCAAAATGCGAACGTCTGCAGATAGCTCGCAGCCAGAAAGAGCTAGCCTGGAAAGCTGTTGCTCAGCCCCATCTGCCCATGGCACTGCTCGCACAGAGGCACAAAGACTGGGGCTGCTTCCTTGTCTTGCCACCTCAAACGTCACATGTATCTCTGGGGGTCCGTGCCGGGCGTCTCCGGCAGCCCTGCTCCCAAAATGCGAACGTCTGCAGATAGCTCGCAGCCAGAAAGAGCTAGCCTGGAAAGCTGTTGCTCAGCCTCATCTGCCCATGGCACTGCTCGCACAGAGGTACAGAGACTGGGGCTGGTTGCTTCTCTTGCCACTTAAAACTTCAAACATATCTTTGAGGATCCGTGCCGGGCGCCCCCGGCAGCCCTGCTCCCAAAATGCGAACGTCTGCAGATAGCTCGCAGCCAGAAAGAGCTAGCCTGGAAAGCTGTTGCTCAGCCTCATCTGCCCATGGCACTGCTCGCACAGAGGCACAGAGACTGAGGCTTCTTCCTTGTCTTGCCACCTCAAACTTCAAATGTATCTCTGGTGGTCCGTGCCGGGCGCCTCCGGCAGCCCTACTCCTAAAATGCGAACGTTTGCAGATAGCTCGCAGCCAGAAAGAGCTAGCCTGGAAAGCTGTTGCTCAGCCTCATCTGCCCATGGCACTGCTCGCACAGAGGCACAGAGACTGGGGCTGGTTGCTTCTCTTGCCACTTAAAACTTCAAACGTATCTTTGGGGATCCGTGCCGGTCGTCTCCGGCAGCCCTGCTCCCAAAATGCGAACGTCTGCAGATAGCTCGCAGCCAGAAAGAGCTAGCCTGGAAAGCTGTTGCTCAGCCTCATCTGCCCATGGCACTGCTCGCACAGAGGTACAGAGACTGGGGCTGGTTGCTTCTCTTGCCACTTAAAACTTCAAACGTAGCTTTGGGGATCCGTGCCGGGCGTCTCCGGCAGCCCTGCTCCCAAAATGCGAACGTCTGCAGATAGCTCGCAGCCAGAAAGAGCTAGCCTGGAAAGCTGTTGCTCAGCCTCATCTGCCCATGGCACTGCTCGCACAGAGGCACAGAGACTGGAGCTGCTTGCTTGTCTTGCCACCTCAAACGTCAAACGCATATTTGGGGATCCGTGCCGGACGTCTCCGGCAGCCCTGCTCCCAAAATGCGAACGTCTGCAGATAGCTCGCAGCCAGAAAGAGCTAGCCTGGAAAGCTGTTGCTCAGCCTCATCTGCCCATGGCACTGCTCGCACAGAGGCACAGAGACTGGGGCTGCTTCCTTGTCTTGCCACCTCAAACTTCAAATGTATCTCTGGTGGTCCGTGCCGGGCGCCTCCGGCAGCCCTACTCCCAAAATGCGAACGTTTGCACATAGCTCGCAGCCAGAAAGAGCTAGCCTGGAAAGCTGTTGCTCAGCCTCATCTGCCCATGGCACTGCTCGCACAGAGGTACAGAGACTGGGGCTGGTTGCTTCTCTTGCCACTTAAAACTTCAAACGTATCTTTGAGGATCCGTGCCGGGCGTCTCCGGCAGCCCTGCTCCCAAAATGCGAACGTCTGCAGATAGCTCGCAGCCAGAAAGAGCTAGCCTGGAAAGCTGTTGCTCAGCCTCATCTGCCCATGGCACTGCTCGCACAGAGGCACAGAGACTGGGGCTGCTTGCTTCTCTTGCCACCTCAAACTTCAAATGTATCTCTGGGTGTCCGTGCCGGGCGCCTCCAGCAGCCCTGCTCCCAAAATGCGAACGTCTGCAGATAGCTCGCAGCCAGAAAGAGCTAGCCTCGAAAGCTGTTGCTCAGCCTCATCTGCCCATGGCACTGCTCGCACAGAGGTACAGAGACTGGGGCTGGTTGCTTGTCTTGCCACTTAAAACTTCAAACGTATCTTTGGGGATCCGTGCCGGGCGTCTCCGGCAGCCCTGCTCCCAAAATGCGAACGTCTGCAGATAGCTCGCAGCCAGAAAGAGCTAGCCTGGAAAGCTGTTGCTCAGCCTCATCTGCCCATGGCACTGCTCGCACAGAGGTACAAAGACTGGGGCTGCTTGCTTCTCTTGCCACCTCAAACTTCAAATGTATCTCTGGGTGTCCGTGCCTGGCGCCTCCAGCAGCCCTGCTCCCAAAATGCGAACGTCTGCAGATAGCTCGCAGCCAGAAAGAGCTAGCCTCGAAAGCTGTTGCTCAGCCTCATCTGCCCATGGCACTGCTCGCACAGAGGTACAGAGACTGGGGCTGGTTGCTTCTCTTGCCACTTAAAACTTCAAACGTATCTTTGGGGATCCGTGCCGGGCGTCTCCGGCAGCCCTGCTCCCAAAATGCGAACGTCTGCAGATAGCTCGCAGCCAGAAAGAGCTAGCCTGGAAAGCTGTTGCTCAGCCTCATCTGCCCATGGCACTGCTCGCACAGAGGCACAGAGACTGGGGCTGCTTGCTTCTCTTGCCACCTCAAACTTCAAATGTATCTCTGGGTGTCCGTGCCTGGCGCCTCCGGCAGCCCTGCTCCCAAAATGCGAACGTCTGCAGATAGCTCGCAGCCAGAAAGAGCTAGCCTGGAAAGCTGGTGCTCAGCCTCATCTGCCCATGGCACTGCTCGCACAGAGGTACAGAGACTGGGGCTGGTTGCTTCTCTTGCCACTTAAAACTTCAAACGTATCTTTGAGGATCTGTGCCGGGCGTCTCCGGCAGCGCTGCTCCCAAAATGCGAACGTCTGCAGATAGCTCACAGCCAGAAAGAGCTAGCCTGGAAAGCTGTTGCTCAGCCTCATCTGCCCATGGCACTGCTCGCACAGAGGCACAAAGACTGGGGCTGCTTCCTTGTCTTTCCACCTCAAACGTCACATGTATCTCTGGAGGTCCGTGCCGGGCACCTCCGGCAGCCCTGCTCCCAAAATGCGAACGTCTGCAGATAGCTCGCAGCCAGAAAGAGCTAGCCTAGAAAGCTGTTGCTCAGCCTCATCTGCCCATGGCACTGCTCGCACAGAGGCACAAAGACTGGGGCTGCTTCCTTGTCTTGCCACCTCAAACGTCACATGTATCTCTGGGGGTCCGTGCCGGGCGTCTCCGGCAGCCCTGCTCCCAAAATGCGAACGTCTGCAGATAGCTCGCAGCCAGAAAGAGCTAGCCTGGAAAGCTGTTGCTCAGCCTCATCTGCCCATGGCACTGCTCGCACAGAGGTACAGAGACTGGGGCTGGTTGCTTCTCTTGCCACTTAAAACTTTAAATGTATCTTTGGGGATCCGTGCCGGGCATCTCCGGCAGCCCTGCTCCCAAAATGCGAACGTCTGCAGATAGCTCGCAGCCAGAAAGAGCTAGCCTGGAAAGCTGTTGCTCAGCCTCATCTGCCCATGGCACTGCTCGCACAGAGGCACAAAGACTGGGGCTGCTTCCTTGTCTTGCCACCTCAAACGTCACATGTATCTCTGGGGGTCCGTGCCGGGCACCACCGGCAGTCCTGCTCCCAAAATGCGAACGTCTGCAGATAGCTCGCAGCCAGAAAGAGCTAGCCTGGAAAGCTGTTGCTCAGCCTCATCTGCCCATGGCACTGCTCGCACAGAGGCACAGAGACTGGGGCTGGTTGCTTCTCTTGCCACTTAAAACTTCAAACATATCTTTGAGGATCCGTGCCGGGCGTCTCCGGCAGCCCTGCTCCCAAAATGCGAACGTCTGCAGATAGCTCGCAGCCAGAAAGAGCTAGCCTGGAAAGCTGTTGCTCAGCCTCATCTGCCCATGGCACTGCTCGCACAGAGGCACAAAGACTGGGGCTGCTTCCTTGTCTTGCCACCTCAAACGTCACATGTATCTCTGGGGGTCCGTGCCGGGCACCTCCGGCAGTCCTGCTCCCAAAATGCGAACGTCTGCAGATAGCTCGCAGCCAGAAAGAGCTAGCCTGGAAAGCTGTTGCTCAGCCTCATCTGCCCATGGCACTGCTCGCACAGAGGTACAGAGACTGGGGCTGGTTGCTTCTCTTGCCACTTAAAACTTAAAATATATCTTTGAGGATCCGTGCCGGGCGCCCCCGGTAGCCCTGCTCCCAAAATGCGAACGTCTGCAGATAGCTCGCAGCCAGAAAGAGCTAGCCTCGAAAGCTGTTGCTCAGCCTCATCTGCCCATGGCACTGCTCGCACAGAGGCACAGAGACTGGGGCTGCTTGCTTGTTTTCCCACCTCAAACTTCAAATGTATCTCTGGGGGTCAGTGCCGGGCGTCTCCGGCAGCCCTGCTCCCAAAATGCGAATGTCTGCAGATAGCTCGCAGCCAGGAAGAGCTAGCCTGGAAAGCTGTTGCTCAGCCTCATCTGCCCATGGCACTGCTCGCACAGAGGCACAGAGACTGGGGCTGCTTGCTTGTCTTGCCACCTCAAACTTCAAACGTAGCTTTCGGGATTTGTACTGGGCGCCCCCAGCAGCCCTGCTCCCAAATTGCGAACGTCTGCAGATAGCTCGCAGCCAGAAAGAGCTAGCCTCGAAAGCTGTTGCTCAGCCTCATCTGCCCATGGCACTGCTTGCACAGAGGCACAGAGACTGGGGCTGCTTCCTTGTCTTGCCACCTCAAACTTCAAAAGTAGCTTTGGGGGTCCGTGCCGGGTGCCCCCGGCAGCCCTGCTCCCAAAATGCGAACGTCTGCAGATAGCTCGCAGCCAGAAAGAGCTAGCCTGGAAAGCTGTTGCTCAGCCCCATTTGCCCATGGCACTGCTCGCACAGAGGCACAGAGACTAGGGCTGCCTGCTTGTCTTGCCACCTCAAACGTCAAACGTAGCTTTGGGGGTCCGTGCCGGGCGCATCCGGCAGCCCTGCTCCCAAAATGCGAACGTCTGCAGATAGCTCGCAGCCAGAAAGAGCTAGCCTGGAAAGCTGTTGCTCAGCCTCATCTGCCCATGGCACTGCTCGCACAGAGGCACAGAGACTGGGGCTGGTTGCTTCTCTTGCCACTTAAAACTTCAAACGTAGCTTTGGGGATCCGTGCCGGGCGTCTCCGGCAGCCCTGCTCCCAAAATGCGAACGTCTGCAGATAGCTCGCAGCCAGAAAGAGCTAGCCTGGAAAGCTGTTGCTCAGCCTCATCTGCCCATGGCACTGCTCGCACAGAGGCACAGAGACTGGAGCTGCTTGCTTGTCTTGCCACCTCAAACGTCAAACGTAGATTTGGGGATCCGTGCCGGACGTCCCCGGCAGCCCTGCTCCCAAAATGCGAACGTCTGCAGATAGCTCGCAGCCAGAAAGAGCTAGCCTGGAAAGCAGTTGCTCAGCCTCATCTGCCCATGGCACTGCTCGCACAGAGGCACAGAGACTGGGGCTTCTTCCTTGTCTTGCAACCTCAAACTTCAAATGTATCTCTGGTGGTCCGTGCCGGGCGCCTCCGGCAGCCCTACTCCCAAAATGCGAACGTCTGCAGATAGCTCGCAGCCAGAAAGAGCTAGCCTGGAAAGCTGTTGCTCAGCCTCATCTGCCCATGGCACTGCTCGCATAGAGGTACAGAGACTGGGGCTGGTTGCTTCTCTTGCCAATTAAAACTTCAAACGTATCTTTGGGGATCCGTGCCGGGCGTCTCCGGCAGCCCTGCTCTCAAAATGCGAACGTCTGCAGATAGCTCGCAGCCAGAAAGAGCTAGCCTGGAAAGCTGTTGCTCAGCCTCATCTGCCCATGGCACTGCTCGCACAGAGGCACAGAGACTGGGGCTGCTTGCTTCTCTTGCCACCTCAAACTTCAAATGTATCTCTGGGTGTCCGTGCCTGGCGCCTCCGGCAGCCCTGCTCCCAAAATGCGAACGTCTGCAGATAGCTCGCAGCCAGAAAGAGCTAGCCTGGAAAGCTGTTGCTCAGCCTCATCTGCCCATGGCACTGCTCGCACAGAGGTACAGAGACTGGGGCTGGTTGCTTCTCTTGCCACTTAAAACTTTA
The DNA here is from genome assembly GCF_030867145.1 of Opisthocomus hoazin. Taxonomy (NCBI): domain Eukaryota; kingdom Metazoa; phylum Chordata; class Aves; order Opisthocomiformes; family Opisthocomidae; genus Opisthocomus; species Opisthocomus hoazin. The sequence goes on along the minus strand of NC_134440.1, from coordinate 2,370,845 downwards.
AAAGTATCTTTGGGGATCCGTGCCGGGCGTCTCCGGCAGCCCTGCTCCCAAAATGCGAACGTCTGCAGATAGCTCGCAGCCAGAAAGAGCTAGCCTGGAAAGCTGTTGCTCAGCCTCATCTGCCCATGGCACTGCTCGCACAGAGGCACAGAGACTGGGGCTGCTTGCTTGTTTTCCCACCTCAAACTTCAAATGTATCTCTGGGGGTCCGTGCCGGGCGTCTCCGGCAGCCCTGCTCCCAAAATGCGAACGTCTGCAGATAGCTCGCAGCCAGAAAGAGCTAGCCTGGAAAGCTGTTGCTCAGCCTCATCTGCCCATGGCACTGCTCGCACAGAGGTACAGAGACTGGGGCTGCTTGCTTGTCTTGCCACCTCAAACTTCAAACGTAGCTTTCGGGATTTGTACTGGGCACCCCCGGCAGCCCTGCTCCCAAAATGCGAACGTCTGCAGATAGCTCGCAGCCAGAAAGAGCTAGCCTGGAAAGCTGTTGCTCAGCCTCATCTGCCCATGGCACTGCTCGCACAGAGGTACAGAGACTGGGGCTGGTTGCTTCTCTTGCCACTTAAAACTTCAAACGTATCTTTGAGGATCCGTGCCGGGCGTCTCCGGCAGCCCTGCTCCCAAAATGCGAACGTCTGCAGATAGCTCGCAGCCAGAAAGAGCTAGCCTGGAAAGCTGTTGCTCAGCCTCATCTGCCCATGGCACTGCTCGCACAGAGGCACAGAGACTGGGGCTGCTTGCTTGTTTTCCCACCTCAAACTTCAAATGTATCTCTGGGGGTCCGTGCCGGGCGTCTCCGGCAGCCCTGCTCCCAAAATGCGAATGTCTGCAGATAGCTCGCAGCCAGAAAGAGCTAGCCTGGAAAGCTGTTGCTCAGACCCATCTGCCCATGGCACTGCTCGCACAGAGGCACAGAGACTGGGGCTGCTTCCTTGTCTTGCCACCTCAAACTTCAAACGTAGCTTTGGGGGTCCGTGCCGGGTGCCCCCGGCAGCCCTGCTCCCAAAATGCGAACGTCTGCAGATAGCTCGCAGCCAGAAAGAGCTAGCCTGGAAAGCTGTTGCTCAGCCCCATCTGCCCATGGCACTGCTCGCACAGAGGCACAGAGACTAGGGCTGCCTGCTTGTGTTGCCACCTCAAACTTCAAATGTATCTCTGGGTGTCCGTGCCTGGCGCCTCCGGCAGCCCTGCTCCCAAAATGCGAACGTCTGCAGATAGCTCGCAGCCAGAAAGAGCTAGCCTGGAAAGCTGTTGCTCAGCCTCATCTGCCCATGGCACTGCTCGCACAGAGGTACAGAGACTGGGGCTGATTGCTTCTCTTGCCACTTAAAACTTCAAACGTAGCTTTGGGGATCCGTGCCGGGCGTCTCCGGCAGCCCTGCTCCCAAAATGCGAACGTCTGCAGATAGCTCGCAGCCAGAAAGAGCTAGCCTGGAAAGCTGTTGCTCAGCCTCATCTGCCCATGGCACTGCTCGCACAGAGGCACAGAGACTGGGGATGCTTGCTTGTCTTGCCACCTCAAACGTCAAACGTAGATTTGGGGATCCGTGCCGGACGTCCCCGGCAGCCCTGCTCCCAAAATGCGAACGTCTGCAGATAGCTCGCAGCCAGAAAGAGCTAGCCTGGAAAGCTGTTGCTCAGCCTCATCTGCCCATGGCACTGCTCGCACAGAGGCACAAAGAATGGGGCTGCTTCCTTGTCTTGCCACCTCAAACGTCACATGTATCTCTGGGGGTCCGTGCCGGGCACCTCCGGCAGCCCTACTCCCAAAATGCGAATGTCTGCAGATAGCTCGCAGCCAGAAAGAGCTAGCCTGGAAAGCTGTTGCTCAGCCTCGTCTGCCCATGGCACTGCTCGCACAGAGGTACAGAGACTGCGGCTACTTGCTTCTCTTGCCACTTAAAACTTTAAACGTATCTTTGGGGATCCGTGCCGGGCATCTCCGGCAGCCCTGCTCCCAAAATGCGAACGTCTGCAGATAGCTCTCAGCCAGAAAGAGCTAGCCGGGAAAGCTGTTGCTCAGCCTCATCTGCCCATGGCACTGCTCGCACAGAGGCACAGAGACTGGGGCTGCTTGCTTGTTTTCCCACCTCAAACTTCAAATGTATCTCTGGGGGTCCGTGCCGGGCGTCTCCGGCAGCCCTGCTCCCAAAATGCGAACGTCTGCAGATAGCTCGCAGCCAGAAAGAGCTAGCCTGGAAAGCTGGTGCTCAGCCTCATCTGCCCATGGCACTGCTCGCACACAGGCACAAAGACTGGGGGTGCTTCCTTGTCTTGCCACCTCAAACGTCACATGTATCTCTGGTGGTCCGTGCCGGGCACCTCCGGCAGTCCTGCTCCCAAAATGCGAACGTCTGCAGATAGCTCGCAGCCAGAAAGAGCTAGCCTGGAAAGCTGTTGCTCAGCCTCATCTGCCCATGGCACTGCTCGCACAGAGGTACAGAGACTGGGGCTGGTTGCTTCTCTTGCCACTTAAAACTTCAAACGTATCTTTGAGGATCCGTGCCGGGCGTCTCCGGCAGCCCTGCTCCCAAAATGCGAACGTCTGCAGATAGCTCGCAGCCAGAAAGAGCTAGCCTGGAAAGCTGTTGCTCAGCCTCATCTGCCCATGGCACTGCTCGCACACAGGCACAAAGACTGGGGCTGCTTCCTTGTCTTGCCACCTCAAACGTCACATGTATCTCTGGGGGTCCGTGCCGGGCACCTCCGGCAGCCCTGCTCCCAAAATGCGAACGTCTGCAGATAGCTCGCAGCCAGAAAGAGCTAGCCTGGAAAGCTGTTGCTCAGCCTCATCTGCCCATGGCACTGCTCGCACAGAGGTACAGAGACTGGGGCTGGTTGCTTCTCTTGCCACTTAAAACTTTAAAAGTATCTTTGGGGATCCGTGCCGGGCGTCTCCGGCAGCCCTGCTCCCAAAATGCGAACGTCTGCAGATAGCTCGCAGCCAGAAAGAGCTAGCCTGGAAAGCTGTTGCTCAGCCTCATCTGCCCATGGCACTGCTCGCACAGAGGCACAGAGACTGGGGCTGCTTGCTTGTTTTCCCACCTCAAACTTCAAATGTATCTCTGGGGGTCTGTGCCGGACGTCTCCGGCAGCCCTGCTCCCAAAATGCGAACGTCTGCAGATAGCTCGCAGCCAGAAAGAGCTAGCCTGGAAAGCTGTTGCTCAGCCTCATCTGCCCATGGCACTGCTCGCACAGAGGTACAGAGACTGGGGCTGCTTGCTTGTCTTGCCACCTCAAACTTCAAACGTAGCTTTCGGGATTTGTACTGGGCGCCCCCGGCAGCCCTGCTCCCAAAATGCGAACGTCTGCAGATAGCTCGCAGCCAGAAAGAGCTAGCCTGGAAAGCTGTTGCTCAGCCCCATCTGCCCATGGCACTGCTCGCACAGAGGTACAGAGACTGGGGCTGGTTGCTTCTCTTGCCACTTAAAACTTCAAACGTATCTTTGAGGATCCGTGCCGGGCGTCTCCGGCAGCCCTGCTCCCAAAATGCGAATGTCTGCAGATAGCTCGCAGCCAGAAAGAGCTAGCCTGGAAAGCTGTTGCTCAGCCCCATCTGCCCATGGCACTGCTCGCACAGAGGCACAGAGACTGGGGCTGCTTCCTTGTCTTGCCACCTCAAATATCAAACGTACCTTTGGGGGTCCGTGCCGGGCGCCCCCGGCAGCCCTGCTCCCAAAATGCGAATGTCTGCAGATAGCTCGCAGCCAGAAAGATCTAGCCTGGAAAGCTGTTGCTCAGCCTCATCTGCCCATGGCACTGCTCGCACAGAGGCACAGAGACTAGGGCTGCTTGCTTGTCTTGCCACCTCAAACGTCAAACGTAGCTTTGGGGGTCCGTGCCGGGCGCATCCGGCAGCCCTGCTCCCAAAATGCGAACGTCTGCAGATAGCTCGCAGCCAGAAAGAGCTAGCCTGTAAAGCTGTTGCTCAGCCTCATCTGCCCATGGCACTGCTCGCACAGAGGTACAGAGACTGGGGATGGTTGCTTCTCTTGCCACTTAAAACTTCAAACGTAGCTTTGGGGATCCGTGCCGGGCGTCTCCGGCAGCCCTGCTCCCAAAATGCGAACGTCTGCAGATAGCTCGCAGCCAGAAAGAGCTAGCCTGGAAAGCTGTTGCTCAGCCTCATCTGCCCATGGCACTGCTCGCACAGAGGCACAGAGACTGGGGCTGCTTGCTTGTTTTCCCACCTCAAACTTCAAATGTATCTCTGGGGGTCCGTGCCGGGCGTCTCCGGCAGCCCTGCTCCCAAAATGCGAACGTCTGCAGATAGCTCGCAGCCAGAAAGAGCTAGCCTGGAAAGCTGTTGCTCAGCCTCATCTGCCCATGGCACTGCTCGCACAGAGGTACAGAGACTGGGGCTGCTTGCTTGTCTTGCCCCCTCAAACTTCAAACGTAGCTTTCGGGATTTGTACTGGGCACCCCCGGCAGCCCTGCTCCCAAAATGCGAACGTCTGCAGATAGCTCGCAGCCAGAAAGAGCTAGCCTGGAAAGCTGTTGCTCAGCCTCATCTGCCCATGGCACTGCTCGCACAGAGGTACAGAGACTGGGGCTGGTTGCTTCTCTTGCCACTTAAAACTTCAAACGTATCTTTGAGGATCCGTGCCGGGCGTCTCCGGCAGCCCTGCTCCCAAAATGCGAACGTCTGCAGATAGCTCGCAGCCAGAAAGAGCTAGCCTGGAAAGCTGTTGCTCAGCCTCATCTGCCCATGGCACTGCTCGCACAGAGGCACAGAGACTGGGGCTGCTTGCTTGTTTTCCCACCTCAAACTTCAAATGTATCTCTGGGGGTCCGTGCCGGGCGTCTCCGGCAGCCCTGCTCCCAAAATGCGAATGTCTGCAGATAGCTCGCAGCCAGAAAGAGCTAGCCTGGAAAGCTGTTGCTCAGCCCCATCTGCCCATGGCACTGCTCGCACAGAGGCACAGAGACTGGGGCTGCTTCCTTGTCTTGCCACCTCAAACTTCAAACGTAGCTTTGGGGGTCCGTGCCGGGTGCCCCCGGCAGCCCTGCTCCCAAAATGCGAACGTCTGCAGATAGCTCGCAGCCAGAAAGAGCTAGCCTGGAAAGCTGTTGCTCAGCCCCATCTGCCCATGGCACTGCTCGCACAGAGGCACAGAGACTAGGGCTGCCTGCTTGTGTTGCCACCTCAAACTTCAAATGTATCTCTGGGTGTCCGTGCCTGGCGCCTCCGGCAGCCCTGCTCCCAAAATGCGAACGTCTGCAGATAGCTCGCAGCCAGAAAGAGCTAGCCTGGAAAGCTGTTGCTCAGCCTCATCTGCCCATGGCACTGCTCGCACAGAGGTACAGAGACTGGGGCTGGTTGCTTCTCTTGCCACTTAAAACTTCAAACGTAGCTTTGGGGATCCGTGCCGGGCGTCTCCGGCAGCCCTGCTCCCAAAATGCGAACGTCTGCAGATAGCTCGCAGCCAGAAAGAGCTAGCCTGGAAAGCTGTTGCTCAGCCTCATCTGCCCATGGCACTGCTCGCACAGAGGCACAGAGACTGGGGATGCTTGCTTGTCTTTCCACCTCAAACGTCAAACGTAGATTTGGGGATCCGTGCCGGACGTCCCCGGCAGCCCTGCTCCCAAAATGCGAACGTCTGCAGATAGCTCGCAGCCAGAAAGAGCTAGCCTGGAAAGCTGTTGCTCAGCCTCATCTGCCCATGGCACTGCTCGCACAGAGGCACAGAGACTGGGGCTGCTTCCTTGTCTTGCCACCTCAAACGTCACATGTATCTCTGGGGGTCCGTGCCGGGCACCTCCGGCAGCCCTACTCCCAAAATGCGAATGTCTGCAGATAGCTCGCAGCCAGAAAGAGCTAGCCTGGAAAGCTGTTGCTCAGCCTCGTCTGCCCATGGCACTGCTCGCACAGAGGTACAGAGACTGCGGCTACTTGCTTCTCTTGCCACTTAAAACTTTAAACGTATCTTTGGGGATCCGTGCCGGGCATCTCCGGCAGCCCTGCTCCCAAAATGCGAACGTCTGCAGATAGCTCTCAGCCAGAAAGAGCTAGCCTGGAAAGCTGTTGCTCAGCCTCATCTGCCCATGGCACTGCTCGCACAGAGGCACAGAGACTGGGGCTGCTTGCTTGTTTTCCCACCTCAAACTTCAAATGTATCTCTGGGGGTCCGTGCCGGGCGTCTCCGGCAGCCCTGCTCCCAAAATGCGAACGTCTGCAGATAGCTCGCAGCCAGAAAGAGCTAGCCTCGAAAGCTGTTGCTCAGCCGCATCTGCCCATGGCACTGCTCGCACAGAGGCACAAAGACTGGGGGTGCTTCCTTGTCTTGCCACCTCAAACGTCACATGTATCTCTGGGGGTCCGTGCCGGGCACCTCCGGCAGTCCTGCTCCCAAAATGCGAACGTCTGCAGATAGCTCGCAGCCAGAAAGAGCTAGCCTGGAAAGCTGTTGCTCAGCCTCATCTGCCCATGGCACTGCTCGCACAGAGGCACAGAGACTGGGGCTGGTTGCTTCTCTTGCCACTTAAAACTTCAAACGTATCTTTGAGGATCCGTGCCGGGCGTCTCCGGCAGCCCTGCTCCCAAAATGCGAACGTCTGCAGATAGCTCGCAGCCAGAAAGAGCTAGCCTGGAAAGCTCTTGCTCAGCCTCATCTGCCCATGGCACTGCTCGCACACAGGCACAAAGACTGGGGCTGCTTCCTTGTCTTGCCACCTCAAACGTCACATGTATCTCTGGGGGTCCGTGCCGGGCACCTCCGGCAGTCCTGCTCCCAAAATGCGAACGTCTGCAGATAGCTCGCAGCCAGAAAGAGCTAGCCTGGAAAGCTGTTGCTCAGCCTCATCTGCCCATGGCACTGCTCGCACAGAGGTACAGAGACTGGGGCTGGTTGCTTCTCTTGCCACTTAAAACTTTAAAAGTATCTTTGGGGATCCGTGCCGGGCGTCTCCGGCAGCCCTGCTCCCAAAATGCGAACGTCTGCAGATAGCTCGCAGCCAGAAAGAGCTAGCCTGGAAAGCTGTTGCTCAGCCTCATCTGCCCATGGCACTGCTCGCACAGAGGCACAGAGACTGGGGCTGCTTCCTTGTTTTCCCACTTAAAACTTCAAACGTAGCTTTGGGGATCCGTGCCGGGCGTCTCCGGCAGCCCTGCTCCCAAAATGCGAACGTCTGCAGATAGCTCGCAGCCAGAAAGAGCTAGCCTGGAAAGCTGTTGCTCAGCCTCATCTGCCCATGGCACTGCTCGCACAGAGGCACAGAGACTGGGGATGCTTGCTTGTCTTGCCACCTCAAACTTCAAACGTAGATTTGGGGATCCGTGCCGGGCGTCCCCGGCAGCCCTGCTCCCAAAATGCGAACATCTGCAGATAGCTCGCAGCCAGAAAGAGCTAGCCTGGAAAGCTGATGCTCAGCCTCATCTGCCCATGGCACTGCTCGCACAGAGGCACAGAGACTGGGGCTTCTTCCTTGTCTTGCCACCTCAAACTTCAAATGTATCTCTGGTGGTCCGTGCCGGGCGCCTCCGGCAGCCCTACTCCCAAAATGCGAACGTTTGCAGATAGCTCGCAGCCAGAAAGAGCTAGCCTGGAAAGCTGTTGCTCAGCCTCATCTGCCCATGGCACTGCTCGCACACAGGCACAAAGACTGGGGCTGCTTCCTTGTCTTGCCACCTCAAACGTCACATGTATCTCTGGGGGTCCGTGCCGGGCACCTCCGGCAGTCCTGCTCCCAAAATGCGAACGTCTGCAGATAGCTCGCAGCCAGAAAGAGCTAGCCTGGAAAGCTGTTGCTCAGCCTCATCTGCCCATGGCACTGCTCGCACAGAGGTACAGAGACTGGGGCTGGTTGCTTCTCTTGCCACTTAAAACTTTAAAAGTATCTTTGGGGATCCGTGCCGGGCGTCTGCGGCAGCCCTGCTCCCAAAATGCGAACGTCTGCAGATAGCTCGCAGCCAGAAAGAGCTAGCCTGGAAAGCTGTTGCTCAGCCTCATCTGCCCATGGCACTGCTCGCACAGAGGCACAGAGACTGGGGCTGCTTGCTTGTTTTCCCACTTAAAACTTCAAACGTAGCTTTGGGGATCCGTGCCGGGCGTCTCCGGCAGCCCTGCTCCCAAAATGCGAACGTCTGCAGATAGCTCGCAGCCAGAAAGAGCTAGCCTGGAAAGCTGTTGCTCAGCCTCATCTGCCCATGGCACTGCTCGCACAGAGGCACAGAGACTGGGGATGCTTGCTTGTCTTGCCACCTCAAACTTCAAACGTAGATTTGGGGATCCGTGCCGGGCGTCCCCGGCAGCCCTGCTCCCAAAATGCGAACATCTGCAGATAGCTCGCAGCCAGAAAGAGCTAGCCTGGAAAGCTGATGCTCAGCCTCATCTGCCCATGGCACTGCTCGCACAGAGGCACAGAGACTGGGGCTTCTTCCTTGTCTTGCCACCTCAAACTTCAAATGTATCTCTGGTGGTCCGTGCCGGGCGCCTCCGGCAGCCCTACTCCCAAAATGCGAACGTTTGCAGATAGCTCTCAGCCAGAAAGAGCTAGCCTGGAAAGCTGTTGCTCAGCCTCATCTGCCCATGGCACTGCTCGCACAGAGGTACAGAGACTGGGGATGCTTGCTTCTCTTGCCACTTAAAACTTCAAACGTATCTTTGGGGATCCGTGCCGGGGGTCTCCGGCAGCCCTGCTCCCAAAATGCGAACGTCTGCAGATAGCTCGCAGCCAGAAAGAGCTAGCCTGGAAAGCTGTTGCTCAGCCTCATCTGCCCATGGCACTGCTCGCACAGAGGCACAGAGACTGGGGCTGCTTGCTTCTCTTGCCACCTCAAACTTCAAATGTATCTCTAGGTGTCCGTGCCTGGCGCCTCCGGCAGCCCTGCTCCCAAAATGCGAACGTCTGCAGATAGCTCGCAGCCAGAAAGAGCTAGCCTGGAAAGCTGTTGCTCAGCCTCATCTGCCCATGGCACTGCTCGCACAGAGGTACAGAGACTGGGGCTGGTTGCTTCTCTTGCCTCTTAAAACTACAAACGTATCTTTGAGGATCCGTGCCGGGCGTCTCCGGCAGCCCTGCTCCCAAAATGCGAACGTCTGCAGATAGCTCGCAGCCAGAAAGAGCTAGCCTGGAAAGCTGTTGCTCAGCCTCATCTGCCCATGGCACTGCTCGCACAGAGGCACAAAGAATGGGGCTGCTTCCTTGTCTTGCCACCTCAAACGTCACATGTATCTCTGGGGGTCCGTGCCGGGCACCTCCGGCAGCCCTGCTCCCAAAATGCGAACGTCTGCAGATAGCTCGCAGCCAGAAAGAGCTAGCCTGGAAAGCTGTTGCTCAGCCTCGTCTGCCCATTGCACTGCTCGCACAGAGGTACAGAGACTGGGGCTACTTGCTTCTCTTGCCACTTAAAACTTTAAACGTATCTTTGGGGATCCGTGCCGGGCATCTCCGGCAGCCCTGCTCCCAAAATGCGAACGTCTGCAGATAGCTCGCAGCCAGAAAGAGCTAGCCTGGAAAGCTGTTGCTCAGCCTCATCTGCCCATGGCACTGCTCGCACAGAGGCACAGAGACTGGGGCTGCTTGCTTGTTTTCCCACCTCAAACTTCAAATGTATCTCTGGGGGTCCGTGCCGGGCGTCTCCGGCAGCCCTGCTCCCAAAATGCGAACGTCTGCAGATAGCTCGCAGCCAGAAAGAGCTAGCCTCGAAAGCTGGTGCTCAGCCTCATCTGCCCATGGCACTGCTCGCACAGAGGCACAAAGACTGGGGCTGCTTGCTTGTCTTGCCACCTCAAACGTCACATGTATCTCTGGGGGTCCGTGCCGGGCACCTCCGGCAGTCCTGCTCCCAAAATGCGAACGTCTGCAGATAGCTCGCAGCCAGAAAGAGCTAGCCTGGAAAGCTGTTGCTCAGCCTCATCTGCCCATGGCACTGCTCGCACAGAGGTACAGAGACTGGGGCTGGTTGCTTCTCTTGCCACTTAAAACTTCAAACATATCTTTGAGGATCCGTGCCGGGCGCCCCCGGCAGCCCTGCTCCCAAAATGCGAACGTCTGCAGATAGCTCGCAGCCAGAAAGAGCTAGCCTGGAAAGCTGTTGCTCAGCCTCATCTGCCCATGGCACTGCTCGCACAGAGGCACAGAGACTGGGGCTGCTTGCTTGTTTTCCCACCTCAAACTTCAAATGTATCTCTGGGGGTCAGTGCCGGGCGTCTCCGGCAGCCCTGCTCCCAAAATGCGAATGTCTGCAGATAGCTCGCAGCCAGAAAGAGCTAGCCTGGAAAGCTGTTGCTCAGCCTCATCTGCCCATGGCACTGCTCGCACAGAGGTACAGAGACTGGGGCTGGTTGCTTCTCTTGCCACTTAAAACTTTAAAAGTATCTTTGGGGATCCATGCCAGGCGTCTCCGGCAGCCCTGCTCCCAAAATGCGAACGTCTGCAGATAGCTCGCAGCCAGAAAGAGCTAGCCTGGAAAGCTGTTGCTCAGCCTCATCTGCCCATGGCACTGCTCGCACAGAGGCACAGAGACTGGGGCTTCTTCCTTGTCTTGCCACCTCAAACTTCAAATGTATCTCTGGGTGTCCGTGCCTGGCGCCTCCGGCAGCCCTGCTCCCAAAATGCGAACGTCTGCAGATAGCTCGCAGCCAGAAAGAGCTAGCCTGGAAAGCTGTTGCTCAGCCTCATCTGCCCATGCCACTGCTCGCACAGAGGTACAGAGACTGGGGCTGGTTGCTTCTCTTGCCACTTAAAACTTTAAAAGTATCTTTGTGGATCCGTGCCGGGCGTCTCCGGCAGCCCTGCTCCCAAAATGCGAACGTCTGCAGATAGCTCACAGCCAGAAAGAGCTAGCCTGGAAAGCTGTTGCTCAGCCTCATCTGCCCATGGCACTGCTCGCACAGAGGTACAGAGACTGGGGCTGCTTGCTTGTTTTCCCACCTCAAACTTCAAATGTATCTCTGGGTGTCCGTGCCGGGCGTCTCCGGCAGCTCTGCTCCCAAAATGCGAACGTCTGCAGATAGCTCGCAGCCAGAAAGAGCTAGCCTCGAAAGCTGGTGCTCAGCCTCATCTGCCCATGGCACTGCTCGCACAGAGGCACAGAGACTGGGGCTGCTTGCTTGTCTTGCCACCTCAAACTTCAAACGTAGCTTTCGGGATTTGTACTGGGCACCCCCGGCACCCCTGCTCCCAAAATGCGAACGTCTGCAGATAGCTCGCAGCCAGAAAGAGCTAGCCTGGAAAGCTGTTGCTCAGCCTCATCTGCCCATGGCACTGCTCGCACAGAGGCACAAAGAATGGGGCTGCTTCCTTGTCTTGCCACCTCAAACGTCACATGTATCTCTGGGGGTCCGTGCCGGGCACCTCCGGCAGTCCTGCTCCCAAAATGCGAACGTCTGCAGATAGCTCGCAGCCAGAAAGAGCTAGCCTGGAAAGCTGTTGCTCAGCCCCATCTGCCCATGGCACTGCTCGCACAGAGGCACAGAGACTGGAGCTGCTTGCTTGTCTTGCCACCTCAAACTTCAAATGAATCTCTGGGTGGCCGTGCCGGGCGACTCCGGCAGCCCTGCTCCCAAAATGCGAACGTCTGCAGATAGCTCGCAGCCAGAAAGAGCTAGCCTGGAAAGCTGTTGCTCAGCCCCATCTGCCCATGGCACTGCTCGCACAGAGGCACAGAGACTGGAGCTGCTTGCTTGTCTTGCCACCTCAAACTTCAAATGTATCTCTGGGTGTCCGTGCCTGGCGCCTCCGGCAGCCCTGCTCCCAAAATGCGAATGTCTGCAGATAGCTCGCAGCCAGAAAGAGCTAGCTAGCCTCGAAAGTTGTTGCTCAGCCTCATCTGCCCATGGCACTGCTCGCACAGAGGTACAGAGACTGGGGCTGGTTGCTTCTCTTGCCAATTAAAACTTCAAACGTATCTTTGGGGATCCGTGCCGGGGGTCTCCGGGAGCCCTGCTCCCAAAATGCGAACGTCTGCAGATAGCTCGCAGCCAGAAAGAGCTAGCCTGGAAAGCTGTTGCTCAGCCTCATCTGCCCATGGCACTGCTCGCACAGAGGCACAGAGACTGGAGCTGCTTGCTTGTCTTGCCACCTCAAACTTCAAATGTATGTCTGGGTGTCCGTGCCGGGCGCCCCCGGCAGCCCTGCTCCCAAAATGCGAACGTCTGCAGATAGCTCGCAGCCAGAAAGAGCTAGCCTGGAAAGCTGTTGCTCAGCCTCATCTGCCCATGGCACTGCTCGCACAGAGGTACAGAGACTGGGGCTGTTTGCTTCTCTTGCCACTTAAAAATTCAAACGTATCTTTGGGGATCCGTGCCAGGCGTCTCCGGCAGCCCTGCTCCCAAAATGCGAACGTCTGCAGATAGCTCGCAGCCAGAAAGAGCTAGCCTGGAAAGCTGTTGCTCAGCCTCATCTGCCCATGGCACTGCTCGCACAGAGGCACAGAGACTGGAGCTGCTTGCTTGTCTTGCCACCTCAAACTTCAAATGTATCTCTGGGTGTCCGTGCCTGGCGCCTCCGGCAGCCCTGCTCCCAAAATGCGAATGTCTGCAGATAGCTCGCAGCCAGAAAGAGCTAGCTAGCCTCGAATGTTGTTGCTCAGCCTCATCTGCCCATGGCACTGCTCGCACAGAGGTACAGAGACTGGGGCTGGTTGCTTCTCTTGCCAATTAAAACTTCAAACGTATCTTTGGGGATCCGTGCCGGGGGTCTCCGGGAGCCCTGCTCCCAAAATGCGAACGTCTGCAGATAGCTCGCAGCCAGAAAGAGCTAGCCTGGAAAGCTGTTGCTCAGCCTCATCTGCCCATGGCACTGCTCGCACAGAGGCACAGAGACTGGAGCTGCTTGCTTGTCTTGCCACCTCAAACTTCAAATGTATGTCTGGGTGTCCGTGCCGGGCGCCCCCGGCAGCCCTGCTCCCAAAATGCGAACGTCTGCAGATAGCTCGCAGCCAGAAAGAGCTAGCCTGGAAAGCTGTTGCTCAGCCTCATCTGCCCATGGCACTGCTCGCACACAGGCACAGAGACTGGGGCTGCTTGCTTGTCTTGCCACCTCAAACTTCAAATGTATCTTTGGGGATCCGTGCCGGGCCCCTCTGGCAGCCCTGCTCCCAAAATGCGAAAGTCTGCAGATAGCTCGCAGCCAGAAAGAGCTAGCCTGGAAAGCTGTTGCTCAGCCTCATCTGCCCATGGCACTGCTCGCACAGAGGTACAGAGACTGGGGCTGGTTGCTTCTCTTGCCACTTAAAACTTCAAACGTAGCTTTGGGGATCCGTGCCGGGCGTCTCCGGCAGCCCTGCTCCCAAAATGCGAACGTCTGCAGATAGCTCGCAGCCAGAAAGAGCTAGGCTCGAAAGCTATTGCTCAGCCTCATCTGCCCATGGCACTGCTCGCACAGAGGCACAAAGACTGGGGCTGCTTGCTTGTTTTCCCACCTCAAACGTAACATGTATCTCTGGGGGTCCGTGCCGGGCACCTCCGGCAGTCCTGCTCCCAAAATGCGAACATCTGCAGATAAGCTCGCAGCCAGAAAGAGCTAGCCTGGAAAGCTGTTGCTCAGCCTCATCTGCCCATGGCACTGCTCGCACAGAGGCACAGAGACTGGGGCTGCTTGCTTGTTTTCCCACCTCAAACTTCAAATGTATCTCTGGGGGTCAGTGCCGGGCGTCTCCGGCAGCCCTGCTCCCAAAATGCGAATGTCTGCAGATAGCTCGCAGCCAGAAAGAGCTAGCCTGGAAAGCTGTTGCTCAGCCTCATCTGCCCATGGCACTGCTCGCACAGAGGCACAGAGACTGGAGCTGCTTGCTTGTCTTGCCACCTCAAACTTCAAACGTAGCATTGGGGGTCCGTGCCGGGCGCCCCCGGCAGCCCTGCTCCCAAAATGCGAATGTCTGCAGATAGCTCGCAGCCAGAAAGAGCTAGCCTGGAAAGCTGTTGCTCAGGCTCATCTGCCCATGGCACTGCTCGCACAGAGGCACAGAGACTGGGGCTGCTTCCTTGTCTTGCCACCTCAAACTTCAAACGTAGCATTGGGGGTCCGTGCCGGGCGCCCCCGGCAGCCCTGCTCCCAAAATGCGAACGTCTGCAGATAGCTCGCAGCCAGAAAGAGCTAGCCTGGAAAGCTGTTGCTCAGCCTCATCTGCCCATGGCACTGCTCGCACAGAGGCACAGAGACTGGGGCTGCTTGCTTGTCTTGCCACCTCAAACTTCAAATGTATCTTTGGGGATCCGTGCCGGGCCCCTCTGGCAGCCCTGCTCCCAAAATGCGAACGTCTGCAGATAGCTCGCAGCCAGAAAGAGCTAGCCTGGAAAGCTGTTGCTCAGCCTCATCTGCCCATGGCACTGCTCGCACAGAGGTACAGAGACTGGGGCTGCTTGCTTCTCTTGCCACTTAAAACTTCAAACGTAGCTTTGGGGATCCGTGCCGGGCGTCTCCGGCAGCCCTGCTCCCAAAATGCGAACGTCTGCAGATAGCTCGCAGCCAGAAAGAGCTAGGCTCGAAAGCTATTGCTCAGCCTCATCTGCCCATGGCACTGCTCGCACAGAGGCACAAAGACTGGGGCTGCTTGCTTGTTTTCCCACCTCAAACGTAACATGTATCTCTGGGGGTCCGTGCCGGGCACCTCCGGCAGTCCTGCTCCCAAAATGCGAACGTCTGCAGATAAGCTCGCAGCCAGAAAGAGCTAGCCTGGAAAGCTGTTGCTCAGCCTCATCTGCCCATGGCACTGCTCGCACAGAGGCACAGAGACTGGGGCTGCTTGCTTGTTTTCCCACCTCAAACTTCAAATGTATCTCTGGGGGTCAGTGCCGGGCGTCTCCGGCAGCCCTGCTCCCAAAATGCGAATGTCTGCAGATAGCTCGCAGCCAGAAAGAGCTAGCCTGGAAAGCTGTTGCTCAGCCTCATCTGCCCATGGCACTGCTCGCACAGAGGCACAGAGACTGGGGCTGCTTGCTTGTCTTGCCACCTCAAACTTCAAACGTAGCATTGGGGGTCCGTGCCGGGCGCCCCCGGCAGCCCTGCTCCCAAAATGCGAATGTCTGCAGATAGCTCGCAGCCAGAAAGAGCTAGCCTGGAAAGCTGTTGCTCAGCCTCATCTGCCCATGGCACTGCTCGCACAGAGGCACAGAGACTGGGGCTGCTTCCTTGTCTTGCCACCTCAAACTTCAAACGTAGCATTGGGGGTCCGTGCCGGGCGCCCCCGGCAGCCCTGCTCCCAAAATGCGAATGTCTGCAGATAGCTCGCAGCCAGAAAGAGCTAGCCTGGAAAGCTGTTGCTCAGCCTCATCTGCCCATGGCACTGCTCGCACAGAGGCACAGAGACTGGGGCTGCTTGCTTGTCTTGCCACCTCAAACTTCAAACGTAGCTTTCGGGATTTGTACTGGGCGCCCCCGGCAGCCCTGCTCCCAAATTGCGAACGTCTGCAGATAGCTCGCAGCCAGAAAGAGCTAGCCTGGAAAGCTGTTGCTCAGCCCCATCTGCCCATGGCACTGCTCGCACAGAGGCACAGAGACTAGGGCTGCCTGCTTGTCTTGCCACCTCAAACGTCACATGTATCTTTGGGGGTCCGTGCCAGGCGCCTCCGGCAGCCCTGCTCCCAAAATGCGAACGTCTGCAGATAGCTCGCAGCCAGAAAGAGCTAGCCTCGAAAGTTGTTGCTCAGCCTCATCTGCCCATGGCACTGCTCGCACAGAGGTACAAAGACTGGGGCTAGTTGCTTCTCTTGCCACTTAAAACTTCAAACGTAGCTTTGGGGATCCGTGCCAGGCGTCTCCGGCAGCCCTGCTCCCAAAATGCGAACGTCTGCAGATAGCTCGCAGCCAGAAAGAGCTAGCCTCGAAAGCTGTTGCTCAGCCCCATCTGCCCATGGCACTGCTCGCACAGAGGCACAGAGACTAGGGCTGCTTCCTTGTCTTGCCACCTCAAACGTCAAACGTAGCTTTGGGGGTCCGTGCCGGGCGCATCCGGCAGCCCTGCTCCCAAAATGCGAACGTCTGCAGATAGCTCGCAGCCAGAAAGAGCTAGCCTGGAAAGCTGTTGCTCAGCCTCATCTGCCCATGGCACTGCTCGCACAGAGGCACAGAGACTGGGGCTGCTTGCTTCTCTTGCCACCTCAAAGTTCAAATGTATCTCTAGGTGTTCGTGCCTGGCGCCTCCGGCAGCCCTGCTCCCAAAATGCGAACGTCTGCAGATAGCTTGCAGCCAGAAAGAGCTAGCCTCGAAAGTTGTTGCTCAGCCTCATCTGCCCATGGCACTGCTCGCACAGAGGTACAGAGACTGGGGCTGGTTGCTTCTCTTGCCTCTTAAAAGTACAAACGTATCTTTGAGGATCCGTGCCGGGCGTCTCCGGCAGCCCTGCTCCCAAAATGCGAACGTCTGCAGATAGCTCGCAGCCAGAAAGAGCTAGCCTGGAAAGCTGTTGCTCAGCCTCATCTGCCCATGGCACTGCTCGCACAGAGGCACAAAGAATGGGGCTGCTTCCTTGTCTTGCCACCTCAAACGTCACATGTATCTCTGGGGGTCCGTGCCGGGCACCTCCGGCAGTCCTGCTCCCAAAATGCGAACGTCTGCAGATAGCTCGCAGCCAGAAAGAGCTAGCCTGGAAAGCTGTTGCTCAGCCTCATCTGCCCATGGCACTGCTCGCACAGAGGTACAGAGACTGGGGCTGGTTGCTTCTCTTGCCACTTAAAACTTCAAACGTATCTTTGAGGATCCGTGCCGGGCGTCTCCGGCAGCCCTGCTCCCAAAATGCGAACGTCTGCAGATAGCTCGCAGCCAGAAAGAGCTAGCCTGGAAAGCTGTTGCTCAGCCTCATCTGCCCATGGCACTGCTCGCACAGAGGCACAGAGACTGGGGCTGCTTGCTTGTCTTGCCACCTCAAACTTCAAATGTATCTTTGGGGATCCGTGCCGGGCGTCTCCGGCAGCCCTGCTCCCAAAATGCGAACGTCTGCAGATAGCTCGCAGCCAGAAAGAGCTAGCCTGGAAAGCTGTTGCTCAGCCTCATCTGCCCATGGCACTGCTCGCACAGAGGCACAGAGACTGGGGCTGCTTCCTTGTCTTGCCACCTCAAACTTCAAACGTAGCTTTGGGGGTCCGTGCCGGGCGCCCCCGGCAGCCCTGCTCCCAAAATGCGAACGTCTGCAGATAGCTCGCAGCCAGAAAGAGCTAGCCTGGAAAGCTGTTGCTCAGCCCCATCTGCCCATGGCACTGCTCGCACAGAGGCACAGAGACTGGAGCTGCTTGCTTGTCTTGCCACCTCAAACTTCAAATGAATCTCTGGGTGGCCGTGCCGGGCGACTCCGGCAGCCCTGCTCCCAAAATGCGAACGTCTGCAGATAGCTCGCAGCCAGAAAGAGCTAGCCTCGGAAGTTGTTGCTCAGCCTCATCTGCCCATGGCACTGCTCGCACAGAGGTACAGAGACTGGGGCTGTTTGCTTCTCTTGCCACTTAAAAATTGAAACGTATCTTTGGGGATCCGTGCCAGGCGTCTCCGGCAGCCCTGCTCCCAAAATGCGAACGTCTGCAGATAGCTCGCAGCCAGAAAGAGCTAGCCTGGAAAGCTGTTGCTCAGCCTCATCTGCCCATGGCACTGCTCGCACAGAGGCACAGAGACTGGAGCTGCTTGCTTGTCTTGCCACCTCAAACTTTAAATGTATCTCTGGTGGTCCGTGCCGGGCGCCTCCGGCAGCCCTGCTCCCAAAATGCGAATGTCTGCAGATAGCTCGCAGCCAGAAAGAGCTAGCTAGCCTCGAAAGTTGTTGCTCAGCCTCATCTGCCCATGGCACCGCTCGCACAGAGGTACAGAGACTGGGGCTGGTTGCTTCTCTTGCCACTTAAAACTTCAAACGTATCTTTGAGGATCCGTGCCGGGCGTCTCCGGCAGCCCTGCTCCCAAAATGCGAACGTCTGCAGATAGCTCGCAGCCAGAAAGAGCTAGCCTGGAAAGCTGTTGCTCAGCCTCATCTGCCCATGGCACTGCTCGCACAGAGGCACAGAGACTGGGGCTGCTTGCTTGTTTTCCCACCTCAAACTTCAAATGTATCTCTGGGGGTCCGTGCCTGGCGTCTCCGGCAGCCCTGCTCCCAAAATGCGAATGTCTGCAGATAGCTCGCAGCCAGAAAGAGCTAGCCTGGAAAGCTGTTGCTCAGCCTCATCTGCCCATGGCACTGCTCGCACAGAGGCACAGAGACTGGGGCTGCTTGCTTGTCTTGCCACCTCAAACTTCAAACGTAGCTTTGGGGGTCCGTGCCGGGCGCCCCCGGCAGCCCTGCTCCCAAAATGCGAACGTCTGCAGATAGCTCGCAGCCAGAAAGAGCTAGCCTGGAAAGCTGTTGCTCAGCCTCATCTGCCCATGGCACTGCTCGCACAGAGGCACAGAGACTGGAGCTGCTTGCTTGTCTTGCCACCTCAAACTTCAAATGAATCTCTGGGTGGCCGTGCCGGGCGACTCCGGCAGCCCTGCTCCCAAAATGCGAACGTCTGCAGATAGCTCGCAGCCAGAAAGAGCTAGCCTCGGAAGTTGTTGCTCAGCCTCATCTGCCCATGGCACTGCTCGCACAGAGGTACAGAGACTGGGGCTGTTTGCTTCTCTTGCCACTTAAAAATTGAAACGTATCTTTGGGGATCCGTGCCGGGCATCTCCGGCAGCCCTGCTCCCAAAATGCGAACGTCTGCAGATAGCTCGCAGCCAGAAAGAGCTAGCCTGGAAAGCTGTTGCTCAGGCTCATCTGCCCATGGCACTGCTCGCACAGAGGCACAGAGACTGGGGCTGCTTCCTCGTCTTGCCACCTCAAACGTAACATGTATCTCTGAGGGTCCGTGCCGGGCGTCTCCGGCAGCCCTGCTCCCAAAATGCGAATGTCTGCAGATAGCTCGCAGCCAGAAAGAGCTAGCCTGGAAAGCTGTTGCTCAGCCTCATCTGCCCATGGCACTGCTCGCACAGAGGCACAGAGACTGGGGCTGCTTGCTTGTCTTGCCACCTCAAACTTCAAACGTACCTTTCGGGATTTGTACTGGGCGCCCCCGGCAGCCCTGCTCCCAAATTGCGAACGTCTGCAGATAGCTCGCAGCCAGAAAGAGCTAGCCTGGAAAGCTGTTGCTCAGGCTCATCTGCCCATGGCACTGCTCGCACAGAGGCACAGAGACTGGGGCTGCTTCCTTGTCTTGCCACCTCAAACTTCAAACGTAGCATTGGGGGTTAGTGCCGGGCGCCTCCGGCAGCCCTGCTCCCAAAATGCGAACGTCTGCAGATAGCTCGCAGCCAGAAAGAGCTAGCCTGGAAAGCTGTTGCTCAGCCTCATCTGCCCATGGCACTGCTCGCACAGAGGCACAGAGACTGGGGCTGCTTGCTTGTCTTGCCACCTCAAACTTCAAACGTAGCTTTCGGGATTTGTACTGGGCGCCCCCGGCAGCCCTGCTCCCAAAATGCGAACGTCTGCAGATAGCTCGCAGCCAGAAAGAGCTAGCCTGGAAAGCTGTTGCTCAGCCTCATCTGCCCATGGCACTGCTCGTACAGAGGCACAGAGACTAGGGCTGTCTGCTTGTCTTGCCACCTCAAACGTCAAACGTAGCTTTGGGGGTCCGTGCCGGGCGCATCCGGCAGCCCTGCTCCCAAAATGCGAACGTCTGCAGATAGCTGGCAGCCAGAAAGAGCTAGCCTGGAAAGCTGTTGCTCAGCCTCATCTGCCCATGGCACTGCTCGCGCAGAGGCACAGAGACTGGAGCTGCTTGCTTGTCTTGCCACCTAAACTTCAAATGAATCTCTCGGTGTCCGTGCCAGGCGCCTCCGGCAGCCCTGCTCCCAAAATGCGAACGTCTGCAGATAGCTCGCAGCCAGAAAGAGCTAGCCTCGAAAGTTGTTGCTCAGCCTCATCTGCCCATGGCACTGCTCGCACAGAGGTACAGAGACTGGGGCTGGTTGCTTCTCTTGCCACTTAAAACTTCAAACGTAGCTTTGGGGATCCGTGCTAGGCGTCTCTGGCAGCCCTGCTCCCAAAATGCGAACGTCTGCAGATAGCTCGCAGCCAGAAAGAGCTAGCCTGGAAAGCTGTTGCTCAGCCTCATCTGCCCATGGCACTGCTCGCACAGAGGCACAGAGACTGGGGCTGCTTCCTTGTCTTGCCACCTCAAACTTCAAATGTATCTCTGGTGGTCCGTGCCGGGAGCCTCCGGCAGCCCTGCTCCCAAAATGCGAACGTCTGCAGATAGCTCGCAGCCAGAAAGAGCTAGCCTGGAAAGCTGTTGCTCAGCCTCATCTGCCCATGGCACTGCTCGCACAGAGGCACAGAGACTGGGGCTCCTTGCTTCTCTTGCCACCTCAAACTTCAAATGTATCTCTGGGTGTCCGTGCCTGGCGCCTCCGGCAGCCCTGCTCCCAAAATGGAACGTCTGCAGATAGCTCGCAGCCAGAAAGAGCTAGCCTGGAAAGCTGTTGCTCAGCCTCATCTGCCCATGGCACTGCTCGCACAGAGGCAAAGAGACTGGGGCTGCTTGCTTGTCTTGCCACCTCAAACTTCAAACGTACCTTTGGGGGTCCGTGCCGGGCGCCTCCGGCAGCCCTGCTCCCAAAATGCGAATGTCTGCAGATAGCTCGCAGCCAGAAAGAGCTAGCTAGCCTCGAAAGTTGTTGCTCAGCCTCATCTGCCCATGGCACTGCTCGCACAGAGGTACAGAGACTGGGGCTGCTTACTTCTCTTGCCACTTAAAACTTCAAACGTAGCTTTGGGGATCCGTGCCGGGCGTCTCCGGCAGCCCTGCTCCCAAAATGCGAACGTCTGCAGATAGCTCGCAGCCAGAAAGAGCTAGCCTGGAAAGCTGTTGCTCAGCCTCATCTGCCCATGGCACTGCTCGCACAGAGGCACAGAGACTGGAGCTGCTTGCTTGTCTTGACACCTCAAACTTCAAATGTATCCCTGGGTGTCCGTGCCGGGCGCCTCCGGCAGCCCTGCTCCCAAAATGCGAACGTCTGCAGATAGCTCGCAGCCAGAAAGAGCTAGCCTGGAAAGCTGTTGCTCAGCCTCATCTGCCCATGGCACTGCTCGCACAGAGGCACAGAGACTGGGGCTGCTTGCTTGTCTTGCCACCTCAAACTTCAAATGTATCTCTGGGGGTCCGTGCCGGGCGTCTCCGGCAGCCCTGCTCCCAAAATGCGAATGTCTGCAGATAGCTCGCAGCCAGAAAGAGCTAGCCTGGAAAGCTGTTGCTCAGCCTCATCTGCCCATGGCACTGCTCGCACAGAGGCACAGAGACTGGGGCTGCTTGCTTGTTTTCCCACCTCAAACTTCAAATGTATCTCTGGGGGTCCGTGCCGGGCGCATCCGGCAGCCCTGCTCCCAAAATGCAAACGTCTGCAGATAGCTCGCAGCCAGAAAGAGCTAGCCTCGAAAGTTGTTGCTCAGCCACATCTGCCCATGGCACTGCTCGCACAGAGGCACAGAGACTGGGGCTGCTTGCTTGTCTTGCCACCTCAAACTTCAAAAGTACATTTGGGGGTCCGTGCCGGGCGCCCCCGGCAGCCCTGCTCCCAAAATGCGAACGTCTGCAGATAGCTCGCAGCCAGAAAGAGCTAGCCTGTAAAGCTGTTGCTCAGCCTCATCTGCCCATGGCACTGCTCGCACAGAGGCACAGAGACTGGGGCTGCTTGCTTGTCTTGCCACCTCAAACTTCAAATGTATCTTTGGGGATCCGTGCCGGGCGCCTCCAGCAGCCCTACTCCCAAAATGCGAACGTCTGCAGATAGCTCGCAGCCAGAAAGAGCTAGCCTGGAAAGCTGTTACTCAGCCTCATCTGCCAATGGCACTGCTCGCACAGAGGTACAGAGACTGGGGCTGGTTGCTTCTCTTGCCACTTAAAACTTGAAAAGTATCTTTGGGGATCCGTGCCGGGCGTCTCCGGCAGCCCTGCTCCCAAAATGCGAACGTCTGCAGATAGCTCGCAGCCAGAAAGAGCTAGCCTGGAAAGCTGTTGCTCAGCCTCATCTGCCCATGGCACTGCTCGCGCAGAGGCACAGAGACTGGGGCTGCTTGCTTGTTTTCCCACCTCAAACTTCAAATGTATGTCTGGGAGTCCGTGCCGGGCGTCTCCGGCAGCCCTGCTCCCAAAATGCGAATGTCTGCAGATAGCTCGCAGCCAGAAAGAGCTAGCCTGGAAAGCTGTTGCTCAGCCTCATCTGCCCATGGCACTGCTCGCACAGAGGCACAGAGACTGGGGCTGCTTGCTTGTCTTGCCACCTCAAACTTCAAACGTACCTTTGGGGGTCCGTGCCGGGCGCCCCCGGCAGCCCTGCTCCCAAAATGCGAACGTCTGCAGGTAGCTCGCAGCCAGAAAGAGCTAGCCTCGAAAGTTGTTGCTCAGCCTCATCTGCCCATGGCACTGCTCGCACAGAGGTACAGAGACTGGGGCTGTTTGCTTCTCTTGCCACTTAAAAATTCAAATGTAGCTTTGGGGATCCGTGCCAGGCATCTCCGGCAGCCCTGCTCCCAAAATGCGAACGTCTGCAGATAGCTCGCAGGCAGAAAGAGCTAGCCTCGAAAGCTGTTGCTCAGCCTCATCTGCCCATGGCACTGCTCGCACAGAGGCACAGAGACTGGAGCTGCTTGGTTGTCTTGCCACCTCAAACTTCAAATGTATCTCTGGGTGTCCGTGCCTGGCGCCTCCGGCAGCCCTGCTCCCAAAATGCGAATGTCTGCAGATAGCTCGCAGCCAGAAAGAGCTAGCCTGGAAAGCTGTTGCTCAGCCTCATCTGCCCATGGCACTGCTCGCACAGAGGCACAGAGACTGGGGCTGCTTGCTTGTCTTGCCACCTCAAACGTCAAACGTAGCTTTGGGGGTCCGTGCCGGGCGCATCCAACAGCCCTGCTCCCAAAATGCGAACGTCTGCAGATAGCTCGCAGCCAGAAAGAGCTAGCCTCGAAAGCTGTTGCTCAGCCCCATCTGGCCATGGCACTGCTCGCACAGAGGCACAGAGACTGGGGCTGCTTGCTTGTCTTGCCACCTCAAACTTCAAACGTACATTTGGGGGTCCGTGCCGGGCGCCCCCGGCAGCCCTGCTCCCAAAATGCGAACGTCTGCAGATAGCTCGCAGCCAGAAAGAGCTAGCCTGAAAAGCTGTTGCTCAGCCTCATCTGCCCATGGCACTGCTCGCACAGAGGCACAGAGACTGGGGCTGCTTGCTTGTCTTGCCACCTCAAACTTCAAATGAATCTCTGGGTGTCCTTGCCAGGCGCCTCGGGCAGCCCTGCTCCCAAAATGCGAACGTCTGCAGATAGCTCGCAGCCAGAAAGAGCTAGACTCGAAAGTTGTTGCTCAGCCTCATCTGCCCATGGCACTGCTCGCACAGAGGTACAGAGACTGGGGCTGGTTGCTTCTCTTGCCACTTAAAACTTCAAACGTAGCTTTGGGGATCCGTGCCGGACGTCTCCGGCAGCCCTGCTCCCAAAATGCGAACGTCTGCAGATAGCTCGCAGCCAGAAAGAGCTAGCCTGGAAAGCTGTTGCTCAGCCTCATCTGCCCATGGCACTGCTCGCACAGAGGCACAGAGACTGGGGCTGCTTCCTTGTCTTGCCACCTCAAACTTCAAATGTATCTCTGGGGGTCCGTGCCGGGCACCTCCGGCAGTCCTGCTCCCAAAATGCGAACGTCTGCAGATAGCTCGCAGCCAGAAAGAGCTAGCCTGGAAAGCTGTTGCTCAGCCTCATCTGCCCATGGCACTGCTCGCACAGAGGCACAGAGACTGGGGCTTCTTCCTTGTCTTGCCACCTCAAACTTCAAATGTATCTCTGGGGGTCAGTGCCGGGCGTCTCCGGCAGCCCTGCTCCCAAAATGCGAATGTCTGCAGATAGCTCGCAGCCAGAAAGAGCTAGCCTGGAAAGCTGTTGCTCAGCCTCATCTGCCCATGGCACTGCTCGCACAGAGGCACAGAGACTGGGGCTGCTTGCTTGTCTTGCCACCTCAAACTTCAAACGTAGCTTTCGGGATTTGTACTGGGCGCCTCCGGCAGCCCTGCTCCCAAATTGCGAACGTCTGCAGATAGCTCGCAGCCAGAAAGAGCTAGCCTGGAAAGCTGTTGCTCAGCCTCATCTGCCCATGGCACTGCTCGCACAGAGGCACAGAGACTGGGGCTGCTTGCTTGTTTTCCCACCTCAAACTTCAAATGTATCTCTGGGGGTCCGTGCCGGGCGTCTCCGGCAGCCCTGCTCCCAAAATGCGAATGTCTGCAGATAGCTCGCAGCCAGAAAGAGCTAGCCTGGAAAGCTGTTGCTCAGCCTCATCTGCCCATGGCACTGCTCGCACAGAGGTACAGAGACTGGGGCTGTTTGCTTCTCTTGCCACTTAAAAATTCAAACGTATCTTTGGGGATCCGTGCCAGGCGTCTCCGGCAACCCTGCTCCCAAAATGCGAACGTCTGCAGATAGCTCGCAGCCAGAAAGAGCTAGCCTGGAAAGCTGTTGCTCAGCCTCATCTGCCCATGGCACTGCTCGCACAGAGGCACAGAGACTGGAGCTGCTTGCTTGTCTTGCCACCTCAAACTTCAAATGTATCTCTGGGTGTCCGTGCCGGGCGCCTCCGGCAGCCCTGCTCCCAAAATGCGAATGTCTGCAGATAGCTCGCAGCCAGAAAGAGCTAGCTAGCCTCGAAAGTTGTTGCTCAGCCTCATCTGCCCATGGCACTGCTCGCACAGAGGTACAGAGACTGGGGCTGGTTGCTTCTCTTGCCAATTAAAACTTCAAACGTATCTTTGGGGATCCGTGTCGGGCGTCTCCGGCAGCCCTGCTCCCAAACTGCGAACGTCTGCAGATAGCTCGCAGCCAGAAAGAGCTAGCCTGGAAAGCTGTTGCTCAGCCTCATCTGCCCATGGCACTGCTCGCGCAGAGGCACAGAGACTGGGGCTGCTTGCTTGTTTTCCCACCTCAAACTTCAAATGTATGTCTGGGGGTCCGTGCCGGGCGTCTCCGGCAGCCCTGCTCCCAAAATGCGAATGTCTGCAGATAGCTCGCAGCCAGAAAGAGCTAGCCTGGAAAGCTGTTGCTCAGCCTCATCTGCCCATGGCACTGCTCGCACAGAGGCACAGAGACTGGGGCTGCTTGCTTGTCTTGCCACCTCAAACTTCAAACGTACCTTTGGGGGTCCGTGCCGGGCGCCCCCGGCAGCCCTGCTCCCAAAATGCGAACGTCTGCAGATAGCTCGCAGTCAGAAAGAGCTAGCCTGGAAAGCTGTTGCTCAGCCCCATCTGCCCATGGCACTGCTCGCACAGAGGCACAGAGACTGTGGCTGCTTGCTTGTCTTGCCACCTCAAACTTCAAATGAATCTCTGGGTGTCCGTGCCTGGCGCCTCCGGCAGCCCTGCTCCCAAAATGCGAATGTCTGCAGATAGCTCGCAGCCAGAAAGAGCTAGCTAGCCTCGAAAGTTGTTGCTCAGCTTCATCTGCCCATGGCACTGCTCGCACAGAGGCACAGAGACTGGAGCTGCTTGCTTGTCTTGCCACCTCAAACTTCAAATGTATCTCTGGGTGTCCGTGCCGGGCGCCTCCGGCAGCCCTGCTCCCAAAATGCGAATGTCTGCAGATAGCTCGCAGCCAGAAAGAGCTAGCCTGGAAAGCTGTTGCTCAGCCTCATCTGCCCATGGCACTGCTCGCACAGAGGTACAGAGACTGGGGCTGCTTGCTTGTCTTGCCACCTCAAACGTCAAACGTAGCTTTGGGGGTCCGTGCCGGGCGCATCCGACAGCCCTGCTCCCAAAATGCGAACGTCTGCAGATAGCTCGCAGCCAGAAAGAGCTAGCCTCGAAAGCTGTTGCTCAGCCCCATCTGCCCATGGCACTGCTCGCACAGAGGCACAGAGACTGGGGCTGCTTGCTTGTCTTGCCACCTCAAACTTCAAACGTACATTTGGGGGTCCGTGCCGGGCGCCCCCGGCAGCCCTGCTCCCAAAATGCGAACGTCTGCAGATAGCTCGCAGCCAGAAAGAGCTAGCCTGAAAAGCTGTTGCTCAGCCTCATCTGCCCATGGCACTGCTCGCACAGAGGCACAGAGACTGGGGCTGCTTGCTTGTCTTGCCACCTCAAACTTCAAATGAATCTCTGGGTGTCCGTGCCAGGCGCCTCGGGCAGCCCTGCTCCCAAAATGCGAACGTCTGCAGATAGCTGGCAGCCAGAAAGAGCTAGACTCGAAAGTTGTTGCTCAGCCTCATCTGCCCATGGCACTGCTCGCACAGAGGTACAGAGACTGGGGCTGGTTGCTTCTCTTGCCACTTAAAACTTCAAACGTAGCTTTGGGGATCCGTGCCGGGCGTCTTCGGCAGCCCTGCTCCCAAAATGCGAACGTCTGCAGATAGCTCGCAGCCAGAAAGAGCTAGCCTGGAAAGCTGTTGCTCAACCTCATCTGCCCATGGCACTGCTCGCACAGAGGCACAAAGACTGGGGCTGCTTCCTTGTCTTGCCACCTCAAACTTCAAATGTATCTCTGGGGGTCCGTGCCGAACACCTCCGGCAGTCCTGCTCCCAAAATGCGAACGTCTGCAGATAGCTCGCAGCCAGAAAGAGCTAGCCTGGAAAGCTGTTGCTCAGCCTCATCTGCCCATGGCACTGCTCGCACAGAGGCACAGAGACTGGGGCTGCTTGCTTGTTTTCCCACCTCAAACTTCAAATGTATCTCTGGGGGTCAGTGCCGGGCGTCTCCGGCAGCCCTGCTCCCAAAATGCGAATGTCTGCAGATAGCTCGCAGCCAGAAAGAGCTAGCCTGGAAAGCTGTTGCTCAGCCTCATCTGCCCATGGCACTGCTCGCACAGAGGCACAGAGACTGGGGCTGCTTGCTTGTCTTGCCACCTCAAACTTCAAACGTAGCTTTCGGGATTTGTACTGGGCGCCTCCGGCAGCCCTGCTCCCAAATTGCGAACGTCTGCAGATAGCTCGCAGCCAGAAAGAGCTAGCCTGGAAAGCTGTTGCTCAGCCTCATCTGCCCATGGCACTGCTCGCACAGAGGCACAGAGACTGGGGCTGCTTGCTTGTTTTCCCACCTCAAACTTCAAATGTATCTCTGGGGGTCCGTGCCGGGCGTCTCCGGCAGCCCTGCTCCCAAAATGCGAATGTCTGCAGATAGCTCGCAGCCAGAAAGAGCTAGCCTGGAAAGCTGTTGCTCAGCCTCATCTGCCCATGGCACTGCTCGCACAGAGGTACAGAGACTGGGGCTGTTTGCTTCTCTTGCCACTTAAAAATTCAAACGTATCTTTTGGGATCCGTGCCAGGCGTCTCCGGCAACCCTGCTCCCAAAATGCGAACGTCTGCAGATAGCTCGCAGCCAGAAAGAGCTAGCCTGGAAAGCTGTTGCTCAGCCTCATCTGCCCATGGCACTGCTCGCACAGAGGCACAGAGACTGGAGCTGCTTGCTTGTCTTGCCACCTCAAACTTCAAATGTATCTCTGGGTGTCCGTGCCGGGCGCCTCCGGCAGCCCTGCTCCCAAAATGCGAATGTCTGCAGATAGCTCGCAGCCAGAAAGAGCTAGCTAGCCTCGAAAGTTGTTGCTCAGCCTCATCTGCCCATGGCACTTCTCGCACAGAGGTACAGAGACTGGGGCTGGTTGCTTCTCTTGCCAATTAAAACTTCAAACGTATCTTTGGGGATCCGTGTCGGGCGTCTCCGGCAGCCCTGCTCCCAAAATGCGAACGTCTGCAGATAGCTCGCAGCCAGAAAGAGCTAGCCTGGAAAGCTGTTGCTCAGCCTCATCTGCCCATGGCACTGCTCGCGCAGAGGCACAGAGACTGGGGCTGCTTGCTTGTTTTCCCACCTCAAACTTCAAATGTATGTCTGGGGGTCCGTGCCGGGCGTCTCCGGCAGCCCTGCTCCCAAAATGCGAATGTCTGCAGATAGCTCGCAGCCAGAAAGAGCTAGCCTGGAAAGCTGTTGCTCAGCCTCATCTGCCCATGGCACTGCTCGCACAGAGGCACAGAGACTGGGGCTGCTTGCTTGTCTTGCCACCTCAAACTTCAAACGTACCTTTGGGGGTCCGTGCCGGGCGCCCCCGGCAGCCCTGCTCCCAAAATGCGAACGTCTGCAGATAGCTCGCAGTCAGAAAGAGCTAGCCTGGAAAGCTGTTGCTCAGCCCCATCTGCCCATGGCACTGCTCGCACAGAGGCACAGAGACTGTGGCTGCTTGCTTGTCTTGCCACCTCAAACTTCAAATGAATCTCTGGGTGGCCGTACCGGACGCCTCCGGCAGCCCTGCTCCCAAAATGCGAACGTCTGCAGGTAGCTCGCAGCCAGAAAGAGCTAGCCTCGAAAGTTGTTGCTCAGCCTCATCTGCCCATGGCAGTGCTCGCACAGAGGTACAGAGACTGGAGCTGCTTGCTTGTCTTGCCACCTCAAACTTCAAATGTATCTCTGGGTGTCCGTGCCTGGCGCCTCCGGCAGCCCTGCTCCCAAAATGCGAATGTCTGCAGATAGCTCGCAGCCAGAAAGAGCTAGCTAGCCTCGAAAGTTGTTGCTCAGCTTCATCTGCCCATGGCACTGCTCGCACAGAGGCACAGAGACTGGAGCTGCTTGCTTGTCTTGCCACCTCAAACTTCAAATGTATCTCTGGGTGTCCGTGCCGGGCGCCTCCGGCAGCCCTGCTCCCAAAATGCGAATGTCTGCAGATAGCTCGCAGCCAGAAAGAGCTAGCCTGGAAAGCTGTTGCTCAGCCTCATCTGCCCATGGCACTGCTCGCACAGAGGTACAGAGACTGGGGCTGCTTGCTTGTCTTGCCACCTCAAACGTCAAACGTAGCTTTGGGGGTCCGTGCCGGGCGCATCCGACAGCCCTGCTCCCAAAATGCGAACGTCTGCAGATAGCTCGCAGCCAGAAAGAGCTAGCCTCGAAAGCTGTTGCTCAGCCCCATCTGCCCATGGCACTGCTCGCACAGAGGCACAGAGACTGGGGCTGCTTGCTTGTCTTGCCACCTCAAACTTCAAACGTACATTTGGGGGTCCGTGCCGGGCGCCCCCGGCAGCCCTGCTCCCAAAATGCGAACGTCTGCAGATAGCTCGCAGCCAGAAAGAGCTAGCCTGAAAAGCTGTTGCTCAGCCTCATCTGCCCATGGCACTGCTCGCACAGAGGCACAGAGACTGGGGCTGCTTGCTTGTCTTGCCACCTCAAACTTCAAATGAATCTCTGGGTGTCCGTGCCAGGCGCCTCGGGCAGCCCTGCTCCCAAAATGCGAACGTCTGCAGATAGCTCGCAGCCAGAAAGAGCTAGACTCGAAAGTTGTTGCTCAGCCTCATCTGCCCATGGCACTGCTCGCACAGAGGTACAGAGACTGGGGCTGGTTGCTTCTCTTGCCACTTAAAACTTCAAACGTAGCTTTGGGGATCCGTGCCGGGCGTCTTCGGCAGCCCTGCTCCCAAAATGCGAACGTCTGCAGATAGCTCGCAGCCAGAAAGAGCTAGCCTGGAAAGCTGTTGCTCAACCTCATCTGCCCATGGCACTGCTCGCACAGAGGCACAAAGACTGGGGCTGCTTCCTTGTCTTGCCACCTCAAACTTCAAATGTATCTCTGGGGGTCCGTGCCGAACACCTCCGGC
Organism: Opisthocomus hoazin; assembly: GCF_030867145.1. Taxonomy (NCBI): domain Eukaryota; kingdom Metazoa; phylum Chordata; class Aves; order Opisthocomiformes; family Opisthocomidae; genus Opisthocomus; species Opisthocomus hoazin. The sequence continues at coordinate 2,341,362 of NC_134440.1, read as the reverse complement.
AGTCCTGCTCCCAAAATGCGAACGTCTGCAGATAGCTCGCAGCCAGAAAGAGCTAGCCTGGAAAGCTGTTGCTCAGCCTCATCTGCCCATGGCACTGCTCGCACAGAGGCACAGAGACTGGGGCTGCTTGCTTGTTTTCCCACCTCAAACTTCAAATGTATCTCTGGGGGTCAGTGCCGGGCGTCTCCGGCAGCCCTGCTCCCAAAATGCGAATGTCTGCAGATAGCTCGCAGCCAGAAAGAGCTAGCCTGGAAAGCTGTTGCTCAGCCTCATCTGCCCATGGCACTGCTCGCACAGAGGCACAGAGACTGGGGCTGCTTGCTTGTCTTGCCACCTCAAACTTCAAACGTAGCTTTCGGGATTTGTACTGGGCGCCCCCGGCAGCCCTGCTCCCAAATTGCGAACGTCTGCAGATAGCTCGCAGCCAGAAAGAGCTAGCCTGGAAAGCTGTTGCTCAGCCTCATCTGCCCATGGCACTGCTCGCACAGAGGCACAGAGACTGGGGCTGCTTGCTTGTTTTCCCACCTCAAACTTCAAATGTATCTCTGGGGATCCGTGCCGGGCGCATCCGGCAGCCCTGCTCCCAAAATGCGAACGTCTGCAGATAGCTCACAGCCAGAAAGAGCTAGCCTGGAAAGCTGTTGCTCAGCCCCATCTGCCCATGGCACTGCTCGCACAGAGGCACAGAGACTGGAGCTGCTTGCTTGTCTTGCCACCTCAAACTTCAAATGAATCTCTGGGTGGCCGTGCCGGGCGACTCCGGCAGCCCTGCTCCCAAAATGCGAACGTCTGCAGATAGCTCGCAGCCAGAAAGAGCTAGCCTCGAAAGCTGTTGCTCAGCCTCATCTGCCCATGGCACTGCTCGCACAGAGGCACAGAGACTGGGGCTGCTTGCTTGTCTTGCCACCTCAAACTTCAAATGTATCTTTGGGGATCCGTGCCGGGCGCCTCTGGCAGCCCTACTCCCAAAATGCGAACGTCTGCAGATAGCTCGCAGCCAGAAAGAGCTAGCCTGGAAAGCTGTTGCTCAGCCTCATCTGCCCATGGCACTGCTCGCACAGAGGTACAGAGACTGGGGCTGGTTGCTTCTCTTGCCACTTAAAACTTCAAACGTAGCTTTGGGGATCCGTGCCGGGCGTCTCCGGCAGCCCTGCTCCCAAAATGCGAACGTCTGCAGATAGCTCGCAGCCAGAAAGAGCTAGCCTCGAAAGCTGTTGCTCAGCCTCATCTGCCCATGGCACTGCTCGCACAGAGGCACAAAGACTGGGGCTGCTTCCTTGTCTTTCCACCTCAAACGTAACATGTATCTCTGGGGGTCCGTGCCGGGCACCTCGGGCAGCCCTGCTCCCAAAATGCGAACGTCTGCAGATAGCTCGCAGCCAGAAAGAGCTAGCCTGGAAAGCTGTTGCTCAGCCTCATCTGCCCATGGCACTGCTCGCACAGAGGCACAGAGACTGGGGCTGCTTGCTTGTCTTGCCACCTCAAACTTCAAACGTAGCTTTCGGGATTTGTACTGGGCGCCCCCGGCAGCCCTGCTCCCAAATTGCGAACGTCTGCAGATAGCTCGCAGCCAGAAAGACCTAGCCTGGAAAGCTGTTGCTCAGCCTCATCTGCCCATGGCACTGCTCGCACAGAGGCACAGAGACTGGGGCTGCTTCCTTGTCTTGCCACCTCAAACTTCAAACGTAGCATTGGGGGTCCGTGCCGGGCGCCTCTGGCAGCCCTACTCCCAAAATGCGAACGTCTGCAGATAGCTCGCAGCCAGAAAGAGCTAGCCTGGAAAGCTGTTGCTCAGCCCCATCTGCCCATGGCACTGCTCGCACAGAGGCACAGAGACTAGGGCTGCCTGCTTGTCTTGCCACCTCAAATGTCACATGTATCTTTGGGGGTCCGTGCCAGGCGCCTCCGGCAGCCCTGCTCCCAAAATGCGAACGTCTGCAGATAGCTCGCAGCCAGAAAGAGCTAGCCTCGAAAGTTGTTGCTCAGCCTCATCTGCCCATGGCACTGCTCGCACAGAGGTACAGAGACTGGGGCTGGTTGCTTCTCTTGCCACTTAAAACTTCAAACGTAGCTTTGGGGATCCGTGCCAGGCGTCTCCGGCAGCCCTGCTCCCAAAATGCGAACGTTTGCAGATAGCTCGCAGCCAGAAAGAGCTAGCCTGGAAAGCTGTTGCTCAGCCCCATCTGCCCATGGCACTGCTCGCACAGAGGCACAGAGACTAGGGCTGCCTGCTTGTCTTGCCACCTCAAACGTCAAACGTAGCTTTGGGGGTCCGTGCCGGGTGCATCCGGCAGCCCTGCTCCCAAAATGCGAACGTCTGCAGATAGCTCGCAGCCAGAAAGAGCTAGCCTGTAAAGCTGTTGCTCAGCCTCATCTGCCCATGGCACTGCTCGCACAGAGGTACAGAGACTGGGGCTGGTTGCTTCTCTTGCCACTTAAAACTTCAAACGTAGATTTGGGGATCCGTGCCGGACGTCCCCGGCAGCCCTGCTCCCAAAATCGAACGTCTGCAGATAGCTTGCAGCCAGAAAGAGCTAGCCTGGAAAGCTGTTGCTCAGCCTCATCTGCCCATGGCACTGCTCGCACAGATGTACAGAGACTGGTGCTGGTTGCTTCTCTTGCCTCTTAAAACTACAAAGGTATCTTTGAGGATCCGTGCCGGGCGTCTCCGGCAGCCCTGCTCCCAAAATGCGAACGTCTGCAGATAGCTCGCAGCCAGAAAGAGCTAGCCTGGAAAGCTGTTGCTCAGCCTCATCTGCCCATGGCACTGCTCGCACAGAGGCACAAAGAATGGGGCTGCTTCCTTGTCTTGCCACCTCAAACGTCACATGTATCTCTGGGGGTCCGTGCCGGGCGTCTCCGGCAGTCCTGCTCCCAAAATGCGAACGTCTGCAGATAGCTCGCAGCCAGAAACAGCTAGCCTGGAAAGCTGTTGCTCAGCCTCATCTGCCCATGGCACCGCTCGCACAGAGGTACAGAGACTGGAGCTGCTTGCTTGTTTTCCCACCTCAAACTTCAAATGTATCTCTGGGGGTCCGTGCCTGGCGCCTCCGGCAGCCCTGCTCCCAAAATGCGAATGTCTGCAGATAGCTCGCAGCCAGAAAGAGCTAGCCTGGAAAGCTGTTGCTCAGCCTCATCTGCCCATGGCACTGCTCGCACAGAGGCACAGAGACTGGGGCTGCTTCCTTGTCTTGCCACCTCAAACTTCAAACGTACATTTGGGGGTCCGTGCCGGGCGCCCCTTGCAGCCCTGCTCCCAAAATGCGAACGTCTGCAGATAGCTCGCAGCCAGAAAGAGGTAGCCTGGAAAGCTGTTGCTCAGCCCCATCTGCCCATGGCACTGCTCGCACAGAGGCACAGAGACTGGAGCTGCTTGCTTGTCTTGCCACCTCAAACTTCAAATGAATCTCTGAGTGGCCGTGCCGGGCGACTCCGGCAGCCCTGCTCCCAAAATGCGAACGTCTGCAGATAGCTCGCAGCCAGAAAGAGCTAGCCTCGAAAGTTGTTGCTCAGCCTCATCTGCCCATGGCACTGCTCGCACAGAGGTACAGAGAGTGGGGCTGCTTGCTTGTCTTGCCACCTCAAACTTCAATTGTATCTCTGGGTGTCCGTGCCGGGCGCCTCCGGCAGCCCTGCTCCCAAAATGCGAACGTCTGCAGATAGCTCGCAGCCAGAAAGAGCTAGCTAGCCTCGAAAGCTGTTGCTCAGCCTCATCTGCCCATGGCACTGCTCGCACAGAGGTACAGAGACTGGGGCTGGTTGCTTCTCTTGCCACTTAAAACTTCAAACGTATCTTTGGGGATCCGTGCCGGGGGTCTCCGGGAGCCCTGCTCCCAAAATGCGAACGTCTGCAGATAGCTCGCAGCCAGAAAGAGCTAGCCTGGAAAGCTGTTGCTCAGCCTCATCTGCCCATGGCACTGCTCACACAGAGGCACAAAGACTGGGGCTGCTTCCTTGTCTTGCCACCTCAAACGTAACATGTATCTCTGGGGGTCCGTGCCGGGCACCTCCGGCAGTCCTGCTCCCAAAATGCGAACGTCTGCAGATAGCTCGCAGCCAGAAAGAGCTAGCCTGGAAAGCTGTTGCTCAGGCTCATCTGCCCATGGCACTGCTCGCACAGAGGCACAGAGACTGGGGCTGGTTCCTTGTCTTGCCACCTCAAACTTCAAACGTAGCATTGGGGGTCCGTGACGGGCGCCTCCGGCAGCCCTGCTCCCAAAATGCGAATGTCTGCAGATAGCTCGCAGCCAGAAAGAGCTAGCCTGGAAAGCTGTTGCTCAACCTCATCTGCCCATGGCACTGCTCGCACAGAGGCACAGAGACTGGGGCTGCTTGCTTGTCTTGCCACCTCAAACTTCAAACGTAGCTTTCGGGATTTGTACTGGGCGCCCCCGGCAGCCCTGCTCCCAAAATGCGAACGTCTGCAGATAGCTCGCAGCCAGAAAGAGCTAGCCTGGAAAGCTGTTGCTCAGCCTCATCTGCCCATGGCACTGCTCGCACAGAGGCACAGAGACTAGGGCTGCCTGCTTGTCTTGCCACCTCAAACGTCAAACGTAGCTTTGGGGGTCCGTGCCGGGCGCATCCAGCAGCCCTGCTCCCAAAATGCGAACGTCTGCAGATAGCTCGCAGCCAGAAAGTGCTAGCCTGGAAAGCTGTTGCTCAGCCTCATCTGCCCATGGCACTGCTCGCGCAGAGGCACAGAGACTGGAGCTGCTTGCTTGTCTTGCCACCTCAAACTTCAAATGAATCTCTGGGTGTCCGTGCCAGGCGCCTCCGGCAGCCCTGCTCCCAAAATGCGAACGTCTGCAGATAGCTCGCAGCCAGAAAGAGCTAGCCTCGAAAGTTGTTGCTCAGCCTCATCTGCCCATGGCACTGCTCGCACAGAGGTACAGAGACTGGGGCTGGTTGCTTCTCTTGCCACTTAAAACTTCAAACGTAGCTTTGGGGATCCGTGCCAGGCGTCTCCGGCAGCCCTGCTCCCAAAATGCGAACGTCTGCAGATAGCTCGCAGCCAGAAGGAGCTAGCCTGGAAAGCTGTTGCTCAGCCTCATCTGCCCATGGCACTGCTCGCACAGAGGCACAGAGACTGGGGCTGCTTGCTTGTCTTGCCACCTCAAACTTCAAATGTATCTCTGGTGGTCCGTGCCCGGAGCCTCCGGCAGCCCTGCTCCCAAAATGCGAACGTCTGCAGATAGCTCGCAGCCAGAAAGAGCTAGCCTGGAAAGCTGTTGCTCAGCCTCATCTGCCCATGGCACTGCTCGCATAGAGGCACAGAGACTGGGGCTGCTTGCTTCTCTTGCCACCTCAAACTTCAAATGTATCTCTGGGTGTCCGTGCCTGGCGCCTCCGGCAGCCCTGCTCCCAAAATGGAACGTCTGCAGATAGCTCGCAGCCAGAAAGAGCTAGCCTGGAAAGCTGTTGCTCAGCCTCATCTGCCCATGGCACTGCTCGCACAGAGGCACAGAGACTGGGGCTGGTTGCTTGTCTTGCCACCTCAAACTTCAAATGTATCTCTGGGTGTCCGTGCCTGGCGCCTCCGGCAGCCCTGCTCCCAAAATGCGAATGTCTGCAGATAGCTCGCAGCCAGAAAGAGCTAGCTAGCCTCGAAAGTTGTTGCTCAGCCTCATCTGCCCATGGCACTGCTCGCACAGAGGTACAGAGAATGGGGCTGCTTGCTTCTCTTGCCACTTAAAACTTCAAACGTAGCTATGGGGATCCGTGCCGGGCGTCTCCGGCAGCCCTGCTCCCAAAATGCGAACGTCTGCAGATAGCTCGCAGCCAGAAAGAGCTAGCCTGGAAAGCTGTTGCTCAGCCTCATCTGCCCATGGCACTGCTCGCACAGAGGCACAGAGACTGGAGCTGCTTGCTTGTCTTGACACCTCAAACTTCAAATGTATCCCTGGGTGTCCGTGCCGGGCGCGTCCGGCAGCCCTGCTCCCAAAATGCGAACGTCTGCAGATAGCTCGCAGCCAGAAAGAGCTAGCCTGGAAAGCTGTTGCTCAGCCTCATCTGCCCATGGCACTGCTCGCACAGAGGCACAGAGACTGGGGCTGCTTGCTTGTCTTGCCACCTCAAACTTCAAATGTATCTCTGGGGGTCCGTGCCGGGCGTCTCCGGCAGCCCTGCTCCCAAAATGCGAACGTCTGCAGATAGCTCGCAGCCAGAAAGAGCTAGCCTGGAAAGCTGTTGCTCAGCCTCATCTGCCCATGGCACTGCTCGCATAGAGGCACAGAGACTGGGGCTGCTTGCTTCTCTTGCCACCTCAAACTTCAAATGTATCTCTGGGTGTCCGTGCCTGGCGCCTCCGGCAGCCCTGCTCCCAAAATGGAACGTCTGCAGATAGCTCGCAGCCAGAAAGAGCTAGCCTGGAAAGCTGTTGCTCAGCCTCATCTGCCCATGGCACTGCTCGCACAGAGGCACAGAGACTGGGGCTGGTTGCTTGTCTTGCCACCTCAAACTTCAAATGTATCTCTGGGTGTCCGTGCCGGGCGCCTCCGGCAGCCCTGCTCCCAAAATGCGAATGTCTGCAGATAGCTCGCAGCCAGAAAGAGCTAGCTAGCCTCGAAAGTTGTTGCTCAGCCTCATCTGCCCATGGCACTGCTCGCACAGAGGTACAGAGACTGGGGCTGCTTGCTTCTCTTGCCACTTAAAACTTCAAACGTAGCTATGGGGATCCGTGCCGGGCGTCTCCGGCAGCCCTGCTCCCAAAATGCGAACGTCTGCAGATAGCTCGCAGCCAGAAAGAGCTAGCCTGGAAAGCTGTTGCTCAGCCTCATCTGCCCATGGCACTGCTCGCACAGAGGCACAGAGACTGGGGCTGCTTGCTTGTCTTGACACCTCAAACTTCAAATGTATCCCTGGGTGTCCGTGCCGGGCGCGTCCGGCAGCCCTGCTCCCAAAATGCGAACGTCTGCAGATAGCTCGCAGCCAGAAAGAGCTAGCCTGGAAAGCTGTTGCTCAGGCTCATCTGCCCATGGCACTGCTCGCACAGAGGCACAGAGACTGGGGCTGCTTGCTTGTCTTGCCACCTCAAACTTCAAATGTATCTCTGGGGGTCCGTGCCGGGCGTCTCCGGCAGCCCTGCTCCCAAAATGCGAATGTCTGCAGATAGCTCGCAGCCAGAAAGAGCTAGCCTGGAAAGCTGTTGCTCAGCCTCATCTGCCCATGGCACTGCTCGCACAGAGGCACAGAGACTGGGGCTGCTTGCTTGTTTTCCCACCTCAAACTTCAAATGTATCTCTGGGGGTCCGTGCCGGGCGCATCCGGCAGCCCTGCTCCCAAAATGCGAACGTCTGCAGATAGCTCGCAGCCAGAAAGAGCTAGCCTCGAAAGTTGTTGCTCAGCCACATCTGCCCATGGCACTGCTCGCACAGAGGCACAGAGACTGGGGCTGCTTGCTTGTCTTGCCACCTCAAACTTCAAACGTACATTTGGGGGTACGTGCCGGGCGCCCCCGGCAGCCCTGCTCCCAAAATGCGAACGTCTGCAGATAGCTCGCAGCCAGAAAGAGCTAGCCTGGAAAGCTGTTGCTCAGCCTCATCTGCCCATGGCACTGCTCGCACAGAGGCACAGAGACTGGGGCTGCTTGCTTGTCTTGCCACCTCAAACTTCAAATGTATCTTTGGGGATCCGTGCCGGGCGCCTCCGGCAGCCCTACTCCCAAAATGCGAACGTCTGCAGATAGCTCGCAGCCAGAAAGAGCTAGCCTGGAAAGCTGTTACTCAGCCTCATCTGCCCATGGCACTGCTCGCACAGAGGTACAGAGACTGGGGCTGGTTGCTTCTCTTGCCACTTAAAACTTGAAACGTATCTTTGGGGATCCGTGCCGGGCGTCTCCGGCAGCCCTACTCCCAAAATGCGAACGTCTGCAGATAGCTCGCAGCCAGAAAGAGCTAGCCTGGAAAGCTGTTGCTCAGCCTCATCTGCCCATGGCACTGCTCGCACAGAGGCACAGAGACTGGGGCTGCTTGCTTGTTTTCCCACCTCAAACTTCAAATGTATGTCTGGGGGTCCGTGCCGGGCGTCTCCGGCAGCCCTGCTCCCAAAATGCGAACGTCTGCAGATAGCTCGCAGCCAGAAAGAGCTAGCCTGGAAAGCTGTTGCTCAGCCCCATCTGCCCATGGCACTGCTCGCACAGAGGCACAGAGACTGGGGCTGCTTGCTTGTCTTGCCACCTCAAACTTCAAACGTACATTTGGGTGTCCGTGCCAGGCGCCCCCGGCAGCCCTGCTCCCAAAATGCGAACGTCTGCAGATAGCTCGCAGCCAGAAAGAGCTAGCCTGAAAAGCTGTTGCTCAGCCTCATCTGCCCATGGCACTGCTCGCACAGAGGCACAGAGACTGGGGCTGCTTGCTTGTCTTGCCACCTCAAACTTCAAATGAATCTCTGGGTGTCCGTGCCAGGCGCCTCGGGCAGCCCTGCTCCCAAAATGCGAACGTCTGCAGATAGCTCGCAGCCAGAAAGAGCTAGACTCGAAAGTTGTTGCTCAGCCTCATCTGCCCATGGCACTGCTCGCACAGAGGTACAGAGACTGGGGCTGGTTGCTTCTCTTGCCACTTAAAACTTCAAACGTAGCTTTGGGGATCCGTGCCGGGCGTCTCCGGCAGCCCTGCTCCCAAAATGCGAACGTCTGCAGATAGCTCGCAGCCAGAAAGAGCTAGCCTGGAAAGCTGTTGCTCAGCCTCATCTGCCCATGGCACTGCTCGCACAGAGGCACAGAGACTGGGGCTGCTTGCTTGTTTTCCCACCTCAAACTTCAAATGTATGTCTGGGGGTCCGTGCCGGGCGTCTCCGGCAGCCCTGCTCCCAAAATGCGAACGTCTGCAGATAGCTCGCAGCCAGAAAGAGCTAGCCTGGAAAGCTGTTGCTCAGCCCCATCTGCCCATGGCACTGCTCGCACAGAGGCACAGAGACTGGGGCTGCTTGCTTGTCTTGCCACCTCAAACTTCAAACGTACATTTGGGTGTCCGTGCCAGGCGCCCCCGGCAGCCCTGCTCCCAAAATGCGAACGTCTGCAGATAGCTCGCAGCCAGAAAGAGCTAGCCTGAAAAGCTGTTGCTCAGCCTCATCTGCCCATGGCACTGCTCGCACAGAGGCACAGAGACTGGGGCTGCTTGCTTGTCTTGCCACCTCAAACTTCAAATGAATCTCTGGGTGTCCGTGCCAGGCGCCTCGGGCAGCCCTGCTCCCAAAATGCGAACGTCTGCAGATAGCTCGCAGCCAGAAAGAGCTAGACTCGAAAGTTGTTGCTCAGCCTCATCTGCCCATGGCACTGCTCGCACAGAGGTACAGAGACTGGGGCTGGTTGCTTCTCTTGCCACTTAAAACTTCAAACGTAGCTTTGGGGATCCGTGCCGGGCGTCTCCGGCAGCCCTGCTCCCAAAATGCGAACGTCTGCAGATAGCTCGCAGCCAGAAAGAGCTAGCCTGGAAAGCTGTTGCTCAGCCTCATCTGCCCATGGCACTGCTCGCACAGAGGCACAAAGACTGGGGCTGCTTCCTTGTCTTGCCACCTCAAACTTCAAATGAATCTCTGGGGGTCCGTGCCGGGCACCTCCGGCAGTCCTGCTCCCAAAATGCGAACGTCTGCAGATAGCTCGCAGCCAGAAAGAGCTAGCCTGGAAAGCTGTTGCTCAGCCTCATCTGCCCATGGCACTGCTCGCACAGAGGCACAGAGACTGGGGCTGCTTGCTTGTTTTCCCACCTCAAACTTCAAATGTATCTCTGGGGGTCAGTGCCGGGCGTCTCCGGCAGCCCTGCTCCCAAAATGCGAATGTCTGCAGATAGCTCGCAGCCAGAAAGAGCTAGCCTCGAAAGCTGTTGCTCAGCCTCATCTGCCCATGGCACTGCTCGCACAGAGGCACAGAGACTGGGGCTGCTTGCTTGTCTTGCCACCTCAAACTTCAAACGTAGCTTTCGGGATTTGTACTGGGCGCCCCCGGCAGCCCTGCTCCCAAATTGCGAACGTCTGCAGATAGCTCGCAGCCAGAAAGAGCTAGCCTGGAAAGCTGTTGCTCAGCCCCATCTGCCCATGGCACTGCTCGCACAGAGTCACAGAGACTAGGGCTGCCTGCTTGTCTTGACAACTCAAACGTCAAACGTAGCTTTGGGGGTCCGTGCCGGGCGCATACGGCAGCCCTGCTCCCAAAATGCGAACGTCTGCAGATAGCTCGCAGCCAGAAAGAGCTAGCCTGGAAAGCTGTTGCTCAGCCTCATCTGCCCATGGCACTGCTCGCACAGAGGCACAGAGACTGGAGCTGCTTGCTTGTCTTGCCACCTCAAACTTCAAATGAATCTCTGGGTGTCCGTGCCAGGCGCCTCCCGCAGCCCTGCTCCCAAAATGCGAACGTCTGCAGATAGCTCGCAGCCAGAAAGAGCTAGCCTGGAAAGTTGTTGCTCAGCCTCATCTGCCCATGGCACTGCTCGCACAGAGGTACAGAGACTGGGGCTGCTTCCTTGTCTTGCCACCTCAAACTTCAAATGTATCTCTGGTGGTCCGTGCCGGGAGCCTCCGGCAGCCCTGCTCCCAAAATGCGAACGTCTGCAGATAGCTCGCAGCCAGAAAGAGCTAGCCTGGAAAGCTCTTGCTCAGCCTCATCTGCCCATGGCACTGCTCGCACAGAGGCACAGAGACTAGGGCTGCTTGCTTCTCTTGCCACCTCAAACTTCAAATGTATCTCTGGGTGTCCGTGCCTGGCGCCTCCGGCAGCCCTGCTCCCAAAATGCGAACGTCTGCAGATAGCTCGCAGCCAGAAAGAGCTAGCCTCGAAAGCTGTTGCTCAGCCTCATCTGCCCATGGTACTGCTCGCACAGAGGCACAAAGACTGGGGCTGGTTGCTTCTCTTGCCACTTAAAACTTTAAACGTATCTTTGGGGATCGTTTCCGGGCGTCTCCGGCAGCCCTGCTTCCAAAATGCGAACGTCTGCAGATAGCTCGCAGCCAGAAAGAGCTAGCCTGGAAAGCTGTTGCTCAGCCTCATCTGCCCATGGCACTGCTCGCACAGAGGCACAGAGACTGGGGCTGCTTGCTTGTTTTCCCACCTCAAACTTCAAATGTATCTCTGGGGGTCCGTGACGGGCGTCTCCGGCAACCCTGCTCCCAAAATGCGAACGTCTGCAGATAGCTCGCAGCCAGAAAGAGCTAGCCTCGAAAGTTGTTGCTCAGCCTCATCTGCCCATGGCACTGCTCGCACAGAGGTACAGAGACTGGGGCTGGTTGCTTCTCTTGCCACTTAAAACTTCAAACGTAGCTTTGGGGATCCGTGCCAGGCGTCTCCGGCAGCCCTGCTCCCAAAATGGGAACGTCTGCAGATAGCTCGCAGCCAGAAAGAGCTAGCCTGGAAAGCTGTTGCTCAGCCTCATCTGCCCATGGCACTGCTCGCACAGAGGCACAGAGACTGGGGCTGCTTGCTTGTCTTGCCACCTCAAACTTCAAATGTATCTCTGGTGGTCCGTGCCGGGAGCCTCCGGCAGCCCTGCTCCCAAAATGCGAACGTCTGCAGATAGCTCGCAGCCAGAAAGAGCTAGCCTGGAAAGCTGTTGCTCAGCCTCATCTGCCCATGGCACTGCTCGCACAGAGGCACAGAGACTGGAGCTGCTTGCTTCTCTTGCCACCTCAAACTTCAAATGTAACTCTGGGTGTCCGTGCCTGGCGCCTCCGGCAGCCCTGCTCCCAAAATGGAACGTCTGCAGATAGCTCGCAGCCAGAAAGAGCTAGCCTCGAAAGCTGTTGCTCAGCCTCATCTGCCCATGGCACTGCTCGCACAGAGGCACAAAGACTGGGGCTGGTTGCTTCTCTTGCCACTTAAAACTTTAAACGTATCTTTGGGGATCCTTGCCGGGCGTCTCCGGCAGCCCTGCTTCCAAAATGCGAACGTCTGCAGATAGCTCGCAGCCAGAAAGAGCTAGCCTGGAAAGCTGTTGCTCAGCCTCATCTGCCCATGGCACTGCTCGCACAGAGGCACAGAGACTGGGGCTGCTTGCTTGTTTTCCCACCTCAAACTTCAAATGTATCTCTGGGGGTCCGTGACGGGCATCTCCGGCAACCCTGCTCCCAAAATGCGAACGTCTGCAGATAGCTCGCAGCCAGAAAGAGCTAGCCTGGAAAGCTGTTGCTCAGCCTCATCTGCCCATGGCACTGCTCGCACAGAGGCACAGAGACTGGGGCTGCTTGCTTGTTTTCCCACCTCAAACTTCAAATGTATGTCTGGGGGTCCGTGCCGGGCGTCTCCGGCAGCCCTGCTCCCAAAATGCGAATGTCTGCAGATAGCTCGCAGCCAGAAAGTGCGAGCCTGGAAAGCTGTTGCTCAGCCTCATCTGCCCATGGCACTGCTCGCACAGAGGCACAGAGACTGGGGCTGCTTGCTTGTCTTGCCACCTCAAACTTCAAACGTACCTTTGGGGGTCCGTGTCGGGCGCCCCCGGCAGCCCTGCTCCCAAAATGCGAACGTCTGCAGATAGCTCGCAGCCAGAAAGAGCTAGCCTGGAAAGCTGTTGCTCAGCCTCATCTGCCCATGGCACTGCTCGCACAGAGGTACAGAGACTGGGGCTGGTTGCTTCTCTTGCCACTTAAAACTTCAAACGTATCTTTGAGGATCCGTGCCGGGCGTCTCCGGCAGCCCTGCTCCCAAAATGCGAACGTCTGCAGATAGCTCGCAGCCAGAAAGAGCTAGCCTGGAAAGCTGTTGCTCAGCCTCATCTGCCCATGGCACTGCTCGCACAGAGGCACAGAGACTGGGGCTGCTTGCTTGTTTTCCCACCTCAAACTTCAAATGTATCTCTGGGGGTCCGTGCCGGGCGCCTCTGGCAGCCCTGCTCCCAAAATGCAAACGTCTGCAGATAGCTCGCAGCCAGAAAGAGCTAGCCTGGAAAGCTGTTGCTCAGCCTCATCTGCCCATGGCACTGCTCGCACAGAGGTACAGAGACTGGGGCTGGTTGCTTCTCTTGCCACTTAAAACTTCAGACGTATCTTTGGGGATCCGTGCCGGGCGTCTCCGGCAGCCCTGCTCCCAAAATGCGAACGTCTGCAGATAGCTCGCAGCCAGAAAGAGCTAGCCTGGAAAGCTGTTGCTCAGCCTCATCTGCCCATGGCACTGCTCGCACAGAGGCACAGAGACTGGGGCTGGTTGCTTCTCTTGCCAATTAAAACTTCAAATGTATCTTTGGGGATCCGTGCCGGGCGTCTCCGGCAGCCCTGCTCCCAAAATGCGAACGTCTGCAGATAGCTCGCAGCCAGAAAGAGCTAGCCTGGAAAGCTGTTGCTTAGCCTCATCTGCCCATGGCACTGCTCGCACAGAGGCACAGAGACTGGAGCTGCTTGCTTCTCTTGCCACCTCAAACTTCAAATGTATCTCTGGGTGTCCGTGCCGGGCGCGTCCGGCAGCCCTGCTCCCAAAATGCGAACGTCTGCAGATAGCTCGCAGCCAGAAAGAGCTAGCCTCGAAAGCTGTTGCTCAGCCTCATCTGCCCATGGCACTGCTCGCACAGAGGTACAGAGACTGGGGCTGGTTGCTTCTCTTGCCACTTAAAAATTCAAACGTAGCTTTGGGGATCCGTGCCAGGCGTCTCCGGCAGCCCTGCTCCCAAAATGCGAACGTCTGCAGATAGCTCGCAGCCAGAAAGAGCTAGCCTCGAAAGCTGTTGCTCAGCCTCATCTGCCCATGGCACTGCTCGCACAGAGGCACAGAGACTAGGGCTGCTTGCTTGTCTTGCCACTTCAAACTTCAAATGTATCTCTGGGGGTCCGTGACGGGCGTCTCCGGCAGCCCTACTCCCAAAATGCGAACGTCTGCAGATAGCTCGCAGCCAGAAAGAGCTAGCCTGGAAAGCTGTTGCTCAGCCTCATCTGCCCATGGCACTGCTCGCACAGAGGTACAGAGACTGGGGCTGGTTGTTTCTCTTGCCACTTAAATCTTCAAACGTAGCTTTGGGGATCCGTGCCGGTCGCCTCCGGCAGCCCTGCTCCCAAAATGCGAACGTCTGCAGATAGCTCGCAGCCAGAAAGAGCTAGCCTGGAAAGCTGTTGCTCAGCCTCATCTGCCCATGGCACTGCTCGCACAGAGGTATAGAGACTGGGGCTGGTTGCTTCTCTTGCCACTTAAAACTTTAAACGTATCTTTGGGGATCCGTGCCGGGCGTCTCCGGCAGCCCTGCTCCCAAAATGCGAACGTCTGCAGATAGCTCGCAGCCAGAAAGAGCTAGCCTGGAAAGCTGTTGCTCAGCCTCATCTGCCCATGGCACTGCTCGCACAGAGGCACAGAGACTGGGGCTGTTTGCTTGTTTTCCCACCTCAAACTTCAAATGTATCTCTGGGGGTCCGTGCCGGGCGTCTCCGGCAGCCCTGCTCCCAAAATGCGAACGTCTGCAGATAGCTCGCAGCCAGAAAGAGCTAGCCTGGAAAGCTGTTGCTCAGCCTCATCTGCCCATGGCACTGCTCGCACAGAGGTACAGAGACTGGGGCTGCTTGCTTGTCTTGACACCTCAAACTTCAAACGTAGCTTTCGGGATTTGTACTGGGCGCCCCCGGCAGCCCTGCTCCCAAAATGCGAACGTCTGCAGATAGCTCGCAGCCAGAAAGAGCTAGCCTGGAAAGCTGTTGCTCAGCCTCATCTGCCCATGGCACTGCTCGCACAGAGGCACAAAGACTGGGGCTGCTTCCTTCTCTTGCCACCTCAAACGTCACATGTATCTCTGGGGGTCCGTGCCGGGCACCTCCGGCAGCCCTGCTCCCAAAATGCGAACGTCTGCAGATAGCTCGCAGCCAGAAAGAGCTAGCCTGGAAAGCTGTTGCTCAGCCTCATCTGCCCATGGCACTGCTCGCACAGAGGCACAGAGACTGGAGCTGCTTGCTTCTCTTGCCACCTCAAACTTCAAATGTATCTCTGGGTGTCCGTGCCTGGCGCCTCCGGCAGCCCTGCTCCCGAAATGGAACGTCTGCAGATAGCTCGCAGCCAGAAAGAGCTAGCCTCGAAAGCTGTTGCTCAGCCTCATCTGCCCATGGCACTGCTCGCACAGAGGCACAGAGACTGGGGCTGCTTGCTTGTTTTCCCACCTCAAACTTCAAATGTATCTCTGGGGGTCCGTGACGGGCGTCTCCGGCAACCCTGCTCCCAAAATGCGAACGTCTGCAGATAGCTCGCAGCCAGAAAGAGCTAGCCTGGAAAGCTGTTGCTCAGCCTCATCTGCCCATGGCACTGCTCGCACAGAGGCACAGAGACTGGGGCTGCTTGCTTGTTTTCCCACCTCAAACTTCAAATGTATGTCTGGGGGTCCGTGACGGGCGTCTCCGGCAGCCCTGCTCCCAAAATGCGAATGTCTGCAGATAGCTCGCAGCCAGAAAGTGCGAGCCTGGAAAGCTTTTGCTCAGCCTCATCTGCCCATGGCACTGCTCGCACAGAGGCACAGAGACTGGGGCTGCTTGCTTGTCTTGCCACCTCAAACTTCAAACGTACCTTTGGGGGTCCGTGCCGGGCGCCCCCGGCAGCCCTGCTCCCAAAATGCGAACGTCTGCAGATAGCTCGCAGCCAGAAAGAGCTAGCCTGGAAAGCTGTTGCTCAGCCTCATCTGCCCATGGCACTGCTCGCACAGAGGTACAGAGACTGGGGCTGCTTGCTTCTCTTGCCACTTAAAACTTCAAACGTATCTTTGGGGATCCGTGCCGGGCGTCTCCGGCAGCCCTGCTCCCAAAATGCGAACGTCTGCAGATAGCTCGCAGCCAGAAAGAGCTAGCCTGGAAAGCTGTTGCTCAGCCTCATCTGCCCATGGCACTGCTCGCACAGAGGCACAGAGACTGGGGCTGCTTGCTTGTTTTCCCACCTCAAACTTCAAATGTATCTCTGGGGGTCCGTGCCGGGCGCCTCCGGCAGCCCTGCTCCCAAATTGCAAACGTCTGCAGATAGCTCGCAGCCAGAAAGAGCTAGCCTGGAAAGCTGTTGCTCAGCCTCATCTGCCCATGGCACTGCTCGCACAGAGGTACAGAGACTGGGGCTGGTTGCTTCTCTTGCCACTTAAAACTTCAGACGTATCTTTGGGGATCCGTGCCGGGCGTCTCCGCCAGCCCTGCTCCCAAAATGCGAACGTCTGCAGATAGCTCGCAGCCAGAAAGAGCTAGCCTGGAAAGCTGTTGCTCAGCCTCATCTGCCCATGGCACTGCTCGCACAGAGGTACAGAGACTGGGGCTGGTTGTTTCTCTTGCCACTTAAATCTTCAAACGTAGCTTTGGGGATCCGTGCCGGTCGCCTCCGGCAGCCCTGCTCCCAAAATGCGAACGTCTGCAGATAGCTCGCAGCCAGAAAGAGCTAGCCTGGAAAGCTGTTGCTCAGCCTCATCTGCCCATGGCACTGCTCGCACAGAGGTATAGAGACTCGGGCTGGTTGCTTCTCTTGCCACTTAAAACTTTAAACGTATCTTTGGGGATCCGTGCCGGGCGTCTCCGGCAGCCCTGCTCCCAAAATGCGAACGTCTGCAGATAGCTCGCAGCCAGAAAGAGCTAGCCTGGAAAGCTGTTGCTCAGCCTCATCTGCCCGTGGCACTGCTCGCACAGAGGCACAGAGACTGGGGCTGTTTGCTTGTTTTCCCACCTCAAACTTCAAATGTATCTCTGGGGGTCCGTGCCGGGCGTCTCCGGCAGCCCTGCTCCCAAAATGCGAACGTCTGCAGATAGCTCGCAGCCAGAAAGAGCTAGCCTGGAAAGCTGTTGCTCAGCCTCATCTGCCCATGGCACTGCTCGCACAGAGGTACAGAGACTGGGGCTGCTTGCTTGTCTTGACACCTCAAACTTCAAACGTAGCTTTCGGGATTTGTACTGGGCGCCCCCGGCAGCCCTGCTCCCAAAATGCGAACGTCTGCAGATAGCTCGCAGCCAGAAAGAGCTAGCCTGGAAAGCTGTTGCTCAGCCTCATCTGCCCATGGCACTGCTCGCACAGAGGCACAAAGACTGGGGCTGCTTCCTTGTCTTGCCACCTCAAACGTCACATGTATCTCTGGGGGTCCGTGCCGGGCACCTCCGGCAGTCCTGCTCCCAAAATGCGAACGTCTGCAGATAGCTCGCAGCCAGAAAGAGCTAGCCTGGAAAGCTGTTGCTCAGCCTCATCTGCCCATGGCACTGCTCGCTCAGAGGTACAGAGACTGGGGCTGGTTGCTTCTCTTGCCGCTTAAAACTTCAAACGTATCTTTGGGGATCCGTGCCGGGCGCCCCCGGCAGCCCTGCTCCCAAAATGCGAACGTCTGCAGATAGCTCGCAGCCAGAAAGAGCTAGCCTCGAAAGCTGTTGCTCAGCCCCATCTGCCCATGGCACTGCTCGCACAGAGGCACAGAGACTGGAGCTGCTTGCTTGTCTTGCCACCTCAAACTTCAAATGTATCTTTGGGGATCCGTGCCGGGCGCCTCCGGCAGCCCTACTTCCAAAATGGGAACGTCTGCAGATAGCTCGCAGCCAGAAAGAGCTAGCCTGGAAAGCTGTTGCTCAGCCTCATCTGCCCATGGCACTGCTCGCACAGAGGTACAGAGACTGGGGCTGCTTGCTTCTCTTGCCACTTAAAACTTCAAACGTATCTTTGGGGATCCGTGCCGGGCGTCTCCGGCAGCCCTGCTCCCAAAATGCGAACGTCTGCAGATAGCTCGCAGCCAGAAAGAGCTAGCCTGGAAAGCTGTTGCTCAGCCTCATCTGCCCATGGCACTGCTCGCACAGAGGCACAGAGACTGGGGCTGGTTGCTTCTCTTGCCACTTAAAACTTCAGACGTATCTTTGGGGATCCGTGCCGGGCGTCTCCGCCAGCCCTGCTCCCAAAATGCGAACGTCTGCAGATAGCTCGCAGCCAGAAAGAGCTAGCCTGGAAAGCTGTTGCTCAGCCTCATCTGCCCATGGCACTGCTCGCACAGAGGTACAGAGACTGGGGCTGGTTGTTTCTCTTGCCACTTAAATCTTCAAACGTAGCTTTGGGGATCCGTGCCGGTCGCCTCCGGCAGCCCTGCTCCCAAAATGCGAACGTCTGCAGATAGCTCGCAGCCAGAAAGAGCTAGCCTGGAAAGCTGTTGCTCAGCCTCATCTGCCCATGGCACTGCTCGCACAGAGGTATAGAGACTCGGGCTGGTTGCTTCTCTTGCCACTTAAAACTTTAAACGTATCTTTGGGGATCCGTGCCGGGCGTCTCCGGCAGCCCTGCTCCCAAAATGCGAACGTCTGCAGATAGCTCGCAGCCAGAAAGAGCTAGCCTGGAAAGCTGTTGCTCAGCCTCATCTGCCCGTGGCACTGCTCGCACAGAGGCACAGAGACTGGGGCTGTTTGCTTGTTTTCCCACCTCAAACTTCAAATGTATCTCTGGGGGTCCGTGCCGGGCGTCTCCGGCAGCCCTGCTCCCAAAATGCGAACGTCTGCAGATAGCTCGCAGCCAGAAAGAGCTAGCCTGGAAAGCTGTTGCTCAGCCTCATCTGCCCATGGCACTGCTCGCACAGAGGTACAGAGACTGGGGCTGCTTGCTTGTCTTGACACCTCAAACTTCAAACGTAGCTTTCGGGATTTGTACTGGGCGCCCCCGGCAGCCCTGCTCCCAAAATGCGAACGTCTGCAGATAGCTCGCAGCCAGAAAGAGCTAGCCTGGAAAGCTGTTGCTCAGCCTCATCTGCCCATGGCACTGCTCGCACAGAGGCACAAAGACTGGGGCTGCTTCCTTGTCTTGCCACCTCAAACGTCACATGTATCTCTGGGGGTCCGTGCCGGGCACCTCCGGCAGTCCTGCTCCCAAAATGCGAACGTCTGCAGATAGCTCGCAGCCAGAAAGAGCTAGCCTGGAAAGCTGTTGCTCAGCGTCATCTGCCCATGGCACTGCTCGCACAGAGGTACAGAGACTGGGGCTGGTTGCTTCTCTTGCCACTTAAAACTTCAAACGTAGCTTTGGGGATCCGTGCCGGGCGTCTCCGGCAGCCCTGCTCCCAAAATGCGAACGTCTGCAGATAGCTCGCAGCCAGAAAGAGCTAGCCTGGAAAGCTGTTGCTCAGCCTCATCTGCCCATGGCACTGCTCGCACAGAGGCACAGAGACTGGGGCTGGTTGCTTCTCTTGCCACTTAAAACTTTAAACGTATCTTTGGGGATCCGTGCCGGGCGCCCCCGGCAGCCCTGCTCCCAAAATGCGAACGTCTGCAGATAGCTCGCAGCCAGAAAGAGCTAGCCTCGAAAGCTGTTGCTCAGCCCCATCTGCCCATGGCACTGCTCGCACAGAGGCACAGAGACTGGAGCTGCTTGCTTGTCTTGCCACCTCAAACTTCAAATGTATCTTTGGGGATCCGTGCCGGGCGCCTCCGGCAGCCCTACTTCCAAAATGGGAACGTCTGCAGATAGCTCGCAGCCAGAAAGAGCTAGCCTGGAAAGCTGTTGCTCAGCCTCATCTGCCCATGGCACTGCTCGCACAGAGGTACAGAGACTGGGGCTGGTTGCTTCTCTTGCCACTTAAAACTTCAAACGTATCTTTGGGGATCCGTGCCGGGCGTCTCCGGCAGCCCTGCTCCCAAAATGCGAACGTCTGCAGATAGCTCGCAGCCAGAAAGAGCTAGCCTCGAAAGCTGTTGCTCAGCCTCATCTGCCCATGGCACTGCTCGCACAGAGGCACAGAGACTGGGGCTGCTTGCTTTTTTTTCCCACCTCAAACTTCAAATGTATCTCTGGGGGTCCGTGCCGGGCGCCTCCGGCAGCCCTGCTCCCAAAATGCAAACGTCTGCAGATAGCTCGCAGCCAGAAAGAGCTAGCCTGGAAAGCTGTTGCTCAGCCTCATCTGCCCATGGCACTGCTCGCACAGAGGTACAGAGACTGGGGCTGGTTGCTTCTCTTGCCACTTAAAACTTCAGACGTATCTTTGGGGATCCGTGCCGGGCGTCTCCGCCAGCCCTGCTCCCAAAATGCGAACGTCTGCAGATAGCTCGCAGCCAGAAAGAGCTAGCCTGGAAAGCTGTTGCTCAGCCTCATCTGCCCATGGCACTGCTCGCATAGAGGCACAGAGACTGGGGCTGGTTGCTTCTCTTGCCAATTAAAACTTCAAACGTAGCTTTGGGGATCCGTGCCGGGCGTCTCCGGCAGCCCTGCTCCCAAAATGCGAACGTCTGCAGATAGCTCGCAGCCAGAAAGAGCTAGCGTGGAAAGCTGTTGCTTAGCCTCATCTGCCCATGGCACTGCTCGCACAGAGGCACAGAGACTGGGGCTGCTTGCTTGTCTTGCCACCTCAAACTTCAAATGTATCTCTGGGGGTCCGTGCCGGGCGCCTCGGGCAGCCCTGCTCCCAAAATGCGAACGTCTGCAGATAGCTCGCAGCCAGAAAGAGCTAGCCTGGAAAGCTGTTGCTCAGCCTCATCTGCCCGTGGCACTGCTCGCACAGAGGCACAGAGACTGGGGCTGCTTGCTTGTTTTCCCAACTCAAACTTCAAATGTATCTCTGGGGGTCCGTGCCGGGCGTCTCCGGCAGCCCTGCTCCCAAAATGCGAACGTCTGCAGATAGCTCGCAGCCAGAAAGAGCTAGCCTGGAAAGCTGTTGCTCAGCGTCATCTGCCCATGGCACTGCTCGCACAGAGGCACAGAGACTGGGGCTGCTTGCTTCTCTTGCCACCTCAAACTTCAAATGTATCTCTGGGTGTCCGTGCCGGGCGCCTCCGGCAGCCCTACTACCAAAATGCGAACGTCTGCACATAGCTCGCAGCCAGAAAGAGCTAGCCTCGAAAGTGGTTGCTCAGCCTCATCTGCCCATGGCACTGCTCGCACAGAGGTACAGAGACTGGGGCTGCTTGCTTCTCTTGCCACTTAAAAATTCAAACGTAGTTTTGGGGATCCGTGCCAGGCGTCTCCGGCAGCCCTGCTCCCAAAATGCGAACGTCTGCAGATAGCTCGCAGCCAGAAAGAGCTAGCCTCGAAAGCTGTTGCTCAGCCTCATCTGCCCATGGCACTGCTCGCACAGAGGCACAGAGACTAGGGCTGCTTGCTTGTCTTGCCACCTCAAACTTCAAATGTATCTCTGGGGGTCCGTGACGGGCGTCTCCGGCCGCCCTACTCCCAAAATGCGAACGTCTGCAGATAGCTCGCAGCCAGAAAGAGCTAGCCTGGAAAGCTGGTGCTCAGCCTCATCTGCCCATGGCACTGCTCACACAGAGGTACAGAGACTGGGGCTGGTTGTTTCTCTTGCCACTTAAATCTTCAAACGTAGCTTTGGGGATCCGTGCCGGGCGTCTCCGGCAGCCCTGCTCCCAAAATGCGAACGTCTGCAGATAGCTCGCAGCCAGAAAGAGCTAGCCTGGAAAGCTGTTGCTCAGCCTCATCTGCCCATGGCACTGCTCGCACAGAGGCACAGAGACTGGGGCTGGTTGCTTCTCTTGCCACTTAAAACTTTAAACGTATCTTTGGGGATCCGTGCCGGGCGCCCCCGGCAGCCCTGCTCCCAAAATGCGAACGTCTGCAGATAGCTCGCAGCCAGAAAGAGCTAGCCTCGAAAGCTGTTGCTCAGCCCCATCTGCCCATGGCACTGCTCGCACAGAGGCACAGAGACTGGAGCTGCTTGCTTGTCTTGCCACCTCAAACTTCAAATGTATCTTTGGGGATCCGTGCCGGGCGCCTCCGGCAGCCCTACTTCCAAAATGGGAACGTCTGCAGATAGCTCGCAGCCAGAAAGAGCTAGCCTGGAAAGCTGTTGCTCAGCCTCATCTGCCCATGGCACTGCTCGCACAGAGGTACAGAGACTGGGGCTGGTTGCTTCTCTTGCCACTTAAAACTTCAAACGTATCTTTGGGGATCCGTGCCGGGCGTCTCCGGCAGCCCTGCTCCCAAAATGCGAACGTCTGCAGATAGCTCGCAGCCAGAAAGAGCTAGCCTCGAAAGCTGTTGCTCAGCCTCATCTGCCCATGGCACTGCTCGCACAGAGGCACAGAGACTGGGGCTGCTTGCTTTTTTTTCCCACCTCAAACTTCAAATGTATCTCTGGGGGTCCGTGCCGGGCGCCTCCGGCAGCCCTGCTCCCAAAATGCAAACGTCTGCAGATAGCTCGCAGCCAGAAAGAGCTAGCCTGGAAAGCTGTTGCTCAGCCTCATCTGCCCATGGCACTGCTCGCACAGAGGTACAGAGACTGGGGCTGGTTGCTTCTCTTGCCACTTAAAACTTCAGACGTATCTTTGGGGATCCGTGCCGGGCGTCTCCGCCAGCCCTGCTCCCAAAATGCGAACGTCTGCAGATAGCTCGCAGCCAGAAAGAGCTAGCCTGGAAAGCTGTTGCTCAGCCTCATCTGCCCATGGCACTGCTCGCATAGAGGCACAGAGACTGGGGCTGGTTGCTTCTCTTGCCAATTAAAACTTCAAACGTAGCTTTGGGGATCCGTGCCGGGCGTCTCCGGCAGCCCTGCTCCCAAAATGCGAACGTCTGCAGATAGCTCGCAGCCAGAAAGAGCTAGCGTGGAAAGCTGTTGCTTAGCCTCATCTGCCCATGGCACTGCTCGCACAGAGGCACAGAGACTGGGGCTGCTTGCTTGTCTTGCCACCTCAAACTTCAAATGTATCTCTGGGGGTCCGTGCCGGGCGCCTCGGGCAGCCCTGCTCCCAAAATGCGAACGTCTGCAGATAGCTCGCAGCCAGAAAGAGCTAGCCTGGAAAGCTGTTGCTCAGCCTCATCTGCCCGTGGCACTGCTCGCACAGAGGCACAGAGACTGGGGCTGCTTGCTTGTTTTCCCAACTCAAACTTCAAATGTATCTCTGGGGGTCCGTGCCGGGCGTCTCCGGCAGCCCTGCTCCCAAAATGCGAACGTCTGCAGATAGCTCGCAGCCAGAAAGAGCTAGCCTGGAAAGCTGTTGCTCAGCGTCATCTGCCCATGGCACTGCTCGCACAGAGGCACAGAGACTGGGGCTGCTTGCTTCTCTTGCCACCTCAAACTTCAAATGTATCTCTGGGTGTCCGTGCCGGGCGCCTCCGGCAGCCCTACTACCAAAATGCGAACGTCTGCACATAGCTCGCAGCCAGAAAGAGCTAGCCTCGAAAGTGGTTGCTCAGCCTCATCTGCCCATGGCACTGCTCGCACAGAGGTACAGAGACTGGGGCTGCTTGCTTCTCTTGCCACTTAAAAATTCAAACGTAGTTTTGGGGATCCGTGCCAGGCGTCTCCGGCAGCCCTGCTCCCAAAATGCGAACGTCTGCAGATAGCTCGCAGCCAGAAAGAGCTAGCCTCGAAAGCTGTTGCTCAGCCTCATCTGCCCATGGCACTGCTCGCACAGAGGCACAGAGACTAGGGCTGCTTGCTTGTCTTGCCACCTCAAACTTCAAATGTATCTCTGGGGGTCCGTGACGGGCGTCTCCGGCCGCCCTACTCCCAAAATGCGAACGTCTGCAGATAGCTCGCAGCCAGAAAGAGCTAGCCTGGAAAGCTGGTGCTCAGCCTCATCTGCCCATGGCACTGCTCACACAGAGGTACAGAGACTGGGGCTGGTTGTTTCTCTTGCCACTTAAATCTTCAAACGTAGCTTTGGGGATCCGTGCCGGGCGTCTCCGGCAGCCCTGCTCCCAAAATGCGAATGTCTGCAGATAGCTCGCAGCCAGAAAGAGCTAGCCTGGAAAGCTGTTGCTCAGCCTCATCTGCCCATGGCACTGCTCGCACAGAGGTATAGAGACTGGGGCTGGTTGCTTCTCTTGCCACTTAAAACTTTAAACGTATCTTTGGGGATCCGTGCCGGGCGTCTCCGGCAGCCCTGCTCCCAAAATGCGAACGTCTGCAGATAGCTCGCAGCCAGAAAGAGCTAGCCTGGAAAGCTGTTGCTCAGCCTCATCTGCCCGTGGCACTGCTCGCACAGAGGCAAGGAGACTGGGGCTGCTTGCTTGTTTTCCCACCTCAAACTTCAAATGTATCTCTGGGGGTCCGTGCCGGGCGTCTCCGGCAGCCCTGCTCCCAAAATGCGAACGTCTGCAGATAGCTCGCAGCCAGAAAGAGCTAGCCTGGAAAGCTGTTGCTCAGCCTCATCTGCCCATGGCACTGCTCGCACAGAGGTACAGAGACTGGGGCTGCTTGCTTGTCTTGACACCTCAAACTTCAAACGTAGCTTTCGGGATTTGTACTGGGCGCCCCCGGCAGCCCTGCTCCCAAAATGCGAACGTCTGCAGATAGCTCGCAGCCAGAAAGAGCTAGCCTGGAAAGCTGTTGCTCAGCCTCATCTGCCCATGGCACTGCTCGCACAGAGGCACAAAGACTGGGGCTGCTTCCTTGTCTTGCCACCTCAAACGTCACATGTATCTCTGGGGGTCCGTGCCGGGAACCTCCGGCAGCCCTGCTCCCAAAATGCGAACGTCTGCAGATAGCTCGCAGCCAGAAAGAGCTAGCCTGGAAAGCTGTTGCTCAGCCTCATCTGCCCATGGCACTGCTCGCACAGAGGTACAGAGACTGGGGCTGGTTGCTTCTCTTGCCACTTAAAACCTCAAACGTAGCTTTGGGGATCCGTGCCGGGCGTCTCCGGCAGCCCTGCTCCCAAAATGCGAACGTCTGCAGATAGCTCGCAGCCAGAAAGAGCTAGCCTGGAAAGCTGTTGCTCAGCCTCATCTGCCCATGGCACTGCTCACACAGAGGCACAGAGACTGGGGCTGGTTGCTTCTCTTGCCACTTAAAACTTTAAACGTATCTTTGGGGATCCATGCCGGGCGTCACCGGCAGCCCTGCTCCCAAAATGCGAACGTCTGCAGATAGCTCGCAGCCAGAAAGAGCTAGCCTGGAAAGCTGTTGCTCAGCCTCATCTGCCCATGGCACTGCTCGCACAGAGGTACAGAGACTGGGGCTGCTTGCTTGTCTTGACACCTCAAACTTCAAACGTAGCTTTCGGGATTTGTACTGGGCACCCCCGGCAGCCCTGCTCCCAAAATGCGAACGTCTGCAGATAGCTTGCAGCCAGAAACAGCTAGCCTGGAAAGCTGTGGCTCAGCCTCATCTGCCCATGGCACTGCTCGCACAGAGGCACAAAGACGGGGGCTGCTTCCTTGTCTTGCCACCTCAAACGTCACATGTATCTCTGGGGGTCCGTGCCGGGCGCCCCCGGCAGCCCTGCTCCCAAAATGCGAACGTCTGCAGATAGCTCGCAGTCAGAAAGAGCTAGCCTGGAAAGCTGTTGCTCAGCCCCATCTGCCCATGGCACTGCTCGCACAGAGACACAGAGACTGGAGCTGCTTGCTTGTCTTGCCACCTCAAACTACAAATGAATCTCTGGGTGGCCATGACGGGCGTCTCCGGCAGCCCTACTCCCAAAATGCGAACGTCTGCAGATAGCTCGCAGCCAGAAAGAGCTAGCCTCGAAAGCTGTTGCTCAGCCTCATCTGCCCATGGCACTGCTCGCACAGAGGCACAGAGACTGGGGCTGCTTGCTTTTTTTTCCCACCTCAAACTTCAAATGTATCTCTGGGGGTCCGTGCCGGGCGCCTCTGGCAGCCCTGCTCCCAAAATGCAAACGTCTGCAGATAGCTCGCAGCCAGAAAGAGCTAGCCTGGAAAGCTGTTGCTCAGCCTCATCTGCCCATGGCACTGCTCGCACAGAGGTACAGAGACTGGGGCTGGTTGCTTCTCTTGCCACTCTAAACTTCAGACGTATCTTTGGGGATCCGTGCCGGGCGTCTCCGGCAGCCCTGCTCCCAAAATGCGAACGTCTGCAGATAGCTCGCAGCCAGAAAGAGCTAGCCTGGAAAGCTGTTGCTCAGCCTCATCTGCCCATGGCACTGCTCGCATAGAGGCACAGAGACTGGGGCTGGTTGCTTCTCTTGCCAATTAAAACTTCAAACGTAGCTTTGGGGATCCGTGCCGGGCGTCTCCGGCAGCCCTGCTCCCAAAATGCGAACGTCTGCAGATAGCTCGCAGCCAGAAAGAGCTAGCGTGGAAAGCTGTTGCTTAGCCTCATCTGCCCATGGCACTGCTCGCACAGAGGCACAGAGACTGGGGCTGCTTGCTTGTCTTGCCACCTCAAACTTCAAATGTATCTCTGGGGGTCCGTGCCGGGCGCCTCGGGCAGCCCTGCTCCCAAAATGCGAACGTCTGCAGATAGCTCGCAGCCAGAAAGAGCTAGCCTGGAAAGCTGTTGCTCAGCCTCATCTGCCCGTGGCACTGCTCGCACAGAGGCACAGAGACTGGGGCTGCTTGCTTGTTTTCCCAACTCAAACTTCAAATGTATCTCTGGGGGTCCGTGCCGGGCGTCTCCGGCAGCCCTGCTCCCAAAATGCGAACGTCTGCAGATAGCTCGCAGCCAGAAAGAGCTAGCCTGGAAAGCTGTTGCTCAGCGTCATCTGCCCATGGCACTGCTCGCACAGAGGCACAGAGACTGGGGCTGCTTGCTTCTCTTGCCACCTCAAACTTCAAATGTATCTCTGGGTGTC
The DNA here is from genome assembly GCF_030867145.1 of Opisthocomus hoazin. Lineage (NCBI taxonomy): Eukaryota > Metazoa > Chordata > Aves > Opisthocomiformes > Opisthocomidae > Opisthocomus > Opisthocomus hoazin. Next base: position 2,315,013 of record NC_134440.1, on the reverse strand, counting down.
CGTGCCGGGCGCCTCCGGCAGCCCTACTACCAAAATGCGAACGTCTGCACATAGCTCACAGCCAGAAAGAGCTAGCCTCGAAAGTGGTTGCTCAGCCTCATCTGCCCATGGCACTGCTCGCACAGAGGTACAGAGACTGGGGCTGCTTGCTTCTCTTGCCACTTAAAAATTCAAACGTAGTTTTGGGGATCCGTGCCAGGCGTCTCCGGCAGCCCTGCTCCCAAAATGCGAACGTCTGCAGATAGCTCGCAGCCAGAAAGAGCTAGCCTCGAAAGCTGTTGCTCAGCCTCATCTGCCCATGGCACTGCTCGCACAGAGGCACAGAGACTAGGGCTGCTTGCTTGTCTTGCCACCTCAAACTTCAAATGTATCTCTGGGGGTCCGTGACGGGCGTCTCCGGCCGCCCTACTCCCAAAATGCGAACGTCTGCAGATAGCTCGCAGCCAGAAAGAGCTAGCCTGGAAAGCTGTTGCTCAGCCTCATCTGCCCATGGCACTGCTCACACAGAGGTACAGAGACTGGGGCTGGTTGTTTCTCTTGCCACTTAAATCTTCAAACGTAGCTTTGGGGATCCGTGCCGGGCGTCTCCGGCAGCCCTGCTCCCAAAATGCGAATGTCTGCAGATAGCTCGCAGCCAGAAAGAGCTAGCCTGGAAAGCTGTTGCTCAGCCTCATCTGCCCATGGCACTGCTCGCACAGAGGTATAGAGACTGGGGCTGGTTGCTTCTCTTGCCACTTAAAACTTTAAACGTATCTTTGGGGATCCGTGCCGGGCGTCTCCGGCAGCCCTGCTCCCAAAATGCGAACGTCTGCAGATAGCTCGCAGCCAGAAAGAGCTAGCCTGGAAAGCTGTTGCTCAGCCTCATCTGCCCATGGCACTGCTCGCACAGAGGCAAGGAGACTGGGGCTGCTTGCTTGTTTTCCCACCTCAAACTTCAAATGTATCTCTGGGGGTCCGTGCCGGGCGTCTCCGGCAGCCCTGCTCCCAAAATGCGAACGTCTGCAGATAGCTCGCAGCCAGAAAGAGCTAGCCTGGAAAGCTGTTGCTCAGCCTCATCTGCCCATGGCACTGCTCGCACAGAGGTACAGAGACTGGGGCTGCTTGCTTGTCTTGACACCTCAAACTTCAAACGTAGCTTTCGGGATTTGTACTGGGCGCCCCCGGCAGCCCTGCTCCCAAAATGCGAACGTCTGCAGATAGCTCGCAGCCAGAAAGAGCTAGCCTGGAAAGCTGTTGCTCAGCCTCACCTGCCCATGGCACTGCTCGCACAGAGGCACAAAGACTGGGGCTGCTTCCTTGTCTTGCCACCTCAAACGTCACATGTATCTCTGGGGGTCCGTGCCGGGCACCTCCGGCAGTCCTGCTCCCAAAATGCGAACGTCTGCAGATAGCTCGCAGCCAGAAAGAGCTAGCCTGGAAAGCTGTTGCTCAGCCTCATCTGCCCATGGCACTGCTCGCACAGAGGTACAGAGACTGGGGCTGGTTGCTTCTCTTGCCACTTAAAACTTCAAACGTAGCTTTGGGGATCCGTGCCGGGCGTCTCCGGCAGCCCTGCTCCCAAAATGCGAACGTCTGCAGATAGCTCGCAGCCAGAAAGAGCTAGCCTGGAAAGCTGTTGCTCAGCCTCATCTGCCCATGGCACTGCTCGCACAGAGGCACAGAGACTGGGGCTGGTTGCTTCTCTTGCCACTTAAAACTTTAAACGTATCTTTGGGGATCCATGCCGGGCGTCGCCGGCAGCCCTGCTCCCAAAATGCGAACGTCTGCAGATAGCTCGCAGCCAGAAAGAGCTAGCCTCGAAAGCTGTTGCTCAGCCTCATCTGCCCATGGCACTGCTCGCACAGAGGCACAGAGACTAGGGCTGCTTGCTTGTCTTGCCACCTCAAACTTCAAATGTATCTCTGGGGGTCCGTGCCGGGCGCCTCGGGCAGCCCTGCTCCCAAAATGCGAACGTCTGCAGATAGCTCGCAGCCAGAAAGAGCTAGCCTGGAAAGCTGTTGCTCAGCCTCATCTGCCCGTGGCACTGCTCGCACAGAGGCACAGAGACTGGGGCTGCTTGCTTGTTTTCCCAACTCAAACTTCAAATGTATCTCTGGGGGTCCGTGCCGGGCGTCTCCGGCAGCCCTGCTCCCAAAATGCGAACGTCTGCAGATAGCTCGCAGCCAGAAAGAGCTAGCCTGGAAAGCTGTTGCTCAGCGTCATCTGCCCATGGCACTGCTCGCACAGAGGCACAGAGACTGGGGCTGCTTGCTTCTCTTGCCACCTCAAACTTCAAATGTATCTCTGGGTGTCCGTGCCGGGCGCCTCCGGCAGCCCTACTACCAAAATGCGAACGTCTGCACATAGCTCACAGCCAGAAAGAGCTAGCCTCGAAAGTGGTTGCTCAGCCTCATCTGCCCATGGCACTGCTCGCACAGAGGTACAGAGACTGGGGCTGCTTGCTTCTCTTGCCACTTAAAAATTCAAACGTAGTTTTGGGGATCCGTGCCAGGCGTCTCCGGCAGCCCTGCTCCCAAAATGCGAACGTCTGCAGATAGCTCGCAGCCAGAAAGAGCTAGCCTCGAAAGCTGTTGCTCAGCCTCATCTGCCCATGGCACTGCTCGCACAGAGGCACAGAGACTAGGGCTGCTTGCTTGTCTTGCCACCTCAAACTTCAAATGTATCTCTGGGGGTCCGTGACGGGCGTCTCCGGCCGCCCTACTCCCAAAATGCGAACGTCTGCAGATAGCTCGCAGCCAGAAAGAGCTAGCCTGGAAAGCTGTTGCTCAGCCTCATCTGCCCATGGCACTGCTCACACAGAGGTACAGAGACTGGGGCTGGTTGTTTCTCTTGCCACTTAAATCTTCAAACGTAGCTTTGGGGATCCGTGCCGGGCGTCTCCGGCAGCCCTGCTCCCAAAATGCGAATGTCTGCAGATAGCTCGCAGCCAGAAAGAGCTAGCCTGGAAAGCTGTTGCTCAGCCTCATCTGCCCATGGCACTGCTCGCACAGAGGTATAGAGACTGGGGCTGGTTGCTTCTCTTGCCACTTAAAACTTTAAACGTATCTTTGGGGATCCGTGCCGGGCGTCTCCGGCAGCCCTGCTCCCAAAATGCGAACGTCTGCAGATAGCTCGCAGCCAGAAAGAGCTAGCCTGGAAAGCTGTTGCTCAGCCTCATCTGCCCGTGGCACTGCTCGCACAGAGGCAAGGAGACTGGGGCTGCTTGCTTGTTTTCCCACCTCAAACTTCAAATGTATCTCTGGGGGTCCGTGCCGGGCGTCTCCGGCAGCCCTGCTCCCAAAATGCGAACGTCTGCAGATAGCTCGCAGCCAGAAAGAGCTAGCCTGGAAAGCTGTTGCTCAGCCTCATCTGCCCATGGCACTGCTCGCACAGAGGTACAGAGACTGGGGCTGCTTGCTTGTCTTGACACCTCAAACTTCAAACGTAGCTTTCGGGATTTGTACTGGGCGCCCCCGGCAGCCCTGCTCCCAAAATGCGAACGTCTGCAGATAGCTCGCAGCCAGAAAGAGCTAGCCTGGAAAGCTGTTGCTCAGCCTCACCTGCCCATGGCACTGCTCGCACAGAGGCACAAAGACTGGGGCTGCTTCCTTGTCTTGCCACCTCAAACGTCACATGTATCTCTGGGGGTCCGTGCCGGGCACCTCCGGCAGTCCTGCTCCCAAAATGCGAACGTCTGCAGATAGCTCGCAGCCAGAAAGAGCTAGCCTGGAAAGCTGTTGCTCAGCCTCATCTGCCCATGGCACTGCTCGCACAGAGGTACAGAGACTGGGGCTGGTTGCTTCTCTTGCCACTTAAAACTTCAAACGTAGCTTTGGGGATCCGTGCCGGGCGTCTCCGGCAGCCCTGCTCCCAAAATGCGAACGTCTGCAGATAGCTCGCAGCCAGAAAGAGCTAGCCTGGAAAGCTGTTGCTCAGCCTCATCTGCCCATGGCACTGCTCGCACAGAGGCACAGAGACTGGGGCTGGTTGCTTCTCTTGCCACTTAAAACTTTAAACGTATCTTTGGGGATCCATGCCGGGCGTCGCCGGCAGCCCTGCTCCCAAAATGCGAACGTCTGCAGATAGCTCGCAGCCAGAAAGAGCTAGCCTCGAAAGCTGTTGCTCAGCCTCATCTGCCCATGGCACTGCTCGCACAGAGGCACAGAGACTAGGGCTGCTTGCTTGTCTTGCCACCTCAAACTTCAAATGTATCTCTGGGGGTCCGTGCCGGGCGCCTCGGGCAGCCCTGCTCCCAAAATGCGAACGTCTGCAGATAGCTCGCAGCCAGAAAGAGCTAGCCTGGAAAGCTGTTGCTCAGCCTCATCTGCCCGTGGCACTGCTCGCACAGAGGCACAGAGACTGGGGCTGCTTGCTTGTTTTCCCAACTCAAACTTCAAATGTATCTCTGGGGGTCCGTGCCGGGCGTCTCCGGCAGCCCTGCTCCCAAAATGCGAACGTCTGCAGATAGCTCGCAGCCAGAAAGAGCTAGCCTGGAAAGCTGTTGCTCAGCGTCATCTGCCCATGGCACTGCTCGCACAGAGGCACAGAGACTGGGGCTGCTTGCTTCTCTTGCCACCTCAAACTTCAAATGTATCTCTGGGTGTCCGTGCCGGGCGCCTCCGGCAGCCCTACTACCAAAATGCGAACGTCTGCACATAGCTCACAGCCAGAAAGAGCTAGCCTCGAAAGTGGTTGCTCAGCCTCATCTGCCCATGGCACTGCTCGCACAGAGGTACAGAGACTGGGGCTGCTTGCTTCTCTTGCCACTTAAAAATTCAAACGTAGTTTTGGGGATCCGTGCCAGGCGTCTCCGGCAGCCCTGCTCCCAAAATGCGAACGTCTGCAGATAGCTCGCAGCCAGAAAGAGCTAGCCTCGAAAGCTGTTGCTCAGCCTCATCTGCCCATGGCACTGCTCGCACAGAGGCACAGAGACTAGGGCTGCTTGCTTGTCTTGCCACCTCAAACTTCAAATGTATCTCTGGGGGTCCGTGACGGGCGTCTCCGGCCGCCCTACTCCCAAAATGCGAACGTCTGCAGATAGCTCGCAGCCAGAAAGAGCTAGCCTGGAAAGCTGTTGCTCAGCCTCATCTGCCCATGGCACTGCTCACACAGAGGTACAGAGACTGGGGCTGGTTGTTTCTCTTGCCACTTAAATCTTCAAACGTAGCTTTGGGGATCCGTGCCGGGCGTCTCCGGCAGCCCTGCTCCCAAAATGCGAATGTCTGCAGATAGCTCGCAGCCAGAAAGAGCTAGCCTGGAAAGCTGTTGCTCAGCCTCATCTGCCCATGGCACTGCTCGCACAGAGGTATAGAGACTGGGGCTGGTTGCTTCTCTTGCCACTTAAAACTTTAAACGTATCTTTGGGGATCCGTGCCGGGCGTCTCCGGCAGCCCTGCTCCCAAAATGCGAACGTCTGCAGATAGCTCGCAGCCAGAAAGAGCTAGCCTGGAAAGCTGTTGCTCAGCCTCATCTGCCCGTGGCACTGCTCGCACAGAGGCAAGGAGACTGGGGCTGCTTGCTTGTTTTCCCACCTCAAACTTCAAATGTATCTCTGGGGGTCCGTGCCGGGCGTCTCCGGCAGCCCTGCTCCCAAAATGCGAACGTCTGCAGATAGCTCGCAGCCAGAAAGAGCTAGCCTGGAAAGCTGTTGCTCAGCCTCATCTGCCCATGGCACTGCTCGCACAGAGGTACAGAGACTGGGGCTGCTTGCTTGTCTTGACACCTCAAACTTCAAACGTAGCTTTCGGGATTTGTACTGGGCGCCCCCGGCAGCCCTGCTCCCAAAATGCGAACGTCTGCAGATAGCTCGCAGCCAGAAAGAGCTAGCCTGGAAAGCTGTTGCTCAGCCTCACCTGCCCATGGCACTGCTCGCACAGAGGCACAAAGACTGGGGCTGCTTCCTTGTCTTGCCACCTCAAACGTCACATGTATCTCTGGGGGTCCGTGCCGGGCACCTCCGGCAGTCCTGCTCCCAAAATGCGAACGTCTGCAGATAGCTCGCAGCCAGAAAGAGCTAGCCTGGAAAGCTGTTGCTCAGCCTCATCTGCCCATGGCACTGCTCGCACAGAGGTACAGAGACTGGGGCTGGTTGCTTCTCTTGCCACTTAAAACTTCAAACGTAGCTTTGGGGATCCGTGCCGGGCGTCTCCGGCAGCCCTGCTCCCAAAATGCGAACGTCTGCAGATAGCTCGCAGCCAGAAAGAGCTAGCCTGGAAAGCTGTTGCTCAGCCTCATCTGCCCATGGCACTGCTCGCACAGAGGCACAGAGACTGGGGCTGGTTGCTTCTCTTGCCACTTAAATCTTTAAACGTATCTTTGGGGATCCATGCCGGGCGTCGCCGGCAGCCCTGCTCCCAAAATGCGAACGTCTGCAGATAGCTCGCAGCCAGAAAGAGCTAGCCTGGAAAGCTGTTGCTCAGCCTCATCTGCCCATGGCACTGCTCGCACAGAGGTACAGAGACTGGGGCTGCTTGCTTGTCTTGACACCTCAAACTTCAAACGTAGCTTTCGGGATTTGTACTGGGCGCCCCCGGCAGCCCTGCTCCCAAAATGCGAACGTCTGCAGATAGCTTGCAGCCAGAAACAGCTAGCCTGGAAAGCTGTGGCTCAGCCTCATCTGCCCATGGCACTGCTCGCACAGAGGCACAGAGACTGGAGCTGCTTGCTTGTCTTGACACCTCAAACTACAAATGAATCTCTGGGTGGCCGTGACGGGCGTCTCCGGCAGCCCTACTCCCAAAATGCGAACGTCTGCAGATAGCTCGCAGCCAGAAAGAGCTAGCCTGGAAAGCTGTTGCTCAGCCTCATCTGCCCATGGCACTGCTCGCACAGAGGTACAGAGACTGGGGCTGGTTGTTTCTCTTGCCACTTAAATCTTCAAAAATAGCTTTGGGGATCCGTGCCGGTCGCCTCCGGCAGCCCTGCTCCCAAAATGCGAACGTCTGCAGATAGCTCGCAGCCAGAAAGAGCTAGCCTGGAAAGCTGTTGCTCAGCCTCATCTGCCCATGGCACTGCTCGCACAGAGGTATAGAGACTGGGGCTGGTTGCTTCTCTTGCCACTTAAAACTTTAAACGTATCTTTGGGATCCGTGCCGGGCGTCTCCGGCAGCCCTGCTCCCAAAATGCGAACGTCTGCAGATAGCTCGCAGCCAGAAAGAGCTAGCCTGGAAAGCTGTTGCTCAGCCTCATCTGCCCATGGCACTGCTCACACAGAGGTACAGAGACTGGGGCTGGTTGTTTCTCTTGCCACTTAAATCTTCAAACGTAGCTTTGGGGATCCGTGCCGGGCGTCTCCGGCAGCCCTGCTCCCAAAATGCGAATGTCTGCAGATAGCTCGCAGCCAGAAAGAGCTAGCCTGGAAAGCTGTTGCTCAGCCTCATCTGCCCATGGCACTGCTCGCACAGAGGTATAGAGACTGGGGCTGGTTGCTTCTCTTGCCACTTAAAACTTTAAACGTATCTTTGGGGATCCGTGCCGGGCGTCTCCGGCAGCCCTGCTCCCAAAATGCGAACGTCTGCAGATAGCTCGCAGCCAGAAAGAGCTAGCCTGGAAAGCTGTTGCTCAGCCTCATCTGCCCGTGGCACTGCTCGCACAGAGGCAAGGAGACTGGGGCTGCTTGCTTGTTTTCCCACCTCAAACTTCAAATGTATCTCTGGGGGTCCGTGCCGGTCGTCTCCGGCAGCCCTGCTCCCAAAATGCGAACGTCTGCAGATAGCTCGCAGCCAGAAAGAGCTAGCCTGGAAAGCTGTTGCTCAGCCTCATCTGCCCATGGCACTGCTCGCACAGAGGTACAGAGACTGGGGCTGCTTGCTTGTCTTGACACCTCAAACTTCAAACGTAGCTTTCGGGATTTGTACTGGGCGCCCCCGGCAGCCCTGCTCCCAAAATGCGAACGTCTGCAGATAGCTCGCAGCCAGAAAGAGCTAGCCTGGAAAGCTGTTGCTCAGCCTCACCTGCCCATGGCACTGCTCGCACAGAGGCACAAAGACTGGGGCTGCTTCCTTGTCTTGCCACCTCAAACGTCACATGTATCTCTGGGGATCCGTGCCGGGCACCTCCGTCAGTCCTGCTCCCAAAATGCGAACGTCTGCAGATAGCTCGCAGCCAGAAAGAGCTAGCCTGGAAAGCTGTTGCTCAGCCTCATCTGCCCATGGCACTGCTCGCACAGAGGTACAGAGACTGGGGCTGGTTGCTTCTCTTGCCACTTAAAACTTCAAACGTAGCTTTGGGGATCCGTGCCGGGCGTCTCCGGCAGCCCTGCTCCCAAAATGCGAACGTCTGCAGATAGCTCGCAGCCAGAAAGAGCTAGCCTGGAAAGCTGTTGCTCAGCCTCATCTGCCCATGGCACTGCTCGCACAGAGGCACAGAGACTGGGGCTGGTTGCTTCTCTTGCCACTTAAAACTTTAAACGTATCTTTGGGGATCCATGCCGGGCGTCGCCGGCAGCCCTGCTCCCAAAATGCGAACGTCTGCAGATAGCTCGCAGCCAGAAAGAGCTAGCCTGGAAAGCTGTTGCTCAGCCTCATCTGCCCATGGCACTGCTCGCACAGAGGTACAGAGACTGGGGCTGCTTGCTTGTCTTGACACCTCAAACTTCAAACGTAGCTTTCGGGATTTGTACTGGGCGCCCCCGGCAGCCCTGCTCCCAAAATGCGAACGTCTGCAGATAGCTTGCAGCCAGAAACAGCTAGCCTGGAAAGCTGTGGCTCAGCCTCATCTGCCCATGGCACTGCTCGCACAGAGGCACAGAGACTGGAGCTGCTTGCTTGTCTTGCCACCTCAAACTACAAATGAATCTCTGGGTGGCCGTGACGGGCGTCTCCGGCAGCCCTACTCCCAAAATGCGAACGTCTGCAGATAGCTCGCAGCCAGAAAGAGCTAGCCTGGAAAGCTGTTGCTCAGCCTCATCTGCCCATGGCACTGCTCGCACAGAGGCACAGAGACTGGGGCTGCTTGCTTGTTTTCCCACCTCAAACTTCAAATGTATCTCTGGGGGTCCGTGCCGGGCGTCTCCGGCAGCCCTGCTCCCAAAATGCGAACGTCTGCAGATAGCTCGCAGCCAGAAAGAGCTAGCCTGGAAAGCTGTTGCTCAGCCTCATCTGCCCATGGCACTGCTCGCACAGAGGTACAGAGACTGGGGCTGCTTGCTTGTCTTGACACCTCAAACTTCAAACGTAGCTTTCGGGATTTGTACTGGGCGCCCCCGGCAGCCCTGCTCCCAAAATGCGAACGTCTGCAGATAGCTCGCAGCCAGAAAGAGCTAGCCTGGAAAGCTGTTGCTCAGCCTCATCTGCCCATGGCACTGCTCGCACAGAGGCACAAAGACTGGGGCTGCTTCCTTGTCTTGCCACCTCAAACGTCACATGTATCTCTGGGGGTCCGTGCCGGGCACCTCCGGCAGTCCTGCTCCCAAAATGCGAACGTCTGCAGATAGCTCGCAGCCAGAAAGAGCTAGCCTGGAAAGCTGTTGCTCAGCCTCATCTGCCCATGGCACTGCTCGCACAGAGGTACAGAGACTGGGGCTGGTTGCTTCTCTTGCCACTTAAAACTTCAAACGTAGCTTTGGGGATCCGTGCCGGGCGTCTCCGGCAGCCCTGCTCCCAAAATGCGAACGTCTGCAGATAGCTCGCAGCCAGAAAGAGCTAGCCTGGAAAGCTGTTGCTCAGCCTCATCTGCCCATGGCACTGCTCGCACAGAGGCACAGAGACTGGGGCTGCTTGCTTGTCTTGCCACCTCAAACTTCAAATGTATCTTTGGGGATCCGTGCCGGGCGCCTCCGGCAGCCCTACTTCCAAAATTGGAACGTCTGCAGATAGCTCGCAGCCAGAAAGAGCTAGCCTGGAAAGCTGTTGCTCAGCCTCATCTGCCCATGGCACTGCTCGCACAGAGGTACAGAGACTGGGGCTGGTTGCTTCTCTTGCCACTTAAAACTTCAAACGTATCTTTGGGGATCCGTGCCGGGCGTCTCCGGCAGCCCTGCTCCCAAAATGCGAACGTCTGCAGATAGCTCGCAGCCAGAAAGAGCTAGCCTGGAAAGCTGTTGCTCAGCGTCATCTGCCCATGGCACTGCTCGCACAGAGGCACAGAGACTGGGGCTGCTTGCTTCTCTTGCCACCTCAAACTTCAAATGTATCTCTGGGTGTCCGTGCCGGGCGCCTCCGGCAGCCCTACTACCAAAATGCGAACGTCTGCAGATAGCTCGCAGCCAGAAAGAGCTAGCCTCGAAAGTTGTTGCTCAGCCTCATCTGCCCATGGCACTGCTCGCACAGAGGTACAGAGACTGGGGCTGGTTGCTTCTCTTGCCACTTAAATCTTCAAACGTAGCTTTGGGGATCCGTGCCGGGCGTCTCCGGCAGCCCTGCTCCCAAAATGCGAAAGTCTGCAGATAGCTCGCAGCCAGAAAGAGCTAGCCTGGAAAGCTGTTGCTCAGCCTCATCTGCCCATGGCACTGCTCGCACAGAGGTATAGAGACTGGGGCTGGTTGCTTCTCTTGCCACTTAAAACTTTAAACGTATCTTTGGGGATCCGTGCCGGGCGTCTCCGGCAGCCCTGCTCCCAAAATGCGAACGTCTGCAGATAGCTCGCAGCCAGAAAGAGCTAGCCTGGAAAGCTGTTGCTCAGCCTCATCTGCCCATGGCACTGCTCGCACAGAGGCACAGAGACTGGGGCTGGTTGCTTCTCTTGCCACTTAAAACTTTAAACGTATCTTTGGGGATCCGTGCCGGGCGTCTCCGGCAGCCCTGCTCCCAAAATGCGAACGTCTGCAGATAGCTCGCAGCCAGAAAGAGCTAGCCTGGAAAGCTGTTGCTCAGCCTCATCTGCCCATGGCACTGCTCGCACAGAGGTACAGAGACTGGGGCTGCTTGCTTGTCTTGACACCTCAAACTTCAAACGTAGCTTTCGGGATTTGTACTGGGCGCCCCCGGCAGCCCTGCTCTCAAAATGCGAACGTCTGCAGATAGCTTGCAGCCAGAAACAGCTAGCCTGGAAAGCTGTGGCTCAGCCTCATCTGCCCATGGCACTGCTCGCACAGAGGCACAAAGACTGGGGCTACTTCCTTGTCTTGCAACCTCAAACGTCACATGTATCTCTGGGGGTCCGTGCCGGGCGCCCCCGGCAGCCCTGCTCCCAAAATGCGAACGTCTGCAGATAGCTCGCAGTCAGAAAGAGCTAGCCTGGAAAGCTGTTGCTCAGCCCCATCTGCCCATGGCACTGCTCGCACAGAGGCACAGAGACTGGAGCTGCTTGCTTGTCTTGCCACCTCAAACTACAAATGAATCTCTGGGTGGCCGTACCGGACGCCTCCGGCAGCCCTGCTCCCAAAATGCGAACGTCTGCAGGTAGCTCGCAGCCAGAAAGAGCTAGCCTCGAAAGTTGTTGCTCAGCCTCATCTGCCCATGGCACTGCTCGCACAGAGGTACAGAGACTGGAGCTGCTTGCTTGTCTTGCCACCTCAAACTTCAAATGTATCTCTGGGTGTCCGTGCCTGGCGCCCCCGGCAGCCCTGCTCCCAAAATGCGAATGTCTGCAGATAGCTCGCAGCCAGAAAGAGCTAGCTAGCCTCGAAAGTTGTTGCTCAGCTTCATCTCCCCATGGCACTGCTCGCACAGAGGCACAGAGACTGGGGCTGCTTGCTTGTCTTGCCACCTCAAACTTCAAATGTATCCCTGGGTGTCCGTGCCGGGCGCCTCCGGCAGCCCTGCTCCCAAAATGCAAACGTCTGCAGATAGCTCGCAGCCAGAAAGAGCTAGCCTGGAAAGCTGTTGCTCAGCCTCATCTGCCCATGGCACTGCTCGCACAGAGGCACAGAGACTGGGGCTGCTTGCTTGTCTTGCCACCTCAAACTTCAAATGAATCTCTGGGTGTCCGTGCCAGGCGCCTCCGGCAGCCCTGCTCCCAAAATGCGAACGTCTGCAGATAGCTCGCAGCCAGAAAGAGCTAGCCTGGAAAGCTGTTGCTCAGCCTCATCTGCCCATGGCACTGCTCGCACAGAGGCACAGAGACTGGGGCTGCTTGCTTGTTTTCCCACCTCAAACTTCAAATGTATCTCTGGGGGTCAGTGCCGGGCGTCTCCGGCAGCCCTGCTCCCAAAATGCGAACGTCTGCAGATAGCTCGCAGCCAGAAAGAGCTAGCCTCGAAAGCTGTTGCTCAGCCTCATCTGCCCATGGCACTGCTCGCACAGAGGCACAGAGACTGGGGCTGCTTCCTTGTCTTGCCACCTCAAACTTCAAACGTAGCTTTGGGGGTCCGTGCCGGGCACCTCCGGCAGTCCTGCTCCCAAAATGCGAACGTCTGCAGATAGCTCGCAGTCAGAAAGAGCTAGCCTGGAAAGCTGTTGCTCAGCCCCATCTGCCCATGGCACTGCTCGCACAGAGGCACAGAGACTGGAGCTGCTTGCTTGTCTTGCCACCTCAAACTACAAATGAATCTCTGGGTGGCCGTGACGGGCGTCTCCGGCAGCCCTACTCCCAAAATGCGAACGTCTGCAGATAGCTCGCAGCCAGAAAGAGCTAGCCTGGAAAGCTGTTGCTCAGCCTCATCTGCCCATGGCACTGCTCGCACAGAGGTACAGAGACTGGGGCTGGTTGTTTCTCTTGCCACTTAAATCTTCAAACGTAGCTTTGGGGATCCGTGCCGGTCGCCTCCGGCAGCCCTGCTCCCAAAATGCGAACGTCTGCAGATAGCTCGCAGCCAGAAAGAGCTAGCCTGGAAAGCTGTTGCTCAGCCTCATCTGCCCATGGCACTGCTCGCACAGAGGTATAGAGACTGGGGCTGGTTGCTTCTCTTGCCACTTAAAACTTCAAATGTATCTCTGGGGATCCGTGCCGGGCGTCTCCGGCAGCCCTGCTCCCAAAATGCGAACGTCTGCAGATAGCTCGCAGCCAGAAAGAGCTAGCCTGGAAAGCTGTTGCTCAGCCTCATCTGCCCGTGGCACTGCTCGCACAGAGGCACAGAGACTGGGGCTGCTTGCTTGTTTTCCCACCTCAAACTTCAAATGTATCTCTGGGGGTCCGTGCCGGGCGTCTCCGGCAGCCCTGCTCCCAAAATGCGAACGTCTGCAGATAGCTCGCAGCCAGAAAGAGCTAGCCTGGAAAGCTGTTGCTCAGCCTCATCTGCCCATGGCACTGCTCGCACAGAGGTACAGAGACTGGGGCTGCTTGCTTGTCTTGACACCTCAAACTTCAAACGTAGCTTTCAGGATTTGTACTGGGCGCCCCCGGCAGCCCTGCTCCCAAAATGCGAACGTCTGCAGATAGCTCGCAGCCAGAAAGAGCTAGCCTGGAAAGCTGTTGCTCAGCCTCATCTGCCCATGGCACTGCTCGCACAGAGGCACAAAGACTGGGGCTGCTTCCTTGTCTTGCCACCTCAAACGTCACATGTATCTCTGGGGGTCCGTGCCGGGCACCTCCGGCAGTCCTGCTCCCAAAATGCGAACGTCTGCAGATAGCTCGCAGCCAGAAAGAGCTAGCCTGGAAAGCTGTTGCTCAGCCTCATCTGCCCATGGCACTGCTCGCACAGAGGTACAGAGACTGGGGCTGGTTGCTTCTCTTGCCACTTAAAACTTCAAACGTAGCTTTGGGGATCCGTGCCGGGCGTCTCCGGCAGCCCTGCTCCCAAAATGCGAACGTCTGCAGATAGCTCGCAGCCAGAAAGAGCTAGCCTGGAAAGCTGTTGCTCAGCCTCATCTGCCCATGGCACTGCTCGCACAGAGGCACAGAGACTGGGGCTGGTTGCTTCTCTTGCCACTTAAAACTTTAAACGTATCTTTGGGGATCCGTGCCGGGCGCCCCCGGCAGCCCTGCTCCCAAAATGCGAACGTCTGCAGATAGCTCGCAGCCAGAAAGAGCTAGCCTCGAAAGCTGTTGCTCAGCCCCATCTGCCCATGGCACTGCTCGCACAGAGGCACAGAGACTGGAGCTGCTTGCTTGTCTTGCCACCTCAAACTTCAAATGTATCTTTGGGGATCCATGCCGGGCGCCTCCGGCAGCCCTACTTCCAAAATTGGAACGTCTGCAGATAGCTCGCAGCCAGAAAGAGCTAGCCTGGAAAGCTGTTGCTCAGCCTCATCTGCCCATGGCACCGCTCGCACAGAGGTACAGAGACTGGGGCTGGTTGCTTCTCTTGCCACTTAAAACTTCAAACGTATCTTTGGGGATCCGTGCCGGGCGTCTCCGGCAGCCCTGCTCCCAAAATGCGAACGTCTGCAGATAGCTCGCAGCCAGAAAGAGCTAGCCTGGAAAGCTGTTGCTCAGCCTCATCTGCCCATGGCACTGCTCGCACAGAGGCACAGAGACTGGGGCTGCTTGCTTGTTTTCCCACCTCAAACTTCAAATGTATCTCTGGGGGTCCGTGCCGGGCGCCTCTGGCAGCCCTGCTCCCAAAATGCAAACGTCTGCAGATAGCTCGCAGCCAGAAAGAGCTAGCCTGGAAAGCTGTTGCTCAGCCTCACCTGCCCATGGCACTGCTCGCACAGAGGCACAAAGACTGGGGCTGCTTCCTTGTCTTGCCACCTCAAACGTCACATGTATCTCTGGGGGTCCGTGCCGGGCACCTCCGGCAGTCCTGCTCCCAAAATGCGAACGTCTGCAGATAGCTCGCAGCCAGAAAGAGCTAGCCTGGAAAGCTGTTGCTCAGCCTCATCTGCCCATGGCACTGCTCGCACAGAGGTACAGAGACTGGGGCTGGTTGCTTCTCTTGCCACTTAAAACTTCAAACGTAGCTTTGGGGATCCGTGCCGGGCGTCTCCGGCAGCCCTGCTCCCAAAATGCGAACGTCTGCAGATAGCTCGCAGCCAGAAAGAGCTAGCCTGGAAAGCTGTTGCTCAGCCTCATCTGCCCATGGCACTGCTCGCACAGAGGCACAGAGACTGGGGCTGGTTGCTTCTCTTGCCACTTAAAACTTTAAACGTATCTTTGAGGATCCATGCCGGGCGTCGCCGGCAGCCCTGCTCCCAAAATGCGAACGTCTGCAGATAGCTCGCAGCCAGAAAGAGCTAGCCTGGAAAGCTGTTGCTCAGCCTCATCTGCCCATGGCACTGCTCGCACAGAGGTACAGAGACTGGGGCTGCTTGCTTGTCTTGACACCTCAAACTTCAAACGTAGCTTTCGGGATTTGTACTGGGCGCCCCCGGCAGCCCTGCTCCCAAAATGCGAACGTCTGCAGATAGCTTGCAGCCAGAAACAGCTAGCCTGGAAAGCTGTGGCTCAGCCTCATCTGCCCATGGCACTGCTCGCACAGAGGCACAGAGACTGGAGCTGCTTGCTTGTCTTGCCACCTCAAACTACAAATGAATCTCTGGGTGGCCGTGACGGGCGTCTCCGGCAGCCCTACTCCCAAAATGCGAACGTCTGCAGATAGCTCGCAGTCAGAAAGAGCTAGCCTGGAAAGCTGTTGCTCAGCCTCATCTGCCCATGGCACTGCTCGCACAGAGGTACAGAGACTGGGGCTGGTTGTTTCTCTTTCCACTTAAATCTTCAAAAATAGCTTTGGGGATCCGTGCCGGTCGCCTCCGGCAGCCCTGCTCCCAAAATGCGAACGTCTGCAGATAGCTCGCAGCCAGAAAGAGCTAGCCTGGAAAGCTGTTGCTCAGCCTCATCTGCCCATGGCACTGCTCGCACAGAGGTATAGAGACTGGGGCTGGTTGCTTCTCTTGCCACTTAAAACTTTAAACGTATCTTTGGGATCCGTGCCGGGCGTCTCCGGCAGCCCTGCTCCCAAAATGCGAACGTCTGCAGATAGCTCGCAGCCAGAAAGAGCTAGCCTGGAAAGCTGTTGCTCAGCCTCATCTGCCCATGGCACTGCTCGCACAGAGGCACAGAGACTGGGGCTGCTTGCTTGTTTTCCCACCTCAAACTTCAAATGTATCTCTGGGGGTCCGTGCCGGGCGTCTCCGGCAGCCCTGCTCCCAAAATGCGAACGTCTGCAGATAGCTCGCAGCCAGAAAGAGCTAGCCTGTAAAGCTGTTGCTCAGCCTCATCTGCCCATGGCACTGCTCGCACAGAGGTACAGAGACTGGGGCTGCTTGCTTGTCTTGACACCTCAAACTTCAAACGTAGCTTTCGGGATTTGTACTGGGCGCCCCCGGCAGCCCTGCTCCCAAAATGCGAACGTCTGCAGATAGCTCGCAGCCAGAAAGAGCTAGCCTGGAAAGCTGTTGCTCAGCCTCATCTGCCCATGGCACTGCTCGCACAGAGGCACAAAGACTGGGGCTGCTTCCTTGTCTTGCCACCTCAAACGTCACATGTATCTCTGGGGGTCCGTGCCGGGCACCTCCGGCAGTCCTGCTCCCAAAATGCGAACGTCTGCAGATAGCTCGCAGCCAGAAAGAGCTAGCCTGGAAAGCTGTTGCTCAGCCTCATCTGCCCATGGCACTGCTCGCACAGAGGTACAGAGACTGGGGCTGGTTGCTTCTCTTGCCACTTAAAACTTCAAACGTAGCTTTGGGGATCCGTGCCGGGCGTCTCCGGCAGCCCTGCTCCCAAAATGCGAACGTCTGCAGATAGCTCGCAGCCAGAAAGAGCTAGCCTGGAAAGCTGTTGCTCAGCCTCATCTGCCCATGGCACTGCTCGCACAGAGGCACAGAGACTGGGGCTGGTTGCTTCTCTTGCCACTTAAAACTTTAAACGTATCTTTGGGGATCCGTGCCGGGCGCCCCCGGCAGCCCTGCTCCCAAAATGCGAACGTCTGCAGATAGCTCGCTGCCAGAAAGAGCTAGCCTCGAAAGCTGTTGCTCAGCCCCATCTGCCCATGGCACTGCTCGCACAGAGGCACAGAGACTGGAGCTGCTTGCTTGTCTTGCCACCTCAAACTTCAAATGTATCTTTGGGGATCCGTGCCGGGCGCCTCCGGCAGCCCTACTTCCAAAATTGGAACGTCTGCAGATAGCTCGCAGCCAGAAAGAGCTAGCCTGGAAAGCTGTTGCTCAGCCTCATCTGCCCATGGCACTGCTCGCACAGAGGTACAGAGACTGGGGCTGGTTGCTTCTCTTGCCACTTAAAACTTCAAACGTATCTTTGGGGATCCGTGCCGGGCGTCTCCGGCAGCCCTGCTCCCAAAATGCGAACGTCTGCAGATAGCTCGCAGCCAGAAAGAGCTAGCCTGGAAAGCTGTTGCTCAGCCTCATCTGCCCATGGCACTGCTCGCACAGAGGCACAGAGACTGGGGCTGCTTGCTTGTTTTCCCACCTCAAACTTCAAATGTATCTCTGGGGGTCCGTGCCGGGCGCCTCTGGCAGCCCTGCTCCCAAAATGCAAACGTCTGCAGATAGCTCGCAGCCAGAAAGAGCTAGCCTGGAAAGCTGTTGCTCAGCCTCATCTGCCCATGGCACTGCTCGCACAGAGGTACAGAGACTGGGGCTGGTTGCTTCTCTTGCCACTTAAAACTTCAGACGTATCTTTGGGGATCCGTGCCGGGCGTGTTCGCCAGCCCTGCTCCCAAAATGCGAACGTCTGCAGATAGCTCGCAGCCAGAAAGAGCTAGCCTGGAAAGCTGTTGCTCAGCCTCATCTGCCCATGGCACTGCTCGCATAGAGGCACAGAGACTGGGGCTGGTTGCTTCTCTTGCCAATTAAAACTTCAAACGTAGCTTTGGGGATCCGTGCCGGGCGTCTCCGGCAGCCCTGCTCCCAAAATGCGAACGTCTGCAGATAGCTCGCAGCCAGAAAGAGCTAGCGTGGAAAGCTGTTGCTTAGCCTCATCTGCCCATGGCACTGCTCGCACAGAGGCACAGAGACTGGGGCTGCTTGCTTGTCTTGCCACCTCAAACTTCAAATGTATCTCTGGGGGTCCGTGCCGGGCGCCTCGGGCAGCCCTGCTCCCAAAATGCGAACGTCTGCAGATAGCTCGCAGCCAGAAAGAGCTAGCCTGGAAAGCTGTTGCTCAGGCTCATCTGCCCATGGCACTGCTCGCACAGAGGCACAGAGACTGGGGCTGCTTGCTTGTCTTGCCACCTCAAACTTCAAACGTACCTTTGGGGGTCCGTGCCTGGCGCCTCCGGCAGCCCTGCTCCCAAAATGCGAACGTCTGCAGATAGCTCGCAGCCAGAAAGAGCTAGCCTGGAAAGCTGTTGCTCAGCGTCATCTGCCCATGGCACTGCTCGCACAGAGGCACAGAGACTGGGGCTGCTTGCTTCTCTTGCCACCTCAAACTTCAAATGTATCTCTGGGTGTCCGTGCCGGGCGCCTCCGGCAGCCCTACTACCAAAATGCGAACGTCTGCACATAGCTCGCAGCCAGAAAGAGCTAGCCTCGAAAGTTGTTGCTCAGCCTCATCTGCCCATGGCACTGCTCGCACAGAGGTACAGAGACTGGGGCTGGTTGCTTCTCTTGCCACTTAAAAATTCAAACGTAGTTTTGGGGATCCGTGCCGGGCGTCTCCGGCAGCCCTGCTCCCAAAATGCGAACGTCTGCAGATAGCTCGCAGCCAGAAAGAGCTAGCCTCGAAAGTTGTTGCTCAGCCTCATCTGCCCATGGCACTGCTCGCACAGAGGCACAGAGACTAGGGCTGCTTGCTTGTCTTGCCACCTCAAACTTCAAATGTATCTCTGGGGGTCCGTGATGGGCGTCTCCGGCCGCCCTACTCCCAAAATACGAACGTCTGCAGATAGCTCGCAGCCAGAAAGAGCTAGCCTGGAAAGCTGTTGCTCAGCCTCATCTGCCCATGGCACTGCTCGCACAGAGGTACAGAGACTGGGGCTGGTTGTTTCTCTTTCCACTTAAATCTTCAAAAATAGCTTTGGGGATCCGTGCCGGTCGCCTCCGGCAGCCCTGCTCCCAAAATGCGAACGTCTGCAGATAGCTCGCAGCCAGAAAGAGCTAGCCTGGAAAGCTGTTGCTCAGCCTCATCTGCCCATGGCACTGCTCGCACAGAGGTATAGAGACTGGGGCTGGTTGCTTCTCTTGCCACTTAAAACTTTAAACGTATCTTTGGGATCCGTGCCGGGCGTCTCCGGCAGCCCTGCTCCCAAAATGCGAACGTCTGCAGATAGCTCGCAGCCAGAAAGAGCTAGCCTGGAAAGCTGTTGCTCAGCCTCATCTGCCCATGGCACTGCTCGCACAGAGGCACAGAGACTGGGGCTGCTTGCTTGTTTTCCCACCTCAAACTTCAAATGTATCTCTGGGGGTCCGTGCCGGGCGTCTCCGGCAGCCCTGCTCCCAAAATGCGAACGTCTGCAGATAGCTCGCAGCCAGAAAGAGCTAGCCTGTAAAGCTGTTGCTCAGCCTCATCTGCCCATGGCACTGCTCGCACAGAGGTACAGAGACTGGGGCTGCTTGCTTGTCTTGACACCTCAAACTTCAAACGTAGCTTTCGGGATTTGTACTGGGCGCCCCCGGCAGCCCTGCTCCCAAAATGCGAACGTCTGCAGATAGCTCGCAGCCAGAAAGAGCTAGCCTGGAAAGCTGTTGCTCAGCCTCATCTGCCCATGGCACTGCTCGCACAGAGGCACAAAGACTGGGGCTGCTTCCTTGTCTTGCCACCTCAAACGTCACATGTATCTCTGGGGGTCCGTGCCGGGCACCTCCGGCAGTCCTGCTCCCAAAATGCGAACGTCTGCAGATAGCTCGCAGCCAGAAAGAGCTAGCCTGGAAAGCTGTTGCTCAGCCTCATCTGCCCATGGCACTGCTCGCACAGAGGTACAGAGACTGGGGCTGGTTGCTTCTCTTGCCACTTAAAACTTCAAACGTAGCTTTGGGGATCCGTGCCGGGCGTCTCCGGCAGCCCTGCTCCCAAAATGCGAACGTCTGCAGATAGCTCGCAGCCAGAAAGAGCTAGCCTGGAAAGCTGTTGCTCAGCCTCATCTGCCCATGGCACTGCTCGCACAGAGGCACAGAGACTGGGGCTGGTTGCTTCTCTTGCCACTTAAAACTTTAAACGTATCTTTGGGGATCCGTGCCGGGCGCCCCCGGCAGCCCTGCTCCCAAAATGCGAACGTCTGCAGATAGCTCGCTGCCAGAAAGAGCTAGCCTCGAAAGCTGTTGCTCAGCCCCATCTGCCCATGGCACTGCTCGCACAGAGGCACAGAGACTGGAGCTGCTTGCTTGTCTTGCCACCTCAAACTTCAAATGTATCTTTGGGGATCCGTGCCGGGCGCCTCCGGCAGCCCTACTTCCAAAATTGGAACGTCTGCAGATAGCTCGCAGCCAGAAAGAGCTAGCCTGGAAAGCTGTTGCTCAGCCTCATCTGCCCATGGCACTGCTCGCACAGAGGTACAGAGACTGGGGCTGGTTGCTTCTCTTGCCACTTAAAACTTCAAACGTATCTTTGGGGATCCGTGCCGGGCGTCTCCGGCAGCCCTGCTCCCAAAATGCGAACGTCTGCAGATAGCTCGCAGCCAGAAAGAGCTAGCCTGGAAAGCTGTTGCTCAGCCTCATCTGCCCATGGCACTGCTCGCACAGAGGCACAGAGACTGGGGCTGCTTGCTTGTTTTCCCACCTCAAACTTCAAATGTATCTCTGGGGGTCCGTGCCGGGCGCCTCTGGCAGCCCTGCTCCCAAAATGCAAACGTCTGCAGATAGCTCGCAGCCAGAAAGAGCTAGCCTGGAAAGCTGTTGCTCAGCCTCATCTGCCCATGGCACTGCTCGCACAGAGGTACAGAGACTGGGGCTGGTTGCTTCTCTTGCCACTTAAAACTTCAGACGTATCTTTGGGGATCCGTGCCGGGCGTGTTCGCCAGCCCTGCTCCCAAAATGCGAACGTCTGCAGATAGCTCGCAGCCAGAAAGAGCTAGCCTGGAAAGCTGTTGCTCAGCCTCATCTGCCCATGGCACTGCTCGCATAGAGGCACAGAGACTGGGGCTGGTTGCTTCTCTTGCCAATTAAAACTTCAAACGTAGCTTTGGGGATCCGTGCCGGGCGTCTCCGGCAGCCCTGCTCCCAAAATGCGAACGTCTGCAGATAGCTCGCAGCCAGAAAGAGCTAGCGTGGAAAGCTGTTGCTTAGCCTCATCTGCCCATGGCACTGCTCGCACAGAGGCACAGAGACTGGGGCTGCTTGCTTGTCTTGCCACCTCAAACTTCAAATGTATCTCTGGGGGTCCGTGCCGGGCGCCTCGGGCAGCCCTGCTCCCAAAATGCGAACGTCTGCAGATAGCTCGCAGCCAGAAAGAGCTAGCCTGGAAAGCTGTTGCTCAGGCTCATCTGCCCATGGCACTGCTCGCACAGAGGCACAGAGACTGGGGCTGCTTGCTTGTCTTGCCACCTCAAACTTCAAACGTACCTTTGGGGGTCCGTGCCTGGCGCCTCCGGCAGCCCTGCTCCCAAAATGCGAACGTCTGCAGATAGCTCGCAGCCAGAAAGAGCTAGCCTGGAAAGCTGTTGCTCAGCGTCATCTGCCCATGGCACTGCTCGCACAGAGGCACAGAGACTGGGGCTGCTTGCTTCTCTTGCCACCTCAAACTTCAAATGTATCTCTGGGTGTCCGTGCCGGGCGCCTCCGGCAGCCCTACTACCAAAATGCGAACGTCTGCACATAGCTCGCAGCCAGAAAGAGCTAGCCTCGAAAGTTGTTGCTCAGCCTCATCTGCCCATGGCACTGCTCGCACAGAGGTACAGAGACTGGGGCTGGTTGCTTCTCTTGCCACTTAAAAATTCAAACGTAGTTTTGGGGATCCGTGCCGGGCGTCTCCGGCAGCCCTGCTCCCAAAATGCGAACGTCTGCAGATAGCTCGCAGCCAGAAAGAGCTAGCCTCGAAAGTTGTTGCTCAGCCTCATCTGCCCATGGCACTGCTCGCACAGAGGCACAGAGACTAGGGCTGCTTGCTTGTCTTGCCACCTCAAACTTCAAATGTATCTCTGGGGGTCCGTGATGGGCGTCTCCGGCCGCCCTACTCCCAAAATACGAACGTCTGCAGATAGCTCGCAGCCAGAAAGAGCTAGCCTGGAAAGCTGTTGCTCAGCCTCATCTGCCCATGGCACTGCTCACACAGAGGTACAGAGACTGGGGCTGGTTGTTTCTCTTGCCACTTAAATCTTCAAACGTAGCTTTGGGGATCCGTGCCGGGCGTCTCCGGCAGCCCTGCTCCCAAAATGCGAAAGTCTGCAGATAGCTCGCAGCCAGAAAGAGCTAGCCTGGAAAGCTGTTGCTCAGCCTCATCTGCCCATGGCACTGCTCGCACAGAGGTATAGAGACTGGGGCTGGTTGCTTCTCTTGCCACTTAAAACTTTAAACGTATCTTTGGGGATCCGTGCCGGGCGTCTCCGGCAGCCCTGCTCCCAAAATGCGAACGTCTGCAGATAGCTCGCAGCCAGAAAGAGCTAGCCTGGAAAGCTGTTGCTCAGCCTCATCTGCCCATGGCACTGCTCGCACAGAGGCACAGAGACTGGGGCTGGTTGCTTCTCTTGCCACTTAAAACTTTAAACGTATCTTTGGGGATCCGTGCCGGGCGTCTCCGGCAGCCCTGCTCCCAAAATGCGAACGTCTGCAGATAGCTCGCAGCCAGAAAGAGCTAGCCTGGAAAGCTGTTGCTCAGCCTCATCTGCCCATGGCACTGCTCGCACAGAGGTACAGAGACTGGGGCTGCTTGCTTGTCTTGACACCTCAAACTTCAAACGTAGCTTTCGGGATTTGTACTGGGCGCCCCCGGCAGCCCTGCTCCCAAAATGCGAACGTCTGCAGATAGCTTGCAGCCAGAAACAGCTAGCCTGGAAAGCTGTGGCTCAGCCTCATCTGCCCATGGCACTGCTCGCACAGAGGCACAAAGACTGGGGCTACTTCCTTGTCTTGCCACCTCAAACGTCACATGTATCTCTGGGGGTCCGTGCCGGGCGCCCCCGGCAGCCCTGCTCCCAAAATGCGAACGTCTGCAGATAGCTCGCAGTCAGAAAGAGCTAGCCTGGAAAGCTGTTGCTCAGCCCCATCTGCCCATGGCACTGCTCGCACAGAGGCACAGAGACTGGAGCTGCTTGCTTGTCTTGCCACCTCAAACTACAAATGAATCTCTGGGTGGCCGTACCGGACGCCTCCGGCAGCCCTGCTCCCAAAATGCGAACGTCTGCAGGTAGCTCGCAGCCAGAAAGAGCTAGCCTCGAAAGTTGTTGCTCAGCCTCATCTGCCCATGGCACTGCTCGCACAGAGGTACAGAGACTGGGGCTGTTTGCTTCTCTTGCCACTTAAAAATTCAAACGTAGCTTTGGGGATCCGTGCCAGGCATCTCCGGCAGCCCTGCTCCCAAAATGCGAACGTCTGCAGATAGCTCGCAGCCAGAAAGAGCTAGCCTGGAAAGCTGTTGCTCAGCCTCATCTGCCCATGGCACTGCTCGCACAGAGGCACAGAGACTGGAGCTGCTTGCTTGTCTTGCCACCTCAAACTTCAAATGTATCTCTGGGTGTCCGTGCCTGGCGCCTCCGGCAGCCCTGCTCCCAAAATGCGAATGTCTGCAGATAGCTCGCAGCCAGAAAGAGCTAGCTAGCCTCGAAAGTTGTTACTCAGCTTCATCTCCCCATGGCACTGCTCGCACAGAGGCACAGAGACTGGGGCTGCTTGCTTGTCTTGCCACCTCAAACTTCAAATGTATCCCTGGGTGTCCGTGCCGGGCGCCTCCGGCAGCCCTGCTCCCAAAATGCGAATGTCTGCAGATAGCTCGCAGCCAGAAAGAGCTAGCCTGGAAAGCTGTTGCTCAGCCTCATCTGCCCATGGCACTGCTCGCACAGAGGCACAGAGACTGGGGCTGCTTGCTTGTCTTGCCACCTCAAACTTCAAATGAATCTCTGGGTGTCCGTGCCAGGCGCCTCCGGCAGCCCTGCTCCCAAAATGCGAACGTCTGCAGATAGCTCGCAGCCAGAAAGAGCTAGCCTGGAAAGCTGTTGCTCAGCCTCATCTGCCCATGGCACTGCTCGCACAGAGGCACAGAGACTGGGGCTGCTTGCTTGTTTTCCCACCTCAAACTTCAAATGTATCTCTGGGGGTCAGTGCCGGGCGTCTCCGGCAGCCCTGCTCCCAAAATGCGAACGTCTGCAGATAGCTCGCAGCCAGAAAGAGCTAGCCTCGAAAGCTGTTGCTCAGCCTCATCTGCCCATGGCACTGCTCGCACAGAGGCACAGAGACTGGGGCTGCTTCCTTGTCTTGCCACCTCAAACTTCAAACGTAGCTTTGGGGGTCCGTGCCGGGCACCTCCGGCAGTCCTGCTCCCAAAATGCGAACGTCTGCAGATAGCTCGCAGTCAGAAAGAGCTAGCCTGGAAAGCTGTTGCTCAGCCCCATCTGCCCATGGCACTGCTCGCACAGAGGCACAGAGACTGGAGCTGCTTGCTTGTCTTGCCACCTCAAACTACAAATGAATCTCTGGGTGGCCGTGACGGGCGTCTCCGGCAGCCCTACTCCCAAAATGCGAACGTCTGCAGATAGCTCGCAGCCAGAAAGAGCTAGCCTGGAAAGCTGTTGCTCAGCCTCATCTGCCCATGGCACTGCTCGCACAGAGGTACAGAGACTGGGGCTGGTTGTTTCTCTTGCCACTTAAATCTTCAAACGTAGCTTTGGGGATCCGTGCCGGTCGCCTCCGGCAGCCCTGCTCCCAAAATGCGAACGTCTGCAGATAGCTCGCAGCCAGAAAGAGCTAGCCTGGAAAGCTGTTGCTCAGCCTCATCTGCCCATGGCACTGCTCGCACAGAGGTATAGAGACTGGGGCTGGTTGCTTCTCTTGCCACTTAAAACTTCAAATGTAGCTCTGGGGATCCGTGCCGGGCGTCTCCGGCAGCCCTGCTCCCAAAATGCGAACGTCTGCAGATAGCTCGCAGCCAGAAAGAGCTAGCCTGGAAAGCTGTTGCTCAGCCTCATCTGCCCGTGGCACTGCTCGCACAGAGGCACAGAGACTGGGGCTGCTTGCTTGTTTTCCCACCTCAAACTTCAAATGTATCTCTGGGGGTCCGTGCCGGGCGTCTCCGGCAGCCCTGCTCCCAAAATGCGAACGTCTGCAGATAGCTCGCAGCCAGAAAGAGCTAGCCTGGAAAGCTGTTGCTCAGCCTCATCTGCCCATGGCACTGCTCGCACAGAGGTACAGAGACTGGGGCTGCTTGCTTGTCTTGACACCTCAAACTTCAAACGTAGCTTTCGGGATTTGTACTGGGCGCCCCCGGCAGCCCTGCTCCCAAAATGCGAACGTCTGCAGATAGCTCGCAGCCAGAAAGAGCTAGCCTGGAAAGCTGTTGCTCAGCCTCATCTGCCCATGGCACTGCTCGCACAGAGGCACAAAGACTGGGGCTGCTTCCTTGTCTTGCCACCTCAAACGTCACATGTATCTCTGGGGGTCCGTGCCGGGCACCTCCGGCAGTCCTGCTCCCAAAATGCGAACGTCTGCAGATAGCTCGCAGCCAGAAAGAGCTAGCCTGGAAAGCTGTTGCTCAGCCTCATCTGCCCATGGCACTGCTCGCACAGAGGTACAGAGACTGGGGCTGGTTGCTTCTCTTGCCACTTAAAACTTCAAACGTAGCTTTGGGGATCCGTGCCGGGCGTCTCCGGCAGCCCTGCTCCCAAAATGCGAACGTCTGCAGATAGCTCGCAGCCAGAAAGAGCTAGCCTGGAAAGCTGTTGCTCAGCCTCATCTGCCCATGGCACTGCTCGCACAGAGGCACAGAGACTGGGGCTGGTTGCTTCTCTTGCCACTTAAAACTTTAAACGTATCTTTGGGGATCCGTGCCGGGCGCCCCCGGCAGCCCTGCTCCCAAAATGCGAACGTCTGCAGATAGCTCGCAGCCAGAAAGAGCTAGCCTCGAAAGCTGTTGCTCAGCCCCATCTGCCCATGGCACTGCTCGCACAGAGGCACAGAGACTGGAGCTGCTTGCTTGTCTTGCCACCTCAAACTTCAAATGTATCTTTGGGGATCCGTGCCGGGCGCCTTCGGCAGCCCTACTTCCAAAATTGGAACGTCTGCAGATAGCTCGCAGCCAGAAAGAGCTAGCCTGGAAAGCTGTTGCTCAGCCTCATCTGCCCATGGCACTGCTCGCACAGAGGTACAGAGACTGGGGCTGGTTGCTTCTCTTGCCACTTAAAACTTCAAACGTATCTTTGGGGATCCGTGCCGGGCGTCTCCGGCAGCCCTGCTCCCAAAATGCGAACGTCTGCAGATAGCTCGCAGCCAGAAAGAGCTAGCCTGGAAAGCTGTTGCTCAGCCTCATCTGCCCATGGCACTGCTCGCACAGAGGCACAGAGACTGGGGCTGCTTGCTTGTTTTCCCACCTCAAACTTCAAATGTATCTCTGGGGGTCCGTGCCGGGCGCCTCTGGCAGCCCTGCTCCCAAAATGCAAACGTCTGCAGATAGCTCGCAGCCAGAAAGAGCTAGCCTGGAAAGCTGTTGCTCAGCCTCATCTGCCCATGGCACTGCTCGCACAGAGGTACAGAGACTGGGGCTGGTTGCTTCTCTTGCCACTTAAAACTTCAGACGTATCTTTGGGGATCCGTGCCGGGCGTGTCCGCCAGCCCTGCTCCCAAAATGCGAACGTCTGCAGATAGCTCGCAGCCAGAAAGAGCTAGCCTGGAAAGCTGTTGCTCAGCCTCATCTGCCCATGGCACTGCTCGCATACAGGCACAGAGACTGGGGCTGGTTGCTTCTCTTGCCAATTAAAACTTCAAACGTAGCTTTGGGGATCCGTGCCGGGCATCTCCGGCAGCCCTGCTCCCAAAATGCGAACGTCTGCAGATAGCTCGCAGCCAGAAAGAGCTAGCGTGGAAAGCTGTTGCTTAGCCTCATCTGCCCATGGCACTGCTCGCACAGAGGCACAGAGACTGGGGCTGCTTGCTTGTCTTGCCACCTCAAACTTCAAATGTATCTCTGGGGGTCCGTGCCGGGCGCCTCGGGCAGCCCTGCTCCCAAAATGCGAACGTCTGCAGATAGCTCGCAGCCAGAAAGAGCTAGCCTGGAAAGCTGTTGCTCAGGCTCATCTGCCCATGGCACTGCTCGCACAGAGGCACAGAGACTGGGGCTGCTTGCTTGTCTTGCCACCTCAAACTTCAAACGTACCTTTGGGGGTCCGTGCCTGGCGCCTCCGGCAGCCCTGCTCCCAAAATGCGAACGTCTGCAGATAGCTCGCAGCCAGAAAGAGCTAGCCTGGAAAGCTGTTGCTCAGCGTCATCTGCCCATGGCACTGCTCGTACAGAGGCACAGAGACTGGGGCTGGTTGCTTCTCTTGCCACTTAAAACTTTAAACGTATCTTTGGGGATCCGTGCCGGGCGTCTCCGGCAGCCCTGCTCCCAAAATGCGAACGTCTGCAGATAGCTCGCAGCCAGAAAGAGCTAGCCTGGAAAGCTGTTGCTCAGCCTCATCTGCCCATGGCACTGCTCGCACAGAGGCACAGAGACTGGGGCTGGTTGCTTCTCTTGCCACTTAAAACTTTAAACGTATCTTTGGGGATCCGTGCCGGGCGTCTCCGGCAGCCCTGCTCCCAAAATGCGAACGTCTGCACATAGCTCGCAGCCAGAAAGAGCTAGCCTGGAAAGCTGTTGCTCAGCCTCATCTGCCCATGGCACTGCTCGCACAGAGGTACAGAGACTGGGGCTGCTTGCTTGTCTTGACACCTCAAACTTCAAACGTAGCTTTCGGGATTTGTAATGGGCGGCCCCGGCAGCCCTGCTCCCAAAATGCGAACGTCTGCAAATAGCTTGCAGCCAGAAAAAGCTAGCCTGGAAAGCTGTGGCTCAGCCTCATCTGCCCATGGCACTGCTCGCACAGAGGCACAAAGACTGGGGCTGCTTCCTTGTCTTGCCACCTCAAACGTCACATGTATCTCTGGGGGTCCGTGCCGGGCGCCCCCGGCAGCCCTGCTCCCAAAATGCGAACGTCTGCAGATAGCTCGCAGTCAGAAAGAGCTAGCCTGGAAAGCTGTTGCTCAGCCCCATCTGCCCATGGCACTGCTCGCACAGAGGTACAGAGACTGGAGCTGCTTGCTTGTCTTGCCACCTCAAACTACAAATGAATCTCTGGGTGGCCGTACCGGACGCTTCCGGCAGCCCTGCTCCCAAAATGCGAACGTCTGCAGGTAGCTCGCAGCCAGAAAGAGCTAGCCTCGAAAGTTGTTGCTCAGCCTCATCTGCCCATGGCACTGCTCGCACAGAGGTACAGAGACTGGGGCTGTTTGCTTCTCTTGCCACTTAAAAATTCAAACGTAGCTTTGGGGATCCGTGCCAGGCATCTCCGGCAGCCCTGCTCCCAAAATGCGAACGTCTGCAGATAGCTCGCAGCCAGAAAGAGCTAGCCTGGAAAGCTGTTGCTCAGCCTCATCTGCCCATGGCACTGCTCGCACAGAGGCACAGAGACTGGAGCTGCTTGCTTGTCTTGCCACCTCAAACTTCAAATGTATCTCTGGGTGTCCGTGCCTGGCGCCTCCGGCAGCCCTGCTCCCAAAATGCGAATGTCTGCAGATAGCTCGCAGCCAGAAAGAGCTAGCTAGCCTCGAAAGTTGTTGCTCAGCTTCATCTCCCCATGGCACTGCTCGCACAGAGGCACAGAGACTGGGGCTGCTTGCTTGTCTTGCCACCTCAAACTTCAAATGTATCCCTGGGTGTCCGTGCCGGGCGCCTCCGGCAGCCCTGCTCCCAAAATGCAAACGTCTGCAGATAGCTCGCAGCCAGAAAGAGCTAGCCTGGAAAGCTGTTGCTCAGCCTCATCTGCCCATGGCACTGCTCGCACAGAGGCACAGAGACTGGGGCTGCTTGCTTGTCTTGCCACCTCAAACTTCAAATGAATCTCTGGGTGTCCGTGCCAGGCGCCTCCGGCAGCCCTGCTCCCAAAATGCGAACGTCTGCAGATAGCTCGCAGCCAGAAAGAGCTAGCCTGGAAAGCTGTTGCTCAGCCTCATCTGCCCATGGCACTGCTCGCACAGAGGCACAGAGACTGGGGCTGCTTGCTTGTTTTCCCACCTTAAACTTCAAATGTATCTCTGGGGGTCAGTGCCGGGCGTCTCCGGCAGCCCTGCTCCCAAAATGCGAACGTCTGCAGATAGCTCGCAGCCAGAAAGAGCTAGCCTCGAAAGCTGTTGCTCAGCCTCATCTGCCCATGGCACTGCTCGCACAGAGGCACAGAGACTGGGGCTGCTTCCTTGTCTTGCCACCTCAAACTTCAAACGTAGCTTTGGGGGTCCGTGCCGGGCACCTCCGGCAGTCCTGCTCCCAAAATGCGAACGTCTGCAGATAGCTCGCAGCCAGAAAGAGCTAGCCTGGAAAGCTGTTGCTCAGCCTCATCTGCCCATGGCACTGCTCGCACAGAGGTACAGAGACTGGGGCTGGTTGCTTCTCTTGCCACTTAAAACTTCAAACGTATCTTTGGGGATCCGTGCCGGGCGTCTCCGGCAGCCCTGCTCCCAAAATGCGAACGTCTGCAGATAGCTCGCAGCCAGAAAGAGCTAGCCTGGAAAGCTGTTGCTCAGCCTCATCTGCCCATGGCACTGCTCGCACAGAGGCACAAAGACTGGGGCTGCTTCCTTGTCTTGCCACCTCAAACGTCACATGTATTTCTGGGGGTCCGTGCCGGGCGTCTCCGGCAGCCCTGCTCCCAAAATGCGAACGTCTGCAGATAGCTCGCAGTCAGAAAGAGCTAGCCTGGAAAGCTGTTGCTCAGCCCCATCTGCCCATGGCACTGCTCGCACAGAGGCACAGAGACTGGAGCTGCTTGCTTGTCTTGCCACCTCAAACGTCACATGTATTTCTGGGTGGCCGTACCGGACGCCTCCGGCAGCCCTGCTCCCAAAATGCGAACGTCTGCAGGTAGCTCGCAGCCAGAAAGAGCTAGCCTCGAAAGTTGTTGCTCAGCCTCATCTGCCCATGGCACTGCTCGCACAGAGGTACAGAGACTGGGGCTGTTTGCTTCTCTTGCCACTTAAAAATTCAAATGTATCTCTGGGTGTCCGTGCCTGGCGCCTCCGGCAGCCCTGCTCCCAAAATGCGAACGTCTGCAGATAGCTCGCAGCCAGAAAGAGCTAGCTAGCCTCGAAAGCTGTTGCTCAGCCTCATCTGCCCATGGCACTGCTCGCACAGAGGTACAGAGACTGGGGCTGGTTGCTTCTCTTGCCACTTAAAACTTCAAACGTATCTTTGAGGATCCGTGTAGGGCGTCTCCGGCAACCCTGCTCCCAAAATGCGAACGTCTGCAGATAGCTCGCAGCCAGAAAGAGCTAGCCTGGAAAGCTGTTGCTTAGCCTCATCTGCCCATGGCACTGCTCGCACAGAGGCACAGAGACTGGGGCTGCTTGCTTGTTTTCCCACCTCAAACTTCAAATGTATGTCTGGGTGTCCGTGCCGGGCGTCTCCGGCAGCCCTGCTCCCAAAATGCGAATGTCTGCAGATAGCTCGCAGCCAGAAAATGCTAGCCTGGAAAGCTGTTGCTCAGCCTCATCTGCCCATGGCACTGCTCGCACAGAGGCACAGAGACTGGGGCTGCTTGCTTGTCTTGCCACCTCAAACTTCAAACGTACCTTTGGGGGTCCGTGCCGGGCGCCCCCGGCAGCCCTGCTCCCAAAATGCGAACGTCTGCAGATAGCTCGCAGCCAGAAAGAGCTAGCCTGGAAAGCTGTTGCTCAGCCCCATCTGCCCATGGCACTGCTCGCACAGAGGCACAGAGACTGGGGCTGCTTGCTTGTCTTGCCACCTCAAACTTCAAATGTATCTTTGGGGATCCGTGCCGGGCGCCTCCGGCAGCCCTACTTCCAAAATGGGAACGTCTGCAGATAGCTCGCAGCCAGAAAGAGCTAGCCTGGAAAGCTGTTGCTCAGCCTCATCTGCCCATGGCACTGCTCGCACAGAGGTACAGAGACTGGGGCTGGTTGCTTCTCTTGCCACTTAAAACTTCAGAAGTATCTTTGGGGATCCGTGCCGGGCGTCTCCACCAGCCCTGCTCCCAAAATGCGAACGTCTGCAGATAGCTCGCAGCCAGAAAGAGCTAGCCTGGAAAGCTGTTGCTCAGCCTCATCTGCCCATGGCACTGCTCGCACAGAGGCACAGAGACTGGGGCTGGTTGCTTCTCTTGCCAATTAAAACTTCAAACGTAGCTTTGGGGATCCGTGCCGGGCGTCTCCGGCAGCCCTGCTCCCAAAATGCGAACGTCTGCAGATAGCTCGCAGCCAGAAAGAGCTAGCGTGGAAAGCTGTTGCTTAGCCTCATCTGCCCATGGCACTGCTCGCACAGAGGCACAGAGACTGGAGCTGCTTGCTTGTCTTGCCACCTCAAACTTCAAATGTATCTCTGGGTGTCCGTGCCGGGCGCGTCCGGCAGCCCTGCTCCCAAAATGCGAACGTCTGCAGATAGCTCGCAGCCAGAAAGACCTAGCCTGGAAAGCTGTTGCTCAGGCTCATCTGCCCATGGCACTGCTCGCACAGAGGCACAGAGACTGGGGCTGCTTGCTTGTCTTGCCACCTCAAACTTCAAATGTAGCTCTGGGGATCCGTGCCGGGCGTCTCCGGCAGCCCTGCTCCCAAAATGCGAACGTCTGCAGATAGCTCGCAGCCAGAAAGAGCTAGCCTCGAAAGCTGTTGCTCAGCCTCATCTGCCCATGGCACTGCTCGCACAGAGGCACAGAGACTGGGGCTGCTTCCTTGTCTTGCCACCTCAAACTTCAAACGTAGCTTTGGGGGTCCGTGCCGGGCACCTCCGGCAGTCCTGCTCCCAAAATGCGAACGTCTGCAGATAGCTCGCAGCCAGAAAGAGCTAGCCTGGAAAGCTGTTGCTCAGCCTCATCTGCCCATGGCACTGCTCGCACAGAGGTACAGAGACTGGGGCTGGTTGCTTCTCTTGCCACTTAAAACTTCAAACGTAGCTTTGGGGATCCGTGCCGGGCGTCTCCGGCAGCCCTGCTCCCAAAATGCGAACGTCTGCAGATAGCTCGCAGCCAGAAAGAGCTAGCCTGGAAAGCTGTTGCTCAGCCTCATCTGCCCATGGCACTGCTCGCACAGAGGTACAGAGACTGGGGCTGCTTGCTTGTCTTGACACCTCAAACTTCAAACGTAGCTTTCGGGATTTGTACTGGGCACCCCCGGCAGCCCTGCTCCCAAAATGCGAACGTCTGCAGATAGCTCGCAGCCAGAAAGAGCTAGCCTGGAAAGCTGGTGCTCAGCCTCATCTGCCCATGGCACTGCTCGCACAGAGGCACAGAGACTGGGGCTGCTTGCTTGTTTTCCCACCTTAAACTTCAAATGTATCTCTGGGGGTCAGTGCCGGGCGTCTCCGGCAGCCCTGCTCCCAAAATGCGAACGTCTGCAGATAGCTCGCAGCCAGAAAGAGCTAGCCTCGAAAGCTGTTGCTCAGCCTCATCTGCCCATGGCACTGCTCGCACAGAGGCACAGAGACTGGGGCTGCTTCCTTGTCTTGCCACCTCAAACTTCAAACGTAGCTTTGGGGGTCCGTGCCGGGCACCTCCGGCAGTCCTGCTCCCAAAATGCGAACGTCTGCAGATAGCTCGCAGCCAGAAAGAGCTAGCCTGGAAAGCTGTTGCTCAGCCTCATCTGCCCATGGCACTGCTCGCACAGAGGTACAGAGACTGGGGCTGGTTGCTTCTCTTGCCACTTAAAACTTCAAACGTATCTTTGGGGATCCGTGCCGGGCGTCTCCGGCAGCCCTGCTCCCAAAATGCGAACGTCTGCAGATAGCTCGCAGCCAGAAAGAGCTAGCCTGGAAAGCTGTTGCTCAGCCTCATCTGCCCATGGCACTGCTCGCACAGAGGCACAAAGACTGGGGCTGCTTCCTTGTCTTGCCACCTCAAACGTCACATGTATTTCTGGGGGTCCGTGCCGGGCGTCTCCGGCAGCCCTGCTCCCAAAATGCGAACGTCTGCAGATAGCTCGCAGTCAGAAAGAGCTAGCCTGGAAAGCTGTTGCTCAGCCCCATCTGCCCATGGCACTGCTCGCACAGAGGCACAGAGACTGGAGCTGCTTGCTTGTCTTGCCACCTCAAACGTCACATGTATTTCTGGGTGGCCGTACCGGACGCCTCCGGCAGCCCTGCTCCCAAAATGCGAACGTCTGCAGGTAGCTCGCAGCCAGAAAGGGCTAGCCTCGAAAGTTGTTGCTCAGCCTCATCTGCCCATGGCACTGCTCGCACAGAGGTACAGAGACTGGGGCTGTTTGCTTCTCTTGCCACTTAAAAATTCAAATGTATCTCTGGGTGTCCGTGCCTGGCGCCTCCGGCAGCCCTGCTCCCAAAATGCGAACGTCTGCAGATAGCTCGCAGCCAGAAAGAGCTAGCTAGCCTCGAAAGCTGTTGCTCAGCCTCATCTGCCCATGGCACTGCTCGCACAGAGGTACAGAGACTGGGGCTGGTTGCTTCTCTTGCCACTTAAAACTTCAAACGTATCTTTGAGGATCCGTGTAGGGCGTCTCCGGCAACCCTGCTCCCAAAATGCGAACGTCTGCAGATAGCTCGCAGCCAGAAAGAGCTAGCCTGGAAAGCTGTTGCTTAGCCTCATCTGCCCATGGCACTGCTCGCACAGAGGCACAGAGACTGGGGCTGCTTGCTTGTTTTCCCACCTCAAACTTCAAATGTATGTCTGGGTGTCCGTGCCGGGCGTCTCCGGCAGCCCTGCTCCCAAAATGCGAATGTCTGCAGATAGCTCGCAGCCAGAAAATGCTAGCCTGGAAAGCTGTTGCTCAGCCTCATCTGCCCATGGCACTGCTCGCACAGAGGCACAGAGACTGGGGCTGCTTGCTTGTCTTGCCACCTCAAACTTCAAACGTACCTTTGGGGGTCCGTGCCGGGCGCCCCCGGCAGCCCTGCTCCCAAAATGCGAACGTCTGCAGATAGCTCGCAGCCAGAAAGAGCTAGCCTGGAAAGCTGTTGCTCAGCCCCATCTGCCCATGGCACTGCTCGCACAGAGGCACAGAGACTGGGGCTGCTTGCTTGTCTTGCCACCTCAAACTTCAAATGTATCTTTGGGGATCCGTGCCGGGCGCCTCCGGCAGCCCTACTTCCAAAATGGGAACGTCTGCAGATAGCTCGCAGCCAGAAAGAGCTAGCCTGGAAAGCTGTTGCTCAGCCTCATCTGCCCATGGCACTGCTCGCACAGAGGTACAGAGACTGGGGCTGGTTGCTTCTCTTGCCACTTAAAACTTCAGAAGTATCTTTGGGGATCCGTGCCGGGCGTCTCCACCAGCCCTGCTCCCAAAATGCGAACGTCTGCAGATAGCTCGCAGCCAGAAAGAGCTAGCCTGGAAAGCTGTTGCTCAGCCTCATCTGCCCATGGCACTGCTCGCACAGAGGCACAGAGACTGGGGCTGGTTGCTTCTCTTGCCAATTAAAACTTCAAACGTAGCTTTGGGGATCCGTGCCGGGCGTCTCCGGCAGCCCTGCTCCCAAAATGCGAACGTCTGCAGATAGCTCGCAGCCAGAAAGAGCTAGCGTGGAAAGCTGTTGCTTAGCCTCATCTGCCCATGGCACTGCTCGCACAGAGGCACAGAGACTGGAGCTGCTTGCTTGTCTTGCCACCTCAAACTTCAAATGTATCTCTGGGTGTCCGTGCCGGGCGCGTCCGGCAGCCCTGCTCCCAAAATGCGAACGTCTGCAGATAGCTCGCAGCCAGAAAGACCTAGCCTGGAAAGCTGTTGCTCAGGCTCATCTGCCCATGGCACTGCTCGCACAGAGGCACAGAGACTGGGGCTGCTTGCTTGTCTTGCCACCTCAAACTTCAAATGTAGCTCTGGGGATCCGTGCCGGGCGTCTCCGGCAGCCCTGCTCCCAAAATGCGAACGTCTGCAGATAGCTCGCAGCCAGAAAGAGCTAGCCTCGAAAGCTGTTGCTCAGCCTCATCTGCCCATGGCACTGCTCGCACAGAGGCACAGAGACTGGGGCTGCTTCCTTGTCTTGCCACCTCAAACTTCAAACGTAGCTTTGGGGGTCCGTGCCGGGCACCTCCGGCAGTCCTGCTCCCAAAATGCGAACGTCTGCAGATAGCTCGCAGCCAGAAAGAGCTAGCCTGGAAAGCTGTTGCTCAGCCTCATCTGCCCATGGCACTGCTCGCACAGAGGTACAGAGACTGGGGCTGGTTGCTTCTCTTGCCACTTAAAACTTCAAACGTAGCTTTGGGGATCCGTGCCGGGCGTCTCCGGCAGCCCTGCTCCCAAAATGCGAACGTCTGCAGATAGCTCGCAGCCAGAAAGAGCTAGCCTGGAAAGCTGTTGCTCAGCCTCATCTGCCCATGGCACTGCTCGCACAGAGGTACAGAGACTGGGGCTGCTTGCTTGTCTTGACACCTCAAACTTCAAACGTAGCTTTCGGGATTTGTACTGGGCACCCCCGGCAGCCCTGCTCCCAAAATGCGAACGTCTGCAGATAGCTCGCAGCCAGAAAGAGCTAGCCTGGAAAGCTGGTGCTCAGCCTCATCTGCCCATGGCACTGCTCGCACAGAGGCACAAAGACTGGGGCTGCTTCCTTGTCTTGCCACCTCAAACTTCAAATGTATCTCTGGGGGTCCGTGCCGGGCGCCCCCGGCAGCCCTGCTCCCAAAATGCGAACGTCTGCAGATAGCTCGCAGTCAGAAAGAGCTAGCCTGGAAAGCTGTTGCTCAGCCCCATCTGCCCATGGCACTGCTCGCACAGAGGCACAGAGACTGGAGCTGCTTGCTTGTCTTGCCACCTCAAACTTCAAATGAATCTCTGGGTGGCCGTACCGGACGCCTCCGGCAGCCCTGCTCCCAAAATGCGAACGTCTGCAGGTAGCTCGCAGCCAGAAAGAGCTAGCCTCGAAAGTTGTTGCTAAGCCTCATCTGCCCATGGCACTGCTCGCACAGAGGTACAGAGACTGGGGCTGTTTGCTTCTCTTGCCACTTAAAAATTCAAACGTAGCTTTGGGGATCCGTGCCAGGCATCTCCGGCAGCCCTGCTCCCAAAATGCGAACGTCTGCAGATAGCTCGCAGCCAGAAAGAGCTAGCCTGGAAAGCTGTTGCTCAGCCTCATCTGCCCATGGCACTGCTCGCACAGAGGCACAGAGACTGGGGCTGCTTGCTTGTCTTGCCACCTCAAACTTCAAATGTATCTCTGGGTGTCCGTGCCTGGCGCCTCCGGCAGCCCTGCTCCCAAAATGCGAACGTCTGCAGATAGCTCGCAGCCAGAAAGAGCTAGCCTGGAAAGCTGTTGCTCAGCCTCATCTGCCCATGGCACTGCTCGCACAGAGGCACAGAGACTGGGGCTGCTTGCTTGTTTTCCCACCTCAAACTTCAAATGTATCTCTGGGGGTCCGTGCCGGGCGCCTCTGTCAGCCCTGCTCCCAAAATGCAAACGTCTGCAGATAGCTCGCAGCCAGAAAGAGCTAGCCTGGAAAGCTGTTGCTCAGCCTCATCTGCCCATGGCACTGCTCGCACAGAGGCACAGAGACTGGAGCTGCTTGCTTGTCTTGCCACCTCAAACTTCAAATGTATCTCTGGGTGTCCGTGCCGGGCGCCCCCGGCAGCCCTGCTCCCAAAATGCGAACGTCTGCAGATAGCTCGCAGCCAGAAAGAGCTAGCCTGGAAAGCTGTTGCTCAGGCTCATCTGCCCATGGCACTGCTCGCACAGAGGCACAGAGACTGGGGCTGCTTGCTTGTCTTGCCACCTCAAACTTCAAATGTATCTCTGGAGGTCCGTGCCGGGCGTCTCCGGCAGCCCTGCTCCCAAAATGCGAACGTCTGCAGATAGCTCGCAGCCAGAAAGAGCTAGCCTGGAAAGCTGTTGCTCAGCCTCATCTGCCCATGGCACTGCTCGCACAGAGGCACAGAGACTGGAGCTGCTTGCTTGTCTTGCCACCTCAAACTTCAAACGTACCTTTGGGGGTCCGTGCCTGGCGCCTCCGGCAGCCCTGCTCCCAAAATGCGAACGTCTGCAGATAGCTCGCAGCCAGAAAGAGCTAGCCTGGAAAGCTGTTGCTCAGCCCCATCTGCCCATGGCACTGCTCGCACAGAGGCACAGAGACTGGGGCTGCTTGCTTGTCTTGCCACCTCAAACTTCAAATGTATCTCTGGGTGTCCGTGCCGGGCGCCTCCGGCAGCCCTACTACCAAAATGCGAATGTCTGCACATAGCTCGCAGCCAGAAAGAGCTAGCCTCGAAAGTTGTTGCTCAGCCTCATCTGCCCATGGCACTGCTCGCACAGAGGTACAGAGACTGGGGCTGGTTGCTTCTCTTGCCACTTAAAAATTCAAACGTAGTTTTGGGGATCCGTGCCGGGCGTCTCCGGCAGCCCTGCTCCCAAAACGCGAACGTCTGCAGATAGCTCGCAGCCAGAAAGAGCTAGCCTCGAAAGCTGTTGCTCAGCCTCATCTGCCCATGGCACTGCTCGCACAGAGGCACAGAGACTAGGGCTGCTTGCTTGTCTTGCCACCTCAAACTTCAAATGTATCTCTGGGGGTCCGTGACGGGCGTCTCCGCCAGCCCTGCTCCCAAAATGCGAACGTCTGCAGATAGCTCGCAGCCAGAAAGAGCTAGCCTGGAAAGCTGTTGCTCAGCCTCATCTGCCCATGGCACTGCTCGCACAGAGGTACAGAGACTGGGGCTGGTTGTTTCTCTTACCACTTAAATCTTCAAATGTAGCTTTGGGGATCCGTGCCGGGCACCTCCGGCAGCCCTGCTCCCAAAATGCGAACGTCTGCAGATAGCTCGCAGCCAGAAAGAGCTAGCCTGGAAAGCTGTTGCTCAGCCTCATCTGCCCATGGCACTGCTCGCACAGAGGTATAGAGACTGGGGCTGGTTGCTTCTCTTGCCACTTAAAACTTTAAACGTATCTTTGGGGATCCGTGCCGGGCGTCTCTGGCAGCCCTGCTCCCAAAATGCGAACGTCTGCAGATAGCTCGCAGCCAGAAAGAGCTAGCCTGGAAAGCTGTTGCTCAGCCTCATCTGCCCGTGGCACTGCTCGCACAGAGGTACAGAGACTGGGGCTGGTTGCTTCTCTTGCCACTTAAAACTTCAAATGTATCTCTGGGGGTCCGTGACGGGCGTCTCCGGCAGCCCTACTCCCAAAATGCGAACGTCTGCAGATAGCTCGCAGCCAGAAAGAGCTAGCCTGCAAAGCTGTTGCTCAGCCTCATCTGCCCATGGCACTGCTCGCACAGAGGCACAGAGACTGGGGCTGGTTGCTTCTCTTGCCAATTAAAACTTCAAACGTAGCTTTGGGGATCCGTGCCGGGCGTCTCCGGCAGCCCTGCTCCCAAAATGCGAACGTCTGCAGATAGCTCGCAGCCAGAAAGAGCTAGCGTGGAAAGCTGTTGCTTAGCCTCATCTGCCCATGGCACTGCTCGCACAGAGGCACAGAGACTGGAGCTGCTTGCTTGTCTTGCCACCTCAAACTTCAAATGTATCTCTGGGTGTCCGTGCCGGGCGCGTCCGGCAGCCCTGCTCCCAAAATGCGAACGTCTGCAGATAGCTCGCAGCCAGAAAGACCTAGCCTGGAAAGCTGTTGCTCAGGCTCATCTGCCCATGGCACTGCTCGCACAGAGGCACAGAGACTGGGGCTGCTTGCTTGTCTTGCCACCTCAAACTTCAAATGTAGCTCTGGGGATCCGTGCCGGGCGTCTCCGGCAGCCCTGCTCCCAAAATGCGAACGTCTGCAGATAGCTCGCAGCCAGAAAGAGCTAGCCTCGAAAGCTGTTGCTCAGCCTCATCTGCCCATGGCACTGCTCGCACAGAGGCACAGAGACTGGGGCTGCTTCCTTGTCTTGCCACCTCAAACTTCAAACGTAGCTTTGGGGGTCCGTGCCGGGCACCTCCGGCAGTCCTGCTCCCAAAATGCGAACGTCTGCAGATAGCTCGCAGCCAGAAAGAGCTAGCCTGGAAAGCTGTTGCTCAGCCTCATCTGCCCATGGCACTGCTCGCACAGAGGTACAGAGACTGGGGCTGGTTGCTTCTCTTGCCACTTAAAACTTCAAACGTAGCTTTGGGGATCCGTGCCGGGCGTCTCCGGCAGCCCTGCTCCCAAAATGCGAACGTCTGCAGATAGCTCGCAGCCAGAAAGAGCTAGCCTGGAAAGCTGTTGCTCAGCCTCATCTGCCCATGGCACTGCTCGCACAGAGGTACAGAGACTGGGGCTGCTTGCTTGTCTTGACACCTCAAACTTCAAACGTAGCTTTCGGGATTTGTACTGGGCACCCCCGGCAGCCCTGCTCCCAAAATGCGAACGTCTGCAGATAGCTCGCAGCCAGAAAGAGCTAGCCTGGAAAGCTGGTGCTCAGCCTCATCTGCCCATGGCACTGCTCGCACAGAGGCACAAAGACTGGGGCTGCTTCCTTGTCTTGCCACCTCAAACTTCAAATGTATCTCTGGGGGTCCGTGCCGGGCGCCCCCGGCAGCCCTGCTCCCAAAATGCGAACGTCTGCAGATAGCTCGCAGTCAGAAAGAGCTAGCCTGGAAAGCTGTTGCTCAGCCCCATCTGCCCATGGCACTGCTCGCACAGAGGCACAGAGACTGGAGCTGCTTGCTTGTCTTGCCACCTCAAACTTCAAATGAATCTCTGGGTGGCCGTACCGGACGCCTCCGGC
Organism: Opisthocomus hoazin; assembly: GCF_030867145.1. Taxonomy (NCBI): domain Eukaryota; kingdom Metazoa; phylum Chordata; class Aves; order Opisthocomiformes; family Opisthocomidae; genus Opisthocomus; species Opisthocomus hoazin. The sequence goes on along the minus strand of NC_134440.1, from coordinate 2,275,631 downwards.
AGCCCTGCTCCCAAAATGCGAACGTCTGCAGGTAGCTCGCAGCCAGAAAGAGCTAGCCTCGAAAGTTGTTGCTAAGCCTCATCTGCCCATGGCACTGCTCGCACAGAGGTACAGAGACTGGGGCTGTTTGCTTCTCTTGCCACTTAAAAATTCAAACGTAGCTTTGGGGATCCGTGCCAGGCATCTCCGGCAGCCCTGCTCCCAAAATGCGAACGTCTGCAGATAGCTCGCAGCCAGAAAGAGCTAGCCTGGAAAGCTGTTGCTCAGCCTCATCTGCCCATGGCACTGCTCGCACAGAGGCACAGAGACTGGGGCTGCTTGCTTGTCTTGCCACCTCAAACTTCAAATGTATCTCTGGGTGTCCGTGCCTGGCGCCTCCGGCAGCCCTGCTCCCAAAATGCGAACGTCTGCAGATAGCTCGCAGCCAGAAAGAGCTAGCTAGCCTCGAAAGCTGTTGCTCAGCCTCATCTGCCCATGGCACTGCTCGCACAGAGGTACAGAGACTGGGGCTGGTTGCTTCTCTTGCCACTTAAAACTTCAAACGTATCTTTCAGGATCCGTGTAGGGCGTCTCCGGCAACCCTGCTCCCAAAATGCGAACGTCTGCAGATAGCTCGCAGCCAGAAAGAGCTAGCCTGGAAAGCTGTTGCTTAGCCTCATCTGCCCATGGCACTGCTCGCACAGAGGCACAGAGACTGGGGCTGCTTGCTTGTTTTCCCACCTCAAACTTCAAATGTATGTCTGGGTGTCCGTGCCGGGCGTCTCCGGCAGCCCTGCTCCCAAAATGCGAATGTCTGCAGATAGCTCGCAGCCAGAAAGTGCTAGCCTGGAAAGCTGTTGCTCAGCCTCATCTGCCCATGGCACTGCTCGCACAGAGGCACAGAGACTGGGGCTGCTTGCTTGTCTTGCCACCTCAAACTTCAAACGTACCTTTGGGGGTCCGTGCCGGGCGCCCCCGGCAGCCCTGCTCCCAAAATGCGAACGTCTGCAGATAGCTCGCAGCCAGAAAGAGCTAGCCTGGAAAGCTGTTGCTCAGCCCCATCTGCCCATGGCACTGCTCGCACAGAGGCACAGAGACTGGGGCTGCTTGCTTGTCTTGCCACCTCAAACTTCAAATGTATCTTTGGGGATCCGTGCCGGGCGCCTCCGGCACCCCTACTTCCAAAATGGGAACGTCTGCACATAGCTCGCAGCCAGAAAGAGGTAGCCTGGAAAGCTGTTGCTCAGCCTCATATGCCCATGGCACTGCTCGCACAGAGGTACAGAGACTGGGGCTGGTTGCTTCTCTTGCCACTTAAAACTTCAAACGTATCTTTGGGGATCCGTGCCGGGCGTCTCCGGCAGCCCTGCTCCCAAAATGCGAACGTCTGCAGATAGCTCGCAGCCAGAAAGAGCTAGCCTGGAAAGCTGTTGCTCAGCCTCATCTGCCCATGGCACTGCTCGCACAGAGGCACAGAGACTGGGGCTGCTTGCTTGTTTTCCCACCTCAAACTTCAAATGTATCTCTGGGGGTCCGTGCCGGGCGCCTCTGTCAGCCCTGCTCCCAAAATGCAAACGTCTGCAGATAGCTCGCAGCCAGAAAGAGCTAGCCTGGAAAGCTGTTGCTCAGCCTCATCTGCCCATGGCACTGCTCGCACAGAGGCACAGAGACTGGAGCTGCTTGCTTGTCTTGCCACCTCAAACTTCAAATGTATCTCTGGGTGTCCGTGCCGGGCGCCCCCGGCAGCCCTGCTCCCAAAATGCGAACGTCTGCAGATAGCTCGCAGCCAGAAAGAGCTAGCCTGGAAAGCTGTTGCTCAGGCTCATCTGCCCATGGCACTGCTCGCACAGAGGCACAGAGACTGGGGCTGCTTGCTTGTCTTGCCACCTCAAACTTCAAATGTATCTCTGGAGGTCCGTGCCGGGCGTCTCCGGCAGCCCTGCTCCCAAAATGCGAACGTCTGCAGATAGCTCGCAGCCAGAAAGAGCTAGCCTGGAAAGCTGTTGCTCAGCCTCATCTGCCCATGGCACTGCTCGCACAGAGGCACAGAGACTGGAGCTGCTTGCTTGTCTTGCCACCTCAAACTTCAAACGTACCTTTGGGGGTCCGTGCCTGGCGCCTCCGGCAGCCCTGCTCCCAAAATGCGAACGTCTGCAGATAGCTCGCAGCCAGAAAGAGCTAGCCTGGAAAGCTGTTGCTCAGCCTCATCTGCCCATGGCACTGCTCGCACAGAGGCACAGAGACTGGGGCTGCTTGCTTGTCTTGCCACCTCAAACTTCAAATGTATCTCTGGGTGTCCGTGCCGGGCGCCTCCGTCAGCCCTACTACCAAAATGCGAATGTCTGCACATAGCTCGCAGCCAGAAAGAGCTAGCCTCGAAAGTTGTTGCTCAGCCTCATCTGCCCATGGCACTGCTCGCACAGAGGTACAGAGACTGGGGCTGGTTGCTTCTCTTGCCACTTAAAAATTCAAACGTAGTTTTGGGGATCCGTGCCGGGCGTCTCCGGCAGCCCTGCTCCCAAAATGCGAACGTCTGCAGATAGCTCGCAGCCAGAAAGAGCTAGCCTCGAAAGCTGTTGCTCAGCCTCATCTGCCCATGGCACTGCTCGCACAGAGGCACAGAGACTAGGGCTGCTTGCTTGTCTTGCCACCTCAAACTTCAAATGTATCTCTGGGGGTCCGTGACGGGCGTCTCCGGCAGCCCTGCTCCCAAAATGCGAACGTCTGCAGATAGCTCGCAGCCAGAAAGAGCTAGCCTGGAAAGCTGTTGCTCAGCCTCATCTGCCCATGGCACTGCTCGCACAGAGGTACAGAGACTGGGGCTGGTTGTTTCTCTTACAACTTAAATCTTCAAACGTAGCTTTGGGGATCCGTGCCGGGCACCTCCGGCAGCCCTGCTCCCAAAATGCGAACGTCTGCAGATAGCTCGCAGCCAGAAAGAGCTAGCCTGGAAAGCTGTTGCTCAGCCTCATCTGCCCATGGCACTGCTCGCACAGAGGTATAGAGACTGGGGCTGGTTGCTTCTCTTGCCACTTAAAACTTTAAACGTATCTTTGGGGATCCGTGCCGGGCGTCTCTGGCAGCCCTGCTCCCAAAATGCGAACGTCTGCAGATAGCTCGCAGCCAGAAAGAGCTAGCCTGGAAAGCTGTTGCTCAGCCTCATCTGCCCGTGGCACTGCTCGCACAGAGGTACAGAGACTGGGGCTGGTTGCTTCTCTTGCCACTTAAAACTTCAAATGTATCTCTGGGGGTCCGTGACGGGCGTCTCCGGCAGCCCTACTCCCAAAATGCGAACGTCTGCAGATAGCTCGCAGCCAGAAACAGCTAGCCTGCAAAGCTGTTGCTCAGCCTCATCTGCCCATGGCACTGCTCGCACAGAGGCACAGAGACTGGAGCTGCTTGCTTGTCTTGCCACCTCAAACTTCAAATGTATCTCTGGGTGTCCGTGCCTGGCGCCTCCGGCAGCCCTGCTCCCAAAATGCGAATGTCTGCAGATAGCTCGCAGCCAGAAAGAGCTAGCTAGCCTCGAAAGTTGTTGCTCAGCTTCATCTGCCCATGGCACTGCTCGCACAGAGGCACAGAGACTGAAGCTGCTTGCTTGTCTTGCCACCTCAAACTTCAAATGTATCCCTGGGTGTCCGTGCCGGGCGCCTCCGGCAGCCCTGCTCCCAAAATGCAAACGTCTGCAGATAGCTCGCAGCCAGAAAGAGCTAGCCTGGAAAGCTGTTGCTCAGCCTCATCTGCCCATGGCACTGCTCGCACAGAGGCACAGAGACTGGGGCTGCTTGCTTGTCTTGCCACCTCCAGCTTCAAATGTATCTCTGGAGGTCCGTGCCGGGCGTCTCCGGCAGCCCTGCTCCCAAAATGCGAATGTCTGCAGATAGCTCGCAGCCAGAAAAAGCTAGCCTGGAAAGCTGTTGCTCAGCCTCATCTGCCCATGGCACTGCTCGCACAGAGGCACAGTGACTGGGGCTGCTTGCTTGTCTTGACACCTCAAACGTCACATGTATCTCTGGGGGTCCGTGCCGGGCGCCCCCGGCAGCCCTGCTCCCAAAATGCGAACGTCTGCAGATAGCTCGCAGCCAGAAAGAGCTAGCCTCGAAAGCTGTTGCTCAGCCTCATCTGCCCATGGCACTGCTCGCACAGAGGCACAGAGACTAGGGCTGCTTGCTTGTCTTGCCACCTCAAACTTCAAATGTATCTCTGGGGGTCCGTGACGGGCGTCTCCGGCAGCCCTGCTCCCAAAATGCGAACGTCTGCAGATAGCTCGCAGCCAGAAAGAGCTAGCCTGGAAAGCTGTTGCTCAGCCTCATCTGCCCATGGCACTGCTTGCACAGAGGTACAGAGACTGGGGCTGGTTGTTTCTCTTGCCACTTAAATCTTCAAACGTAGCTTTGGGGATCCGTGCCGGGCGTCTCCGGCAGCCCTGCTCCCAAAATGCGAACGTCTGCAGATAGCTCGCAGCCAGAAAGAGCTAGCCTGGAAAGCTGTTGCTCAGCCTCATCTGCCCATGGCACTGCTCGCACAGAGGTATAGAGACTGGGGCTGGTTGCTTCTCTTGCCACTTAAAACTTTAAACGTATCTTTGGGGATCCGTGCCGGGCGTCTCCGGCAGCCCTGCTCCCAAAATGCGAACGTCTGCAGATAGCTCGCAGCCAGAAAGAGCTAGCCTGGAAAGCTGTTGCTCAGCCTCATCTGCCCGTGGCACTGCTCGCACAGAGGCACAGAGACTGGGGCTGCTTGCTTGTTTTCCCAACTCAAACTTCAAATGTATCTCTGGGGGTCCGTGCCGGGCGTCTCCGGCAGCCCTGCTCCCAAAATGCGAACGTCTGCAGATAGCTCGCAGCCAGAAAGAGCTAGCCTGGAAAGCTGTTGCTCAGCCTCATCTGCCCATGGCACTGCTCGCACAGAGGTACAGAGACTGGGGCTGCTTGCTTGTCTTGCCACCTCAAACTTCAAATGTATCCCTGGGTGTCCGTGCCGGGCGCCTCCGGCAGCCCTGCTCCCAAAATGCAAACGTCTGCAGATAGCTCGCAGCCAGAAAGAGCTAGCCTGGAAAGCTGTTGCTCAGCCTCATCTGCCCATGGCACTGCTCGCACAGAGGCACAGAGACTGGGGCTGCTTGCTTGTCTTGCCACCTCCAACTTCAAATGTATCTCTGGGTGTCCGTGCCGGGCGTCTCCGGCAGCCCTGCTCCCAAAATGCGAATGTCTGCAGATAGCTCGCAGCCAGAAAAAGCTAGCCTGGAAAGCTGTTGCTCAGCCTCATCTGCCCATGGCACTGCTCGCACAGAGGCACAGAGACTGGGGCTGCTTGCTTGTCTTGACACCTCAAACGTCACATGTATCTCTGGGGGTCCGTGCCGGGCGCCCCCGGCAGCCCTGCTCCCAAAATGCGAACGTCTGCAGATAGCTCGCAGCCAGAAAGAGCTAGCCTCGAAAGCTGTTGCTCAGCCTCATCTGCCCATGGCACTGCTCGCACAGAGGCACAGAGACTAGGGCTGCTTGCTTGTCTTGCCACCTCAAACTTCAAATGTATCTCTGGGGGTCCGTGCCGGGCGTCTCCGGCAGCCCTGCTCCCAAAATGCGAACGTCTGCAGATAGCTCGCAGCCAGAAAGAGCTAGCCTGGAAAGCTGTTGCTCAGCCTCATCTGCCCATGGCACTGCTTGCACAGAGGTACAGAGACTGTGGCTGGTTGTTTCTCTTGCCACTTAAATCTTCAAACGTAGCTTTGGGGATCCGTGCCGGGCGTCTCCGGCAGCCCTGCTCCCAAAATGCGAACGTCTGCAGATAGCTCGCAGCCAGAAAGAGCTAGCCTGGAAAGCTGTTGCTCAGCCTCATCTGCCCATGGCACTGCTCGCACAGAGGCACAGAGACTGGGGCTGCTTGCTTGTTTTCCCAACTCAAACTTCAAATGTATCTCTGGGGGTCCGTGCCAGGCGTCTCCGGCAGCCCTGCTCCCAAAATGCGAACGTCTGCAGATAGCTCGCAGCCAGAAAGAGCTAGCCTGGAAAGCTGTTGCTCAGCCTCATCTGCCCATGGCACTGCTCGCACAGAGGCACAGAGACTGGGGCTGCTTGCTTGTCTTGACACCTCAAACTTCAAACGTAGCTTTCGGGATTTGTACTGGGCGCCCCCGGCAGCCCTGCTCCCAAAATGCGAACGTCTGCAGATAGCTCGCAGCCAGAAAGAGCTAGCCTGGAAAGCTGTTGCTCAGCCTTATCTGCCCATGGCACTGCTCGCACAGAGGCACAAAGACTGGGGCTGCTTCCTTGTCTTGCCACCTCAAACGTCACATGTATCTCTGGGGGTCCGTGCCGGGCACCTCCGGCAGTCCTGCTCCCAAAATGCGAACGTCTGCAGATAGCTCGCAGCCAGAAAGAGCTAGCCTGGAAAGCTGTTGCTCAGCCTCATCTGCCCATGGCACTGCTCGCACAGAGGTACAGAGACTGGGGCTGGTTGCTTGTCTTGCCACTTAAAACTTCAAACGTAGCTTTGGGGATCCGTGCCGGGCGTCTCCGGCAGCCCTGCTCCCAAAATGCGAACGTCTGCAGATAGCTCGCAGCCAGAAAGAGCTAGCCTGGAAAGCTGTTGCTCAGCCTCATCTGCCCATGGCACTGCTCGCACAGAGGCACAAAGACTGGGGCTGCTTGCTTGTCTTGCCACCTCAAACGTCACATGTATCTCTGGGGGTCCATGCCGGGCGCCCCCGGCAGCCCTGCTCCCAAAATGCGAACGTCTGCAGATAGCTCGCAGCCAGAAAGAGCTAGCCTGGAAAGCTGTTGCTCAGCCTCATCTGCCCATGGCACTGCTCGCACAGAGGCACAGAGACTGGGGCTGCTTGCTTGTTTTCCCACCTCAAACTTCAAATGTATCTCTGGGGGTCAGTGCCGGGCGTATCCGGCAGCCCTGCTCCAAAAATGCGAATGTCTGCAGATAGCTCGCAGCCAGAAAGAGCTAGCCTGGAAAGCTGTTGCTCAGCCTCATCTGCCCATGGCACTGCTCGCACAGAGGCACAGAGACTGGGGCTGCTTGCTTGTCTTGCCACCTCAAACTTCAAACGTAGCTTTCGGGATTTGTACCGGGCGCCCCCGGCAGCCCTGCTCCCAAATTGCGAACGTCTGCAGATAGCTCGCAGCCAGAAAGAGCTAGCCTGGAAAGCTGTTGCTCAGCCTCATCTGCCCATGGCACTGCTCGCACAGAGGCACAGAGACTGGGGCTGCTTCCTTGTCTTGCCACCTCAAACTTCAAACGTAGATTTGGGGGTCCGTGCCGGGCGCCCCGGCAGCCCTGCTCCCAAAATGCGAACGTCTGCAGATAGCTCGCAGCCAGAAAGAGCTAGCCTGGAAAGCTGTTGCTCAGCCCCATCTGCCCATGGCACTGCTCGCACAGAGGCACAGAGACTAGGGCTGCCTGCTTGTCTTGCCACCTCAAACGTCAAACGTAGCTTTGGGGGTCCGTGCCGGGCGCATCCGGCAGCCCTGCTCCCAAAATGCGAACGTCTGCAGATAGCTCGCAGCCAGAAAGAGCTAGCCTGGAAAGCTGTTGCTCAGCCTCATCTGCCCATGGCACTGCTCGCACAGAGGCACAGAGACTGGAGCTGCTTGCTTGTCTTGCCACCTCAAACTTCAAATGAATCTCTGGGTGTCCGTGCCAGGCGCCTCCGGCAGCCCTGCTCCCAAAATGCGAACGTCTGCAGATAGCTCGCAGCCAGAAAGTGCTAGCCTGGAAAGCTGTTGCTCAGCCTCATCTGCCCATGGCACTGCTCGCACAGAGGCACAGAGACTGGGGCTGCTTGCTTGTCTTGCCACCTCAAACTTCAAACGTACCTTTGGGGGTCCGTGCCGGGCGCCCCCGGCAGCCCTGCTCCCAAAATGCGAACGTCTGCAGATAGCTCGCAGCCAGAAAGAGCTAGCCTGGAAAGCTGTTGCTCAGCCTCATCTGCCCATGGCACTGCTCGCACAGAGGTACAGAGACTGGGGCTGGTTGCTTCTCTTGCCACTTAAAACTTCAGACGTATCTTTCGGGATTTGTACTGGGCGCCCCCGGCAGCCCTGCTCCCAAATTGCGAACGTCTGCAGATAGCTCGCAGCCAGAAAGAGCTAGCCTGGAAAGCTGTTGCTCAGCCTCATCTGCCCATGGCACTGCTCACACAGAGGCACAGAGACTGGGGCTGGTTGCTTCTCTTGCCAATTAAAACTTCAAACGTAGCTTTGGGGATCCGTGCCGGGCGTCTCCGGCAGCCCTGCTCCCAAAATGCGAACGTCTGCAGATAGCTCGCAGCCAGAAACAGCTAGCGTGGAAAGCTGTTGCTTAGCCTCATCTGCCCATGGCACTGCTCGCACAGAGGCACAGAGACTGGAGCTGCTTGCTTGTCTTGCCACCTCAAACTTCAAATGTATCTCTGGGTGTCCGTGCCGGGCGCGTCCGGCAGCCCTGCTCCCAAAATGCGAACGTCTGCAGATAGCTCGCAGCCAGAAAGAGCTAGCCTGGAAAGCTGTTGCTCAGGCTCATCTGCCCATGGCACTGCTCGCACAGAGGCACAGAGACTGGGGCTGCTTGCTTGTCTTGCCACCTCAAACTTCAAATGTATCTCTGGGGGTCCGTGCCGGGCGTCTCCGGCAGCCCTGCTCCCAAAATGCGAACGTCTGCAGATAGCTCGCAGCCAGAAAGAGCTAGCCTGGAAAGCTGTTGCTCAGCCTCATCTGCCCATGGCACTGCTCGCACAGAGGCACAGAGACTGGGGCTGCTTGCTTGTCTTGACACCTCAAACTTCAAACGTACCTTTGGGGGTCCGTGCCTGGCGCCTCCGGCAGCCCTGCTCCCAAAATGCGAACGTCTGCAGATAGCTCGCAGCCAGAAAGAGCTAGCGTGGAAAGCTGTTGCTCAGCCTCATCTGCCCATGGCACTGCTCGCACAGAGGCACAGAGACTGGGGCTGCTTGCTTCTATTGCCACCTCAAACTTCAAATGTATCTCTGGGTGTTCGTGCCTGGCGCCTCCGGCAGCCCTGCTCCCAAAATGCGAATGTCTGCAGATAGCTCGCAGCCAGAAAGAGCTAGCCTGGAAAGCTGTTGCTCAGCCTCATCTGCCCATGGCACTGCTCGCACAGAGGTACAGAGACTGTGGCTGGTTGCTTCTCTTGCCACTTAAAACTTCAGACGTATCTTTCGGGATTTGTACTGGGCGCCCCCGGCAGCCCTGCTCCCAAATTGCGAACGTCTGCAGATAGCTCGCAGCCAGAAAGAGCTAGCCTGGAAAGCTGTTGCTCAGCCTCATCTGCCCATGGCACTGCTCGCACACAGGCACAGAGACTGGGGCTGCTTGCTTGTCTTGCCACCTCAAACTTCAAATGTATCTCTGGGTGTCCGTACCGGGCGCCTCCGGCAGCCCTACTACCAAAATGCGAACGTCTGCACATAGCTCGCAGCCAGAAAGAGCTAGCCTGGAAAGCTGTTGCTCAGCCTCATCTGCCCATGACACTGCTCGCACAGAGGTACAGAGACTGGGGCTGGTTGCTTCTCTTGCCACTTAAAAATTCAAACGTAGTTTTGGGGATCCGTGCCAGGAGTCTCCGGCAGCCCTGCTCCCAAAATGCGAACGTCTGCAGATAGCTCGCAGCCAGAAAGAGCTAGCCTGGAAAGCTGGTGCTCAGCCTCATCTGCCCATGGCACTGCTCGCACAGAGGCACAGAGACTGGAGCTGCTTGCTTGTCTTGCCACCTCAAACTTCAAATGTATCTCTGGGGGTCCGTGACGGGCGTCTCCGGCAGCCCTACTCCCAAAATGCGAACGTCTGCAGATAGCTCGCAGCCAGAAAGAGCTAGCCTCGAAAGCTGTTGCTCAGCCTCATCTGCCCATGGCACTGCTCGCACAGAGGTACAGAGACTGGGGCTGGTTGTTTCTCTTGCCACTTAAATCTTCAAACGTAGCTTTGGGGATCCGTGCCGGGCGCCCCCGGCAGCCCTGCTCCCAAAATGCGAACGTCTGCAGATAGCTCGCAGCCAGAAAGAGCTAGCCTGGAAAGCTGTTGCTCAGCCTCATCTGCCCATGGCACTGCTCGCACAGAGGCACAGAGACTGGGGCTGGTTGCTTCTCTTGCCACTTAAAAATTCAAACGTAGCTTTGGGGATCCGTGCCGGGCGTCTCCGGCAGCCCTGCTCCCAAAATGCGAACGTCTGCAGATAGCTCGCAGCCAGAAAGAGCTAGCCTGGAAAGCTGTTGCTTAGCCTCATCTGCCCATGGCACTGCTCGCACAGAGGCACAGAGACTGGAGCTGCTTGCTTGTCTTGCCACCTCAAACTTCAAATGTATCTCTGGGTGTCCGTGCCGGGCGCGTCCGGCAGCCCTGCTCCCAAAATGCGAATGTCTGCAGATAGCTCGCAGCCAGAAAGAGCTAGCCTGGAAAGCTGTTGCTCAGGCTCATCTGCCCATGGCACTGCTCGCACAGAGGCACAGAGACTGGGGCTGCTTGCTTGTCTTGCCACCTCAAACTTCAAATGTATCTCTGGGTGTCCGTGCCGGGCGCCTCCGGCAGCCCTACTACCAAAATGCGAACGTCTGCACATAGCTCGCAGCCAGAAAGAGCTAGCCTCGAAAGATGTTGCTCAGCCTCATCTGCCCATGACACTGCTCGCACAGAGGTACAGAGACTGGGGCTGGTTGCTTCTCTTGCCACTTAAAAATTCAAACGTAGTTTTGGGGATCCGTGCCAGGCGTCTCCGGCAGCCCTGCTCCCAAAATGCGAATGTCTGCAGATAGCTCGCAGCCAGAAAGAGCTAGCCTGGAAAGCTGTTGCTCAGCCTCATCTGCCCATGGCACTGCTCGCGCAGAGGCACAGAGACTGGAGCTGCTTGCTTGTCTTGCCACCTCAAACTTCAAATGTATCTCTGGGGGTCCGTGCCGGTCGTCTCCGGCAGACCTACTCCCAAATTGCGAACGTCTGCAGATAGCTCGCAGCCAGAAAGAGCTAGCCTGGAAAGCTGTTGCTCAGCCTCATCTGCCCATGGCACTGCTCGCACAGAGGTACAGAGACTGGGGCTGGTTGTTTCTCTTGCCACTTAAATCTTCAAACGTAGATTTGGGGATCCGTGCCGGGCGTCTCCGGCAGTCCTGCTCCCAAAATGCGAACGTCTGCAGATAGCTCGCAGCCAGAAAGAGCTAGCCTGGAAAGCTGTTGCTCAGCCTCATCTGCCCATGGCACTGCTCGCACAGAGGTATAGAGACTGTGGCTGGTTGCTTCTCTTGCCACTTAAAACTTTAAACGTATCTTTGGGGATCCGTGCCGGGCGTCTCCGTCAGCCCTGCTCCCAAAATGCGAACGTCTGCAGATAGCTCGCAGCCAGAAACAGCTAGCCTGGAAAGCTGTTGCTCAGCCTCATCTGCCCGTGGCACTGCTCGCACAGAGGCACAGAGACTGGGGCTGCTTGCTTGTTTTCCCACCGCAAACTTCAAATGTATCTCTGGGGGTCCGTGCCGGGCGTCTCCGGCAGCCCTGCTCCCAAAATGCGAACGTCTGCAGATAGCTCGCAGCCAGAAAGAGCTAGCCTGGAAAGCTGTTGCTCAGCCTCATCTGCCCATGGCACTGCTCGCACAGAGGTACAGAGACTGGGGCTGCTTGCTTGTCTTGACACCTCAAACTTCAAACGCAGCTTTCGGGATTTGTACTGGGCGCCCCCGGCAGCCCTGCTCCCAAAATGCGAACGTCTGCAGATAGCTCGCAGCCAGAAAGAGCTAGCCTGGAAAGCTGTGGCTCAGCCTCATCTGCCCATGGCACTGCTCGCACAGAGGCACAAAGACTGGGGCTGCTTCCTTGTCTTGCCACCTCAAACGTCACATGTATCTCTGGGGGTCCGTGCCGGGCACCTCCGGCAGTCCTGCTCCCAAAATGCGAACATCTGCAGATAGCTCGCAGCCAGAAAGAGCTAGCCTCGAAAGCTGTTGCTCAGCCTCATCTGCCCATGGCACTGCTCGCACAGAGGTACAGAGACTGGGGCTGGTTGCTTCTCTTGCCACTTAAAACTTCAAACGTATCTTTGAGGATCCGTGCCGGGCGTCTCCGGCAGCCCTGCTCCCAAAATGCGAACGTCTGCAGATAGCTCGCAGCCAGAAAGAGCTAGCCTGGAAAGCTGTTGCTCAGCCTCATCTGCCCATGGCACTGCTCGCACAGAGGCACAGAGACTGGGGCTGCTTGCTTGTCTTGACACCTCAAACTTCAAACGTATCTTTCGGGTTTTGTACTGGGCGCCCCCGGCAGCCCTGCTCCCAAAATGCGAACGTCTGCAGATAGCTCGCAGCCAGAAAGAGCTAGCCTGGAAAGCTGTTGCTCAGCCTCATCTGCCCATGGCACTGCTCGCACAGAGGCACAAAGACTGGGGCTGCTTCCTTGTTTTGCCACCTCAAACGTCAAACGTATCTCTGGGGGTCCGTGCCGGGCACCTCCGGCAGTCCTGCTCCCAAAATGCGAACGTCTGCAGATAGCTCGCAGCCAGAAAGAGCTAGCCTGGAAAGCTGTTGCTCAGCCTCATCTGCCCATGGCACTGCTCGCACAGAGGTACAGAGACTGGGGCTGGTTGCTTCTCTTGCCACTTAAAACTTCAAACGTATCTTTGAGGATCCGTGCCGGGCGTCTCCGGCAGCCCTGCTCCCAAAATGCGAACGTCTGCAGATAGCTCGCAGCCAGAAAGAGCTAGCCTGGAAAGCTGTTGCTCAGCCTCATCTGCCCATGGCACTGCTCGCACAGAGGCACAGAGACTGGAGCTGCTTGCTTGTCTTGCCACCTCAAACTTCAAATGTATCTCTGGGTGTCCGTGCCGGGCGCGTACGGCAGCCCTGCTCCCAAAATGCGAATGTCTGCAGATAGCTCGCAGCCAGAAAGAGCTAGCCTGGAAAGCTGTTGCTCAGGCTCATCTGCCCATGGCACTGCTCGCACAGAGGCACAGAGACTGGGGCTGCTTGCTTGTCTTGCCACCTCAAACTTCAAATGTATCTCTGGGTGTCCGTGCCGGGCGCCTCCGGCAGCCCTACTACCAAAATGCGAACGTCTGCAGATAGCTCGCAGCCAGAAAGAGCTAGCCTGGAAAGCTGTTGCTCAGCCTCATCTGCCCATGGCACTGCTCGCACAGAGGTACAGAGACTGGGGCTGGTTGTTTCTCTTGCCACTTAAATCTTCAAACGTAGATTTGGGGATCCGTGCCGGGCGTCTCCGGCAGCCCTGCTCCCAAAATGCGAACGTCTGCAGATAGCTCGCAGCCAGAAAGAGCTAGCCTGGAAAGCTGTTGCTCAGCCTCATCTGCCCATGGCACTGCTCGCACAGAGGTATAGAGACTGTGGCTGGTTGCTTCTCTTGCCACTTAAAACTTTAAACGTATCTTTGGGGATCCGTGCCGGGCGTCTCCGGCAGCCCTGCTCCCAAAATGCGAACGTCTGCAGATAGCTCGCAGCCAGAAAGAGCTAGCCTGGAAAGCTGTTGCTCAGCCTCATCTGCCCGTGGCACTGCTCGCACAGAGGCACAGAGACTGGGGCTGCTTGCTTGTTTTCCCACCGCAAACTTCAAATGTATCTCTGGGGGTCCGTGCCGGGCGTCTCCGGCAGCCCTGCTCCCAAAATGCGAACGTCTGCAGATAGCTCGCAGCCAGAAAGAGCTAGCCTGGAAAGCTGTTGCTCAGCCTCATCTGCCCATGGCACTGCTCGCACAGAGGTACAGAGACTGGGGCTGCTTGCTTGTCTTGACACCTCAAACTTCAAACGCAGCTTTCGGGATTTGTACTGGGCGCCCCCGGCAGCCCTGCTCCCAAAATGCGAACGTCTGCAGATAGCTCGCAGCCAGAAAGAGCTAGCCTGGAAAGCTGTGGCTCAGCCTCATCTGCCCATGGCACTGCTCGCACAGAGGCACAAAGACTGGGGCTGCTTCCTTGTCTTGCCACCTCAAACGTCACATGTATCTCTGGGGGTCCGTGCCGGGCACCTCCGGCAGTCCTGCTCCCAAAATGCGAACATCTGCAGATAGCTCGCAGCCAGAAAGAGCTAGCCTCGAAAGCTGTTGCTCAGCCTCATCTGCCCATGGCACTGCTCGCACAGAGGTACAGAGACTGGGGCTGGTTGCTTCTCTTGCCACTTAAAACTTCAAACGTATCTTTGAGGATCCGTGCCGGGCGTCTCCGGCAGCCCTGCTCCCAAAATGCGAACGTCTGCAGATAGCTCGCAGCCAGAAAGAGCTAGCCTGGAAAGCTGTTGCTCAGCCTCATCTGCCCATGGCACTGCTCGCACAGAGGCACAGAGACTGGGGCTGCTTGCTTGTCTTGACACCTCAAACTTCAAACGTATCTTTCGGGTTTTGTACTGGGCGCCCCCGGCAGCCCTGCTCCCAAAATGCGAACGTCTGCAGATAGCTCGCAGCCAGAAAGAGCTAGCCTGGAAAGCTGTTGCTCAGCCTCATCTGCCCATGGCACTGCTCGCACAGAGGCACAAAGACTGGGGCTGCTTCCTTGTTTTGCCACCTCAAACGTCAAACGTATCTCTGGGGGTCTGTGCCGGGCACCTCCGGCAGTCCTGCTCCCAAAATGCGAACGTCTGCAGATAGCTCGCAGCCAGAAAGAGCTAGCCTGGAAAGCTGTTGCTCAGCCTCATCTGCCCATGGCACTGCTCGCACAGAGGCACAGAGACTGGGGCTGCTTGCTTCTCTTGCCACTTAAAACTTCAAACGTATCTTTGAGGATCCGTGCCGGGCGTCTCCGGCAGCCCTGCTCCCAAAATGCGAACGTCTGCAGATAGCTCGCAGCCAGAAAGAGCTAGCCTGGAAAGCTGTTGCTCAGCCTCATCTGCCCATGGCACTGCTCGCACAGAGGCACAGAGACTGGGGCTGCTTGCTTGTCTTGACACCTCAAACTTCAAACGTAGCTTTCGGGATTTGTACTGGGCGCCCCCGGCAGCCCTGCTCCCAAAATGCGAACGTCTGCAGATAGCTCGCAGCCAGAAAGAGCTAGCCTGGAAAGCTGTTGCTCAGCCTCATCTGCCCATGGCACTGCTCGCACAGAGGCACAAAGACTGGGGCTGCTTCCTTGTTTTGCCACCTCAAACGTCAAACGTATCTCTGGGGGTCCGTGCCGGGCACCTCCGGCAGTCCTGCTCCCAAAATGCGAACGTCTGCAGATAGCTCGCAGCCAGAAAGAGCTAGCCTGGAAAGCTGTTGCTCAGCCTCATCTGCCCATGGCACTGCTCGCACAGAGGTACAGAGACTGGGGCTGGTTGCTTCTCTTGCCACTTAAAACTTCAAACGTATCTTTGAGGATCCGTGCCGGGCGTCTCCGGCAGCCCTGCTCCCAAAATGCGAACGTCTGCAGATAGCTCGCAGCCAGAAAGAGCTAGCCTGGAAAGCTGTTGCTCAGCCTCATCTGCCCATGGCACTGCTCGCACAGAGGTACAGAGACTGGGGCTGGTTGCTTCTCTTGCCACTTAAAACTTCAAACGTATCTTTGGGGATCCGTGCCGGGCGTCTCCGGCAGCCCTGCTCCCAAAATGCGAACGTCTGCAGATAGCTCGCAGCCAGAAAGAGCTAGCCTGGAAAGCTGTTGCTCAGCCTCATCTGCCCATGGCACTGCTCGCACAGAGGCACAGAGACTGGGGCTGCTTGCTTGTTTTCCCACCTCAAACTTCAAATGTATCTCTGGGGGTCCGTGCCGGGCGCCTCTGGCAGCCCTGCTCCCAAAATGCGAACGTCTGCAGATAGCTCGCAGCCAGAAAGAGCTAGCCTGGAAAGCTGTTGCTTAGCCTCATCTGCCCATGGCACTGCTCGCACAGAGGCACAGAGACTGGGGCTGCTTGCTTGTCTTGCCACCTCAAACTTCAAATGTATCTCTGGGTGTCCGTGCCGGGCGCGTCCGGCAGCCCTGCTCCCAAAATGCGAACGTCTGCAGATAGCTCGCAGCCAGAAAGAGCTAGCCTGGAAAGCTGTTGCTTAGCCTCATCTGCCCATGGCACTGCTCGCACAGAGGCACAGAGACTGGGGCTGCTTGCTTGTCTTGACACCTCAAACTTCAAATGTATCTCTGGGGGTCCGTGCCGGGCGTCTCCGGCAGCCCTGCTCCCAAAATGCGAACGTCTGCAGATAGCTCGCAGCCAGAAAGAGCTAGCCTGGAAAGCTGTTGCTCAGCCTCATCTGCCCATGGCACTGCTCGCACAGAGGCACAGAGACTGGGGCTGCTTGCTTGTCTTGCCACCTCAAACTTCAAACGTACCTTTGGGGGTCCGTGACGGGCGCCCCCGGCAGCCCTGCTCCCAAAATGCGAACGTCTGCAGATAGCTCGCAGCCAGAAAGAGCTAGCCTGGAAAGCTGTTGCTCAGCCTCATCTGCCCGTGGCACTGCTCGCACAGAGGCACAGAGACTGGGGCTGCTTGCTTGTTTTCCCACCTCAAACTTCAAATGTATCTCTGGGGGTCCGTGCCGGGCGTCTCCGGCAGCCCTGCTCCCAAAATGCAAACGTCTGCAGATAGCTCGCAGCCAGAAAGAGCTACCCTGGAAAGCTGTTGCTCAGCCTCATCTGCCCATGGCACTGCTCGCACAGAGGCACAGAGACTGGGGCTGCTTGTCTTGCCACCTCAAACTTCAAAAGTAGCTTTGGGGATTTGTACTGGGCGCCCCCGGCAGCCCTGCTCCCAAATTGCGAACGTCTGCAGATAGCTCGCAGCCAGAAAGAGCTAGCCTGGAAAGCTGTTGCTCAGCCTCATCTGCCCATGGCACTGCTCGCACAGAGGTACAGAGACTGGGGCTGGTTGCTTCTCTTGCCACTTAAATCTTCAAACGTAGATTAGGGGATCCGTGCCGGGCGTCTCCGGCAGCCCTGCTCCCAAAATGCGAACGTCTGCAGATAGCTCGCAGCCAGAAAGAGCTAGCCTGGAAAGCTGTTGCTCAGCCGCATCTGCCCATGGCACTGCTCGCACAGAGGTACAGAGACTGGGGCTGCTTGCTTGTCTTGACAACTCAAACTTCAAACGTAGCTTTTAGGATTTGTACTGTGCGCCCCCGGCAGCCCTGCTCTCAAATTGCGAACGTCTGCAGATAGCTCGCAGCCAGAAAGAGCTAGCCTCGAAAGCTGTTGCTCAGCATCATCTGCCCATGGCACTGCTCGCACAGAGGCACAGAGACTGGAGCTGCTTGCTTGTCTTGCCACCTCAAACTTCAAATGTATATCTGGGGGTCCGTGCCGGGCGCCTCCGGCAGCCCTGCTCCCAAAATGCGAACGTCTGCAGATAGCTCGCAGCCAGAAAGAGCTAGCCTGGAAAGCTGTTGCTCAGCTTCATCTGCCCATGGCACTGCTCGCACAGAGGCACAGAGACTGGGGCTGCTTGCTTGTCTTGACACCTCAAACTTCAAATGTATCTCTGGTGGTCCGTGCCGAGCGTCTCCGGCAGCCCTGCTCCCAAAATGCGAACGTCTGCAGATAGCTCGCAGCCAGAAAGAGCTAGCCTCGAAAGATGTTGCTCAGCCTCATCTGCCCATGGCACTGCTCGCACAGAGGTACAGAGACTGGGGCTGGTTGCTTCTCTTGCCACTTAAAACTTCAAACGTAGCTTTGGGGGTCCGTGCCGGGCGTCTCCGGCAGCCCTGCTCCCAAAATGCGAACGTCTGCAGATAGCTCGCAGCCAGAAAGAGCTAGCCTGGAAAGCTGTTGCTCAGCCTCATCTGCCCATGGCACTGCTCGCACAGAGGTACAGAGACTGGGGCTGGTTGCTTCTCTTGCCACTTAAAACTTCAAACGTAGCTTTGGGGGTCCGTGCCGGGCGTCTCCGGCAGCCCTGCTCCCAAAATGCGAACGTCTGCAGATAGCTCGCAGCCAGAAAGAGCTAGCATGGAAAGCTGTTGCTCAGCCTCATCTGCCCATGGCACTGCTCGCACAGAGGCACAGAGACTGGGGCTGCTTGCTTGTCTTGCCACCTCAAACTTCAAACGTAGCTTTCGGGATTTGTACTGGGCGCCCCCGGCAGCCCTGCTCCCAAATTGCGAACGTCTGCAGATAGCTCGCAGCCAGAAAGAGCTAGCCTGGAAAGCTGTTGCTCAGCCTCATCTGCCCATGGCACTGCTCGCACAGAGGCACAGAGACTGGGGCTGCTTGCTTGTCTTGCCACCTCAAACTTCAAAAGTAGCTTTCGGGATTTGTACTGGGCGCCCCCGGCAGCCCTGCTCCCAAATTGTGAACGTCTGCAGATAGCTCGCAGCCAGAAAGAGCTAGCCTGGAAAGCTGTTGCTCAGCCTCATCTGCCCATGGCACTGCTCGCACAGAGGTACAGAGACTGGGGCTGGTTGCTTCTCTTGCCACTTAAATCTTCAAACGTAGATTTGGGGATCCGTGCCGGGCGTCTCCGGCAGCCCTGCTCCCAAAATGCGAACGTCTGCAGATAGCTCGCAGCCAGAAAGAGCTAGCCTGGAAAGCTGTTGCTCAGCCTCATCTGCCCATGGCACTGCTCGCACAGAGGTACAGAGACTGGGGCTGCTTGCTTGTCTTGACAACTCAAACTTCAAACGTAGCTTTTAGGATTTGTACTGGGCGCCCCCGGCAGCCCTGCTCTCAAATTGCGAACGTCTGCAGATAGCTCGCAGCCAGAAAGAGCTAGCCTCGAAAGCTGTTGCTCAGCATCATCTGCCCATGGCACTGCTCGCACAGAGGCACAGAGACTGTGGCTGCTTGCTTGTCTTGCCACCTCAAACTTCAAATGTATCTCTGGGTGTCCGTGCCGGGCGCCTCCGGCAGCCCTGCTCCCAAAATGCGAACGTCTGCAGATAGCTCGCAGCCAGAAAGAGCTAGCCTGGAAAGCTGTTGCTCAGCCTCATCTGCCCATGGCACTGCTCGCACAGAGGCACAGAGACTGGGGCTGCTTGCTTGTCTTGACACCTCAAACTTCAAATGTATCTCTGGTGGTCCGTGCCGGGCGTCTCCGGCAGCCCTGCTCCCAAAATGCGAACGTCTGCAGATAGCTCGCAGCCAGAAAGAGCTAGCCTGGAAAGCTGTTGCTCAGCCTCATCTGCCCATGGCACTGCTCGCACAGAGGTACAGAGACTGGGGCTGGTTGCTTCTCTTGCCACTTAAAACTTCAAACGTAGCTTTGGGGGTCCGTGCCAAGCGTCTCCGGCAGCCCTGCTCCCAAAATGCAAACTTCTGCAGATAGCTCGCAGCCAGAAAGAGCTAGCCTGGAAAGCTGTTGCTCAGCCTCATCTGCCCATGGCACTGCTCGCACAGAGGCACAGAGACTGGGGCTGCTTTCTTGTTTTCCCACCTCAAACTTCAAATGTATCTCTGGGGGTCCGTACCAGGCACCTCCGGCAGCCCTGCTCCCAAAATGCGAACGTCTGCAGATAGCTCACAGCCAGAAAGAGCTAGCCTGGAAAGCTGTTGCTCAGCCTCATCTGCCCATGGCACTGCTCGCACAGAGGCACAGAGACTGGGGCTGCTTGCTTGTCTTGCCACCTCAAACTTCAAAAGTAGCTTTCGGGATTTGTACTGGGCGCCCCCGGCAGCCCTGCTCCCAAATTGCGAACGTCTGCAGATAGCTCGCAGCCAGAAAGAGCTAGCCTGGAAAGCTGTTGCTCAGCCTCATCTGCCCATGGCACTGCTCGCACAGAGGCACAGAGACTGGGGCTGCTTGCTTCTCTTGCCACCTCAAACTTCAAACGTAGCTTTGGGGGTCCGTGCCGGGCGCCCCTGGCAGCCCTGCTCCCAAAATTCAAACGTCTGCAGGTAGCACGCAGCCACAAAGAGCTAGCCTGCAAAGCTGTTGCTCAGCCCCATCTGCCCATGGCACTGCTCACACAGAGGCACAGAGACTAGGGCTGCTTGCTTGTCTTGCCACCTCAAACGTCAAACGTAGCTTTGGGGGTTCGTGCCGCGCGCCTCCGGCAGCCCTACTCCCAAAATGCGAACGTTTGCAGATAGCTCGCAGCCACAAAGAGCTAGCCTGGAAAGCTGTTGCTCAGCCTCATCTGCCCATGGCACTGCTCGCACAAAGGCACAGAGACTGGAGCTGCTTGCTTGTCTTACCACCTCAAACTTCAAATGTATCTCTGGGGGTCCGTGCCGGGCGCCTCCGGCAGCCCTACTCCCAAAATGCGAACGTCTGCAGATAGCTCGCAGCCAGAAAGAGCTAGCCTGGAAAGCTGTTGCTCAGCCTCATCTGCCCATGGCACTGCTCGCACAGAGGTACAGAGACTGGGGCTGCTTGCTTCTATTGCCACCTCAAACTTCAAATATATCTCTGGGTTTCCGTGCCGGGCGTCTCCGGCAGCCCTGCTCCCAAAATGCGAACGTCTGCAGATAGCTCGCAGCCAGAAAGAGCTAGCCTGGAAAGCTGTTGCTCAGCCTCATCTGCCCGTGGCACTGCTCGCACAGAGGCACAGAGACTGGAGCTGCTGGCTTGTCTTACCACCTCAAACTTCAAATGTATCTCTGGGGGTCCGTGCCGGGCGTCTCCGGCAGCCCTGCTCCCAAAATGCGAACGTCTGCAGATAGCTCGCAGCCAGAAAGAGCTAGCGTGGAAAGCTGTTGCTCAGCCTCATCTGCCCATGGCACTGCTCGCACAGAGGCACAGAGACTGGAGCTGCTTGCTTGTCTTGCCACCTCAAACTTCAAATGTATCTCTGGGTGTCCGTGCCGGGCGCGTCCGGCAGCCCTGCTCCCAAAATGCGAACGTCTGCAGATAGCTCGCAGCCAGAAAGAGCTAGCCTGGAAAGCTGTTGCTCAGCCTCATCTGCCCATGGCACTGCTCGCACAGAGGCACAGAGACTGGGGCTGCTTGCTTGTCTTGCCACCTCAAACTTCAAATGTATCTCTGGGGGTCCGTGCCGGGTGTCTCCGGCAGCCCTGCTCCCAAAATGGGAACGTCTGCAGATAGCTCGCAGCCAGAAAGAGCTAGCCTGGAAAGCTGTTGCTCAGCCTCATCTGCCCATGGCACTGCTCGCACAGAGGCACAGAGACTGGGGCTGCTTGCTTGTCTTGCCACCTCAAACTTCAAACGTACCTTTGGGGGTCCGTGCCTGGCGCCTCGGGCAGCCCTGCTCCCAAAATGCGAACGTCTGCAGATAGCTCGCAGCCAGAAAGAGCTAGCCTGGAAAGCTGTTGCTCAGCCTCATCTGCCCGTGGCACTGCTCGCACAGAGGCACAGAGACTGGGGCTGCTTGCTTGTTTTCCCACCTCAAACTTCAAATGTATCTCTGGGTGTCCGTGCCTGGCGCCTCCGGCAGCCCTGCTCCCAAAATGCGAACGTCTGCAGATAGCTCGCAGCCAGAAAGAGCTAGCATGGAAAGCTGTTGCTCAGCCTCATCTGCCCATGGCACTGCTCGCACAGAGGCACAGAGACTGGGGCTGCTTGCTTGTCTTGACACCTCAAACTTCAAAAGTAGCTTTCGGGATTTGTACTGGGCGCCCCCGGCAGCCCTGCTCCCAAATTGCGAACGTCTGCAGATAGCTCGCAGCCAGAAAGAGCTAGCCTGGAAAGCTGTTGCTCAGCCTCATCTGCCCATGGCACTGCTCGCACAGAGGCACAGAGACTGGGGCTGCTTGCTTGTCTTGCCACCTCAAACTTCAAAAGTAGCTTTCGGGATTTGTACTGGGCGCCCCCGGCAGCCCTGCTCCCAAATTGCGAACGTCTGCAGATAGCTCGCAGCCAGAAAGAGCTAGCCTGGAAAGCTGTTGCTCAGCCTCATCTGCCCATGGCACTGCTCGCACACAGGCACAGAGACTGGGGCTGCTTGCTTGTCTTGACAACTCAAACTTCAAACGTAGCTTTCGGGATTTGTACTGGGCGCCCCCGGCAGCCCTGCTCTCAAATTGCGAACGTCTGCAGATAGCTCGCAGCCAGAAAGAGCTAGCATGGAAAGCTGTTGCTCAGCCTCATCTGCCCATGGCACTGATCGCACAGAGGCACAAAGACTGGGGCTGCTTGCTTGTCTTGCCACCTCAAACTTCAAACGTAGCTTTGGGGGTCCGTGCCGGGCGCCCCTGGCAGCCCTGCTCCCAAAATTCAAACGTCTGCAGGTAGCACGCAGCCACAAAGAGCTAGCCTGCAAAGCTGTTGCTCAGCCCCATCTGTCCATGGCACTGCTCACACAGAGGCACAGAGACTAGGGCTGCTTGCTTGTCTTGCCACCTCAAACGTCAAACGTAGCTTTGGGCTTCCGTGCCGGGCGCCTCCGGCAGCCCTGCTCCCAAAATGCGAACGTCTGCAGATAGCTCGCAGCCAGAAAGAGCTAGCCTGGAAAGCCGTTGCTCAGCCTCATCTGCCCATGGCACTGCTCGCACAGAGGCACAGAGACTGGAGATGCTTGCTTGTCTTACCACCTCAAACTTCAAATGTATCTCTGGGGGTCCGTGCCGGGCGCCTCCGGCAGCCCTACTCCCAAAATGCGAACGTTTGCAGATAGCTCGCAGCCAGAAAGAGCTAGCCTGGAAAGCTGTTGCTCAGCCTCATCTGCCCATGGCACTGCTCGCACAGAGGCACAGAGACTGGGGCTGCTTGCTTCTATTGCCATCTCAAACTTCAAATGTATCTCTGGGTTTCCGTGCCGGGCGTCTCCGGCAGCCCTGCTCCCAAAATGCGAACGTCTGCAGATAGCTTGCAGCCAGAAAGAGCTAGCCTGGAAAGCTGTTGCTCAGCCTCATCTGCCCATGGCACTGCTCGCACAGAGGCACAGAGACTGGGGCTGCTTGCTTCTATTGCCACCTCAAACTTCAAATGTATCTCTGGGTTTTCGTGCCTGGCGCCTCCGGCAGCCCTGCTCCCAAAATGCGAACGTCTGCAGATAGCTCGCAGCCAGAAAGAGCTAGCCTGGAAAGCTGTTGCTCAGCCTCATCTGCCCATGGCACTGCTCGCACAGAGGCACAGAGACTGGAGCTGCTTGCTTGTTTTCGCACCTCAAACTTCAAATGTATCTCTGGGGGTCCGTGCCGGGCGTCTCCAGCAGCCCTGCTCCCAAAATGCGAACGTCTGCAGATAGCTCGCAGCCAGAAAGAGCTAGCCTCGAAAGCTGTTGCTTAGCCTCATCTGCCCATGGCACTGCTCGCACAGAGGCACAGAGACTGGAGCTGCTTGCTTGTCTTGCCACCTCAAACTTCAAATGTATCTCTGGGTGTCCGTGCCGGGCGCGTCCGGCAGCCCTGCTCCCAAAATGCGAACGTCTGCAGATAGCTCGCAGCCAGAAAGAGCTAGCCTGGAAAGCTGTTGCTCAGGCTCATCTGCCCATGGCACTGCTCGCACAGAGGCACAGAGACTGGGGCTGCTTGCTTGTCTTGCCACCTCAAACTTCAAATGTATCTCTGGGGGTCCGTGCCGGGCGTCTCCGGCAGCCCTGCTCCCAAAATGGGAACGTCTGCAGATAGCTCGCAGCCAGAAAGAGCTAGCCTGGAAAGCTGTTGCTCAGCCCCATCTGCCCATGGCACTGCTCGCACAGAGGCACAGAGACTGGGGCTGCTTGCTTGTCTTGCCACCTCAAACTTCAAACGTACCTTTGGGGGTCCGTGCCTGGCGCCTCGGGCAGCCCTGCTCCCAAAATGCGAACGTCTGCAGATAGCTCGCAGCCAGAAAGAGCTAGCCTGGAAAGCTGTTGCTCAGCCTCATCTGCCCGTGGCACTGCTCGCACAGAGGCACAGAGACTGGGGCTGCTTGCTTGTTTTCCCACCTCAAACTTCAAATGTATCTCTGGGGGTCCGTGCCTGGCGCCTCCGGCAGCCCTGCTCCCAAAATGCGAACGTCTGCAGATAGCTCGCAGCCAGAAAGAGCTAGCCTGGAAAGCTGTTGCTCAGCCTCATCTGCCCATGGCACTGCTCGCACAGAGGTACAGAGACTGGGGCTGCTTGCTTGTCTTGACACCTCAAACTTCAAACGTAGCTTTCGGGATTTGTACTGGGCGCCCCCGGCAGCCCTGCTCCCAAAATGCGAACGTCTGCAGATAGCTCGCAGCCAGAAAGAGCTAGCCTGGAAAGCTGTTGCTCAGCCTCATCTGCCCATGGCACTGCTCGCACAGAGGCACAAAGACTGGGGCTGCTTCCTTTTCTTGCCACCTCAAACGTCACATGTATCTCTGGGGGTCCGTGCCGGGCACCTCCGGCAGTCCTGCTCCCAAAATGCGAACGTCTGCAGATAGCTCGCAGCCAGAAAGAGCTAGCCTGGAAAGCTGTTGCTCAGCCTCATCTGCCCATGGCACTGCTCGCACAGAGGTACAGAGACTGGGGCTGGTTGCTTCTCTTGCCACTTAAAACTTCAAACGTATCTTTGAGGATCCGTGCCGGGCGTCTCCGGCAGCCCTGCTCCCAAAATGCGAACGTCTGCAGATAGCTCGCAGCCAGAAAGAGCTAGCCTGGAAAGCTGTTGCTCAGCCTCATCTGCCCATGGCACTGCTCGCACAGAGGCACAGAGACTGGGGCTGCTTGCTTGTCTTGACACCTCAAACTTCAAACGTAGCTTTCGGGATTTGTACTGGGCGCCCCCGGCAGCCCTGCTCCCAAAATGCGAACGTCTGCAGATAGCTCGCAGCCAGAAAGAGCTAGCCTGGAAAGCTGTTGCTCAGCCTCATCTGCCCATGGCACTGCTCGCACAAAGGCACAGAGACTGGAGCTGCTTGCTTGTCTTACCACCTCAAACTTCAAATGTATCTCTGGGGGTCCGTGCCGGGCGCCTCCGGCAGCCCTACTCCCAAAATGCGAACGTCTGCAGATAGCTCGCAGCCAGAAAGAGCTAGCCTCGAAAGCTGTTGCTCAGCCTCATCTGCCCATGGCACTGCTCGCACAGAGGCACAGAGACTGGGGCTGCTTGCTTCTATTGCCACCTCAAACTTCAAATGTATCTCTGGGTTTCCGTGCCGGGCGTCTCCGGCAGCCCTGCTCCCAAAATGCGAACGTCTGCAGATAGCTCGCAGCCAGAAAGAGCTAGCCTGGAAAGCTGTTGCTCAGCCTCATCTGCCCATGGCACTGCTCGCACAGAGGCACAGAGACTGGAGCTGCTGGCTTGTCTTACCACCTCAAACTTCAAATGTATCTCTGGGGGTCCGTGCCGGGCGCCTCCGGCAGCCCTGCTCCCAAAATGCGAACGTTTGCAGATAGCTCGCAGCCAGAAAGAGCTAGCCTGGAAAGCTGTTGCTCAGCCTCATCTGCCCATGGCACTGCTCGCACAGAGGCACAGAGACTGGAGCTGCTTGCTTGTTTTCCCACCTCAAACTTCAAATGTATCTCTGGGGGTCCGTGCCGGGCGTCTCCGGCAGCCCTGCTCCCAAAATGCGAACGTCTGCAGATAGCTCGCAGCCAGAAAGAGCTAGCCTGGAAAGCTGTTGCTCAGCCTCATCTGCCCATGGCACTGCTCGCACAGAGGCACAGAGACTGGAGCTGCTTGCTTGTCTTGCCACCTCAAACTTCAAATGTATCTCTGGGTTTCCGTGCCGGGCGCGTCCGGCAGCCCTGCTCCCAAAATGCGAACGTCTGCAGATAGCTCGCAGCCAGAAAGAGCTAGCCTGGAAAGCTGTTGCTCAGCCTCATCTGCCCATGGCACTGCTCGCACAGAGGCACAGAGACTGGAGCTGCTGGCTTGTCTTACCACCTCAAACTTCAAATGTATCTCTGGGGGTCCGTGCCGGGCGCCTCCGGCAGCCCTGCTCCCAAAATGCGAACGTTTGCAGATAGCTCGCAGCCAGAAAGAGCTAGCCTGGAAAGCTGTTGCTCAGCCTCATCTGCCCATGGCACTGCTCGCACAGAGGCACAGAGACTGGAGCTGCTTGCTTGTTTTCCCACCTCAAACTTCAAATGTATCTCTGGGGGTCCGTGCCGGGCGTCTCCGGCAGCCCTGCTCCCAAAATGCGAACGTCTGCAGATAGCTCGCAGCCAGAAAGAGCTAGCCTGGAAAGCTGTTGCTCAGCCTCATCTGCCCATGGCACTGCTCGCACAGAGGCACAGAGACTGGAGCTGCTTGCTTGTCTTGCCACCTCAAACTTCAAATGTATCTCTGGGTGTCCGTGCCGGGCGCGTCCGGCAGCCCTGCTCCCAAAATGCGAACGTCTGCAGATAGCTCGCAGCCAGAAAGAGCTAGCCTGGAAAGCTGTTGCTCAGGCTCATCTGCCCATGGCACTGCTCGCACAGAGGCACAGAGACTGGGGCTGCTTGCTTGTCTTGCCACCTCAAACTTCAAATGTATCTCTGGGGGTCCGTGCCGGGCGTCTCCGGCAGCCCTGCTCCCAAAATGGGAACGTCTGCAGATAGCTCGCAGCCAGAAAGAGCTAGCCTGGAAAGCTGTTGCTCAGCCTCATCTGCCCATGGCACTGCTCGCACAGAGGCACAGAGACTGGGGCTGCTTGCTTGTCTTGCCACCTCAAACTTCAAACGTACCTTTGGGGGTCCGTGCCTGGCGCCTCGGGCAGCCCTGCTCCCAAAATGCGAACGTCTGCAGATAGCTCGCAGCCAGAAAGAGCTAGCCTGGAAAGCTGTTGCTCAGCCTCATCTGCCCGTGGCACTGCTCGCACAGAGGCACAGAGACTGGGGCTGCTTGCTTGTTTTCCCACCTCAAACTTCAAATATATCTCTGGGTGTCCGTGCCTGGCGCCTCCGGCAGCCCTGCTCCCAAAATGCGAACGTCTGCAGATAGCTCGCAGCCACAAAGAGCTAGCATGGAAAGCTGTTGCTCAGCCTCATCTGCCCATGGCACTGCTCGCACAGAGGCACAGAGACTGGGGCTGCTTGCTTGTCTTGCCATCTCAAACTTCAAACGTACCTTTGGGGGTCCGTGCCTGGCGCCTCGGGCAGCCCTGCTCCCAAAATGCGAACGTCTGCAGATAGCTCGCAGCCAGAAAGAGCTAGCCTGGAAAGCTGTTGCTCAGCCTCATCTGCCCGTGGCACTGCTCGCACAGAGGCACAGAGACTGGGGCTGCTTGCTTGTTTTCCCACCTCAAACTTCAAATGTATCTCTGGGGGTCCGTGCCTGCCGCCTCCGGCAGCCCTGCTCCCAAAATGCGAACGTCTGCAGATAGCTCGCAGCCAGAAAGAGCTAGCCTGGAAAGCTGTTGCTCAGCCTCATCTGCCCATGGCACTGCTCGCACAGAGGTACAGAGACTGGGGCTGCTTGCTTGTCTTGACACCTCAAACTTCAAACGTAGCTTTCGGGATTTGTACTGGGCGCCCCCGGCAGCCCTGCTCCCAAAATGCGAACGTCTGCAGATAGCTCGCAGCCAGAAAGAGCTAGCCTGGAAAGCTGTTGCTCAGCCTCATCTGCCCATGGCACTGCTCGCACAGAGGCACAAAGACTGGGGCTGCTTCCTTTTCTTGCCACCTCAAACGTCACATGTATCTCTGGGGGTCCGTGCCGGGCACCTCCGGCAGTCCTGCTCCCAAAATGCGAACGTCTGCAGATAGCTCGCAGCCAGAAAGAGCTAGCCTGGAAAGCTGTTGCTCAGCCTCATCTGCCCATGGCACTGCTCGCACAGAGGTACAGAGACTGGGGCTGGTTGCTTCTCTTGCCACTTAAAACTTCAAACGTATCTTTGAGGATCCGTGCCGGGCGTCTCCGGCAGCCCTGCTCCCAAAATGCGAACGTCTGCAGATAGCTCGCAGCCAGAAAGAGCTAGCCTGGAAAGCTGTTGCTCAGCCTCATCTGCCCATGGCACTGCTCGCACAGAGGCACAGAGACTGGGGCTGCTTGCTTGTCTTGACACCTCAAACTTCAAACGTAGCTTTCGGGATTTGTACTGGGCGCCCCCGGCAGCCCTGCTCCCAAAATGCGAACGTCTGCAGATAGCTCGCAGCCAGAAAGAGCTAGCCTGGAAAGCTGTTGCTCAGCCTCATCTGCCCATGGCACTGCTCGCACAAAGGCACAGAGACTGGAGCTGCTTGCTTGTCTTACCACCTCAAACTTCAAATGTATCTCTGGGGGTCCGTGCCGGGCGCCTCCGGCAGCCCTACTCCCAAAATGCGAACGTCTGCAGATAGCTCGCAGCCAGAAAGAGCTAGCCTGGAAAGCTGTTGCTCAGCCTCATCTGCCCATGGCACTGCTCGCACAGAGGCACAGAGACTGGGGCTGCTTGCTTCTATTGCCACCTCAAACTTCAAATGTATCTCTGGGTTTCCGTGCCGGGCGTCTCCGGCAGCCCTGCTCCCAAAATGGGAACGTCTGCAGATAGCTCGCAGCCAGAAAGAGCTAGCCTGGAAAGCTGTTGCTCAGCCTCATCTGCCCATGGCACTGCTCGCACAGAGGCACAGAGACTGGGGCTGCTTGCTTCTATTGCCACCTCAAACTTCAAATGTATCTCTGGGTTTCCGTGCCTGGCGCCTCCGGCAGCCCTGCTCCCAAAATGCGAACGTCTGCAGATAGCTCGCAGCCAGAAAGAGCTAGCCTGGAAAGCTGTTGCTCAGCCTCATCTGCCCATGGCACTGCTCGCACAGAGGCACAGAGACTGGAGCTGCTTGCTTGTTTTCCCACCTCAAACTTCAAATGTATCTCTGGGGGTCCGTGCCGGGCGTCTCCGGCAGCCCTGCTCCCAAAATGCGAACGTCTGCAGATAGCTCGCAGCCAGAAAGAGCTAGCGTCGAAAGCTGTTGCTCAGCCTCATCTGCCCATGGCACTGCTCGCACAGAGGCACAGAGACTGGAGCTGCTTGCTTGTCTTGCCACCTCAAACTTCAAATGTATCTCTGGGTGTCCGTGCCGGGCGCGTCCGGCAGCCCTGCTCCCAAAATGCGAACGTCTGCAGATAGCTCGCAGCCAGAAAGAGCTAGCCTGGAAAGCTGTTACTCAGGCTCATCTGCCCATGGCACTGCTCGCACAGAGGCACAGAGACTGGGGCTGCTTGCTTGTCTTGCCACCTCAAACTTCAAATGTATCTCTGGGGGTCCGTGCCGGGCACCTCCGGCAGCCCTGCTCCCAAAATGCGAACGTCTGCAGATAGCTCGCAGCCAGAAAGAGCTAGCCTGGAAAGCTGTTGCTCAGCCTCATCTGCCCATGGCACTGCTCGCACAGAGGCACAGAGACTGGGGCTGCTTGCTTGTCTTGCCACCTCAAACTTCAAACGTAGCTTTGGGGGTCCGTGCCTGGCGCCTCGGGCAGCCCTGCTCCCAAAATGCGAACGTCTGCAGATAGCTCGCAGCCAGAAAGAGCTAGCCTGGAAAGCTGTTGCTCAGCCTCATCTGCCCGTGGCACTGCTCGCACAGAGGCACAGAGACTGGGGCTGCTTGCTTGTTTTCCCACCTCAAACTTCAAATGTATCTCTGGGTGTCCGTGCCTGGCGCCTCCGGCAGCCCTGCTCCCAAAATGCGAACGTCTGCAGATAGCTCGCAGCCAGAAAGAGCTAGCCTGGAAAGCTGTTGCTCAGCCTCATCTGCCCATGGCACTGCTCGCACAGAGGCACAGAGACTGGGGCTGCTTGCTTGTCTTGCCACCTCAAACTTCAAAAGTAGCTTTCGGGATTTGTACTGGGCGCCCCCGGCAGCCCTGCTCCCAAATTGCGAACGTCTGCAGATAGCTCGCAGCCAGAAAGAGCTAGCCTGGAAAGCTGTTGCTCAGCCTCATCTGCCCATGGCACTGCTCGCACAGAGGCACAGAGACTGGGGCTGCTTGCTTGTCTTGCCACCTCAAACTTCAAAAGTAGCTTTCGGGATTTGTACTGGGCGCCCCCGGCAGCCCTGCTCCCAAATTGCGAACGTCTGCAGATAGCTCGCAGCCAGAAAGAGCTAGCCTGGAAAGCTGTTGCTCAGCCTCATCTGCCCATGGCACTGCTCGCACAGAGGTACAGAGACTGGGGCTGGTTGCTTCTCTTGCCACTTAAATCTTCAAACGTAGATTTGGGGATCCGTGCCGGGCGTCTCCGGCAGCCCTGCTCCCAAAATGCGAACGTCTGCAGATAGCTCGCAGCCAGAAAGAGCTAGCCTGGAAAGCTGTTGCTCAGCCTCATCTGCCCATGGCACTGCTCGCACAGAGGTACAGAGACTGGGGCTGCTTGCTTGTCTTGACAACTCAAACTTCAAACGTAGCTTTCGGGATTTGTACTGGGCACCCCCGGCAGCCCTGCTCTCAAATTGCGAACGTCTGCAGATAGCTCGCAGCCAGAAAGAGCTAGCCTGGAAAGCTGTTGCTCAGCCTCATCTGCCCATGGCACTGCTCGCACAAAGGCACAGAGACTGGAGATGCTTGCTTGTCTTACCACCTCAAACTTCAAATGTATCTCTGGGGGTCCGTGCCGGGCGCCTCCGGCAGCCCTACTCCCAAAATGCGAACGTTTGCAGATAGCTCGCAGCCAGAAAGAGCTAGCCTGGAAAGCTGTTGCTCAGCCTCATCTGCCCATGGCACTGCTCGCACAGAGGCACAGAGACTGGGGCTGCTTGCTTCTATTGCCACCTCAAACTTCAAATGTATCTCTGGGTTTCCGTGCCTGGCGTCTCCGGCAGCCCTGCTCCCAAAATGCGAACGTCTGCAGATAGCTCGCAGCCAGAAAGAGCTAGCCTGGAAAGCTGTTGCTCAGCCTCATCTGCCCATGGCACTGCTCGCACAGAGGCACAGAGACTGGAGCTGCTGGCTTGTCTTACCACCTCAAACTTGAAATGTATCTCTGGGGGTCCGTGCCGGGCGCCTCCGGCAGCCCTGCTCCCAAAATGCGAACGTTTGCACATAGCTCGCAGCCAGAAAGAGCTAGCCTGGAAAGCTGTTGCTCAGCCTCATCTGCCCATGGCACTGCTCGCACAGAGGCACAGAGACTGGGGCTGCTTGCTTCTATTGCCACCTCAAACTTCAAATGTATCTCTGGGTTTCCGTGCCTGGCGCCTCCGGCAGCCCTGCTCCCAAAATGCGAACGTCTGCAGATAGCTCGCAGCCAGAAAGAGCTAGCCTGGAAAGCTGTTGCTCAGCCTCATCTGCCCATGGCACTGCTCGCACAGAGGCACAGAGACTGGAGCTGCTTGCTTGTTTTCGCACCTCAAACTTCAAATGTATCTCTGGGGGTCCGTGCCGGGCGTCTCCAGCAGCCCTGCTCCCAAAATGCGAACGTCTGCAGATAGCTCGCAGCCAGAAAGAGCTAGCCTGGAAAGCTGGTGCTCAGCCTCATCTGCCCATGGCACTGCTCGCACAGAGGCACAGAGACTGGGGCTGCTTGCTTGTTTTCCCACCTCAAACTTCAAATGTATCTCTGGGTGTCCGTGCCTGGCGCCTCCGGCAGCCCTGCTCCCAAAATGCGAACGTCTGCAGATAGCTCGCAGCCAGAAAGAGCTAGCCTGGAAAGCTGTTGCTCAGCCTCATCTGCCCATGGCACTGCTCGCACAGAGGCACAGAGACTGGAGCTGCTTGCTTGTTTTCGCACCTCAAACTTCAAATGTATCTCTGGGGGTCCGTGCCGGGCGTCTCCAGCAGCCCTGCTCCCAAAATGCGAACGTCTGCAGATAGCTCGCAGCCAGAAAGAGCTAGCGTGGAAAGCTGTTGCTTAGCCTCATCTGCCCATGGCACTGCTCGCACAGAGGCACAGAGACTGGAGCTGCTTGCTTGTCTTGCCACCTCAAACTTCAAATGTATCTCTGGGTGTCCGTGCCGGGCGCGTCCGGCAGCCCTGCTCCCAAAATGGGAACGTCTGCAGATAGCTCGCAGCCAGAAAGAGCTAGCCTGGAAAGCTGTTGCTCAGGCTCATCTGCCCATGGCACTGCTCGCACAGAGGCACAGAGACTGGGGCTGCTTGCTTGTTTTCCCACCTCAAACTTCAAATGTATCTCTGGGTGTCCGTGCCTGGCGCCTCCGGCAGCCCTGCTCCCAAAATGCGAACGTCTGCAGATAGCTCGCAGCCAGAAAGAGCTAGCCTGGAAAGCTGTTGCTCAGCCTCATCTGCCCATGGCACTGCTCGCACAGAGGTACAGAGACTGGGGCTGCTTGCTTGTCTTGCCACCTCAAACTTCAAACGTAGCTTTCGGGATTTGTACTGGGCGCCCCCGGCAGCCCTGCTCCCAAAATGCGAACGTCTGCAGATAGCTCGCAGCCAGAAAGAGCTAGCCTGGAAAGCTGTTGCTCAGCCTCATCTGCCCATGGCACTGCTCGCACAGAGGCACAAAGACTGGGGCTGCTTCCTTTTCTTGCAACCTCAAACGTCACATATATCTCTGGGGGTCCGTGCCGGGCACCTCCGGCAGTCCTGCTCCCAAAATGCGAACGTCTGCAGATAGCTCGCAGCCAGAAAGAGCTAGCCTGGAAAGCTGTTGCTCAGCCTCATCTGCCCATGGCACTGCTCGCACAGAGGTACAGAGACTGGGGCTGGTTGCTTCTCTTGCCACTTAAAACTTCAAACGTATCTTTGAGGATCCGTGCCGGGCGTCTCCGGCAGCCCTGCTCCCAAAATGCGAACGTCTGCAGATAGCTCGCAGCCAGAAAGAGCTAGCCTGGAAAGCTGTTGCTCAGCCTCATCTGCCCATGGCACTGCTCGCACAGAGGCACAAAGACTGGGGCTGCTTCCTTGTTTTGCCACCTCAAGCGTCAAACGTATCTCTGGGGGTCCGTGCCGGGCACCTCCAGCAGTCCTGCTCCCAAAATGCGAACGTCTGCAGATAGCTCGCAGCCAGAAAGAGCTAGCCTCGAAAGCTGTTGCTCAGCCTCATCTGCCCATGGCACTGCTCGCACAGAGGTACAGAGACTGGGGCTGGTTGCTTCTCTTGCCACTTAAAACTTCAAACGTATCTTTGAGGATCCGTGCCGGGCGTCTCCGGCAGCCCTGCTCCCAAAATGCGAACGTCTGCAGATAGCTCGCAGCCAGAAAGAGCTAGCCTGGAAAGCTGTTGCTCAGCCTCATCTGCCCATGGCACTGCTCGCACAGAGACACAGAGACTGGGGCTGGTTGATTCTCTTGCCACTTAAAACTTTAAATGTATCTCTGGGGGTCCGTGCCGGGCGTCTCCGGCAGCCCTGCTCCCAAAATGGGAACGTCTGCAGATAGCTCGCAGCCAGAAAGAGCTAGCCTGGAAAGCTGTTGCTCAGCCTCATCTGCCCATGGCACTGCTCGCACAGAGGTACAGAGACTGGGGCTGGTTGCTTCTCTTGCCACTTAAAACTTCAAACGTATCTTTGAGGATCCGTGCCGGGCGTCTCCGGCAGCCCTGCTCCCAAAATGCGAACGTCTGCAGATAGCTCGCAGCCAGAAAGAGCTAGCCTGGAAAGCTGTTGCTCAGCCTCATCTGCCCATGGCACTGCTCGCACAGAGACACAGAGACTGGGGCTGGTTGATTCTCTTGCCACTTAAAACTTTAAATGTATCTCTGGGGGTCCGTGCCGGGCGTCTCCGGCAGCCCTGCTCCCAAAATGGGAACGTCTGCAGATAGCTCGCAGCCAGAAAGAGCTAGCCTGGAAAGCTGTTGCTCAGCCTCATCTGCCCATGGCACTGCTCGCACAGAGGCACAGAGACTGGGGCTGCTTGCTTGTCTTGCCACCTCAAACTTCAAACGTAGCTTTCGGGATTTGTACTGGGCGCCCCCGGCAGCCCTGCTCCCAAAATGCGAACGTCTGCAGATAGCTCGCAGCCAGAAAGAGCTAGCCTGGAAAGCTGTGGCTCAGCCTCATCTGCCCATGGCACTGCTCGCACAGAGGCACAAAGACTGGGGCTGCTTCCTTTTCTTGCCACCTCAAACGTCACATGTATCTCTGGGTGTCCGTGCCGGGCACCTCCGGCAGTCCTGCTCCCAAAATGCGAACGTCTGCAGATAGCTCGCAGCCAGAAAGAGCTAGCCTGGAAAGCTGTTGCTCAGCCTCATCTGCCCATGGCACTGCTCGCACAGAGGTACAGAGACTGGGGCTGGTTGCTTCTCTTGCCACTTAAAACTTCAAACGTATCTTTGAGGATCCGTGCCGGGCGTCTCCGGCAGCCCTGCTCCCAAAATGCGAACGTCTGCAGATAGCTCGCAGCCAGAAAGAGCTAGCCTGGAAAGCTGTTGCTCAGCCTCATCTGCCCATGGCACTGCTCGCACAGAGGCACAGAGACTGGGGCTGCTTGCTTGTCTTGACACCTCAAACTTCAAAAGTAGCTTTCGGGATTTGTACTGGGCGCCCCCGGCAGCCCTGCTCCCAAAATGCGAACGTCTGCAGATAGCTCGCAGCCAGAAAGAGCTAGCCTGGAAAGCTGTTGCTCAGCCTCATCTGCCCATGGCACTGCTCGCACAGAGGCACAAAGACTGGGGCTGCTTCCTTGTTTTGCCACCTCAAGCGTCAAACGTATCTCTGGGGGTCCGTGCCGGGCACCTCCAGCAGTCCTGCTCCCAAAATGCGAACGTCTGCAGATAGCTCGCAGCCAGAAAGAGCTAGCCTGGAAAGCTGTTGCTCAGCCTCATCTGCCCATGGCACTGCTCGCACAGAGGTACAGAGACTGGGGCTGGTTGCTTCTCTTGCCACTTAAAACTTCAAACGTATCTTTGAGGATCCGTGCCGGGCGTCTCCGGCAGCCCTGCTCCCAAAATGCGAACGTCTGCAGATAGCTCGCAGCCAGAAAGAGCTAGCCTGGAAAGCTGTTGCTCAGCCTCATCTGCCCATGGCACTGCTCGCACAGAGACACAGAGACTGGGGCTGGTTGATTCTCTTGCCACTTAAAACTTTAAATGTATCTCTGGGGGTCCGTGCCGGGCGTCTCCGGCAGCCCTGCTCCCAAAATGGGAACGTCTGCAGATAGCTCGCAGCCAGAAAGAGCTAGCCTGGAAAGCTGTTGCTCAGCCTCATCTGCCCATGGCACTGCTCGCACAGAGGTACAGAGACTGGGGCTGGTTGCTTCTCTTGCCACTTAAAACTTCAAACGTATCTTTGAGGATCCGTGCCGGGCGTCTCCGGCAGCCCTGCTCCCAAAATGCGAACGTCTGCAGATAGCTCGCAGCCAGAAAGAGCTAGCCTGGAAAGCTGTTGCTCAGCCTCATCTGCCCATGGCACTGCTCGCACAGAGACACAGAGACTGGGGCTGGTTGATTCTCTTGCCACTTAAAACTTTAAATGTATCTCTGGGGGTCCGTGCCGGGCGTCTCCGGCAGCCCTGCTCCCAAAATGGGAACGTCTGCAGATAGCTCGCAGCCAGAAAGAGCTAGCCTGGAAAGCTGTTGCTCAGCCTCATCTGCCCATGGCACTGCTCGCACAGAGGCACAGAGACTGGGGCTGCTTGCTTGTCTTGCCACCTCAAACTTCAAACGTACCTTTGGGGGTCCGTGCCTGGCGCCTCGGGCAGCCCTGCTCCCAAAATGCGAACGTCTGCAGATAGCTCGCAGCCAGAAAGAGCTAGCCTGGAAAGCTGTTGCTCAGCCTCATCTGCCCGTGGCACTGCTCGCACAGAGGCACAGAGACTGGGGCTGCTTGCTTGTTTTCCCACCTCAAACTTCAAATGTATCTCTGGGTGTCCGTGCCTGGCGCCTCCGGCAGCCCTGCTCCCAAAATGCGAACGTCTGCAGATAGCTCGCAGCCAGAAAGAGCTAGCCTGGAAAGCTGTTGCTCAGCCTCATCTGCCCATGGCACTGCTCGCACAGAGGTACAGAGACTGGGGCTGCTTGCTTGTCTTGCCACCTCAAACTTCAAACGTAGCTTTCGGGATTTGTACTGGGCGCCCCCGGCAGCCCTGCTCCCAAAATGCGAACGTCTGCAGATAGCTCGCAGCCAGAAAGAGCTAGCCTGGAAAGCTGTGGCTCAGCCTCATC
Organism: Opisthocomus hoazin; assembly: GCF_030867145.1. Taxonomy (NCBI): domain Eukaryota; kingdom Metazoa; phylum Chordata; class Aves; order Opisthocomiformes; family Opisthocomidae; genus Opisthocomus; species Opisthocomus hoazin. Next base: position 2,240,019 of record NC_134440.1, on the reverse strand, counting down.
TGCCCATGGCACTGCTCGCACAGAGGCACAAAGACTGGGGCTGCTTCCTTTTCTTGCCACCTCAAACGTCAACTGTATCTCTGGGTGTCCGTGCCGGGCACCTCCGGCAGTCCTGCTCCCAAAATGCGAACGTCTGCAGATAGCTCGCAGCCAGAAAGAGCTAGCCTGGAAAGCTGTTGCTCAGCCTCATCTGCCCATGGCACTGCTCGCACAGAGGTACAGAGACTGGGGCTGGTTGCTTGTCTTGCCACTTAAAACTTCAAACGTATCTTTGAGGATCCGTGCCGGGCGTCTCCGGCAGCCCTGCTCCCAAAATGCGAACGTCTGCAGATAGCTCGCAGCCAGAAAGAGCTAGCCTGGAAAGCTGTTGCTCAGCGTCATCTGCCCATGGCACTGCTCGCACAGAGGCACAGAGACTGGGGCTGCTTGCTTGTCTTGACACCTCAAACTTCAAACGTAGCTTTCGGGATTTGTACTGGGCGCCCCCGGCAGCCCTGCTCCCAAAATGCGAACGTCTGCAGATAGCTCGCAGCCAGAAAGAGCTAGCCTGGAAAGCTGTTGCTCAGCCTCATCTGCCCATGGCACTGCTCGCACAGAGGCACAAAGACTGGGGCTGCTTCCTTGTTTTCCCACCTCAAGCGTCAAACGTATCTCTGGGGGTCCGTGCCGGGCACCTCCAGCAGTCCTGCTCCCAAAATGCGAACGTCTGCAGATAGCTCGCAGCCAGAAAGAGCTAGCCTGGAAAGCTGTTGCTCAGCCTCATCTGCCCATGGCACTGCTCGCACAGAGGTACAGAGACTGGGGCTGGTTGCTTCTCTTGCCACTTAAAACTTCAAACGTATCTTTGAGGATCCGTGCCGGGCGTCTCCGGCAGCCCTGCTCCCAAAATGCGAACGTCTGCAGATAGCTCGCAGCCAGAAAGAGCTAGCCTGGAAAGCTGTTGCTCAGCCTCATCTGCCCATGGCACTGCTCGCACAGAGACACAGAGACTGGGGCTGGTTGATTCTCTTGCCACTTAAAACTTTAAATGTATCTCTGGGGGTCCGTGCCGGGCGTCTCCGGCATCCCTGCTCCCAAAATGCGAACGTCTGCAGATAGCTCGCAGCCAGAAAGAGCTAGCCTGGAAAGCTGTTGCTCAGCCTCATCTGCCCATGGCACTGCTCGCACAGAGGCACAGAGACTGGGGCTGCTTGCTTGTTTTCCCACCTCAAACTTCAAATGTATCTCTGGGGGTCCGTGCCGGGCGTCTCCGGCAGCCCTGCTCCCAAAATGCGAATGTCTGCAGATAGCTCGCAGCCAGAAAGAGCTAGCCTGGAAAGCTGTTGCTCAGCCTCATCTGCCCATGGCACTGCTCGCACAGAGGCACAGAGACTGGGGCTGCTTGCTTGTCTTGCCACCTCAAACTTCAAACGTACCTTAGGGGGTCCGTGCCGGGCGCCCCCGGCAGCCCTGCTCCCAAAATGCGAACGTCTGCAGATAGCTCGCAGCCAGAAAGAGCTAGCCTGGAAAGCCGTTGCTCAGCCCCATCTGCCCATGGCACTGCTCACACAGAGGCACAGAGACTGGAGCTGCTTGCTTGTCTTGCCACCTCAAACTTCAAATGTATCTCTGGGGGTCCGTGCCGGGCGTCTCCGGCAGCCCTGCTCCCAAAATGCGAATGTCTGCAGATAGCTCGCAGCCAGAAAGAGCTAGCCTGGAAAGCTGTTGCTCAGCCTCATCTGCCCATGGCACTGCTCGCACAGAGGCACAGAGACTGGGGCTGCTTGCTTGTCTTGCCACCTCAAACTTCAAATGTATCTCTGGGGGTCAGTGCCGGGCGCCTCCGGCAGCCCTGCTCCCAAAATGCGAACGTCTGCAGATAGCTCGCAGCCAGAAAGAGCTAGCCTGGAAAGCTGTTGCTCAGCCTCATCTGCCCATGGCACTGCTCGCACAGAGGTACAGAGACTGGGGCTGGTTGCTTCTCTTGCAACTTAAAAATTCAAACGTAGTTTTGGGGATCCGTGCCGGGCGTCTCCGGCAGCCCTGCTCCCAAAATGCGAACGTCTGCAGATAGCTCGCAGCCAGAAAGAGCTAGCCTGGAAAGCTGTTGCTCAGCCTCATCTGCCCATGGCACTGCTCGCATAGAGGCACAGAGACTGGGGCTGGTTGCTTCTCTTGCCACTTAAAACTTCAAATGTATCTCTGGGGATCCGTGCCGGGCGTCTCCAGCAGCCCTACTCCCAAAATGCGAACGTCTGCAGATAGCTCGCAGCCAGAAAGAGCTAGCCTCGAAAGCTGTTGCTCAGCCTCATCTGCCCATGGCACTGCTCGCACAGAGGTACAGAGACTGGGGCTGGTTGCTTCTCTTGCCACTTAAAACTTCAAACGTATCTCTGGGTGTCCGTGCCGGGCGCCTCCGGCAGCCCTGCTCCCAAAATGCGAACGTCTGCAGATAGCTCGCAGCCAGAAAGAGCTAGCCTGGAAAGCTGTTGCTCAGCCTCATCTGCCCATGGCACTGCTCGCACAGAGGCACAGAGACTGGGGCTGCTTGCTTGTCTTGACACCTCAAACTTCAAATGTATCTCTGGTGGTCCGTGCCGGGCGTCTCCGGCAGCCCTGCTCCCAAAATGCGAACGTCTGCAGATAGCTCGCAGCCAGAAAGAGCTAGCCTCGAAAGCTGTTGCTCAGCCTCATCTGCCCATGGCACTGCTCGCACAGAGGTACAGAGACTGGGGCTGGTTGCTTCTCTTGCCACTTAAAACTTCAAACGTAGCTTTGGCGGTCCGTGCCGGGCGTCTCCGGCAGCCCTGCTCCCAAAATGCAAACGTCTGCAGATAGCTCGCAGCCAGAAAGAGCTAGCCTGGTAAGCTGTTGCTCAGCCTCATCTGCCCATGGCACTGCTCGCACAGAGGCACAGAGACTGGGGCTGCTTGCTTGTTTTCCCACCTCAAACTTCAAATGTATCTCTGGGGGTCCGTGCCGGGCACCTCCGGCAGCCCTGCTCCCAAAATGCGAACGTCTGCTGATAGCTCGCAGCCAGAAAGAGCTAGCCTGGAAAGCTGTTGCTCAGCCTCATCTGCCCATGGCACTGCTCGCACAGAGGCACAGAGACTGGGGCTGCTTGCTTGTCTTGCCACCTCAAACTTCAAAAGTAGCTTTCGGGATTTGTACTGGGCGCCCCCGGCAGCCCTGCTCCCAAATTGCGAACGTCTGCAGATAGCTCGCAGCCAGAAAGAGCTAGCCTGGAAAGCTGTTGCTCAGCCTCATCTGCCCATGGCACTGCTCGCACAGAGGCACAGAGACTGGGGCTGCTTGCTTGTCTTGCCACCTCAAACTTCAAACGTAGCTTTGGGGGTCCTTGCCGGGCGCCCCTGGCAGCCCTGCTCCCAAAATGCGAATGTCTGCAGATAGCTCGCAGCCACAAAGAGCTAGCCTGGAAAGCTGTTGCTCAGCCCCATCTGCCCATGGCACTGCTCACACAGAGGCACAGAGACTAGGGCTGCTTGCTTGTCTTGCCACCTCAAACGTCAAACGTAGCTTTGGGGGTCCGTGCCGGGCGCCTCCGGCAGCCCTGCTACCAAAATGCGAACGTCTGCAGATAGCTCGCAGCCAGAAAGAGCTAGCCTGGAAAGCTGTTGCTCAGCCTCATCTGCCCATGGCACTGCTCGCACAGAGGCACAGAGACTGGAGCTGCTTGCTTGTCTTACCACCTCAAACTTCAAATGTATCTCTGAGGGTCCGTGCCGGGCGCCTCCGGCAGCCCTACTCCCAAAATGCGAACGTCTGCAGATAGCTCGCAGCCAGAAAGAGCTTGCCTGGAAAGCTGTTGCTCAGCCTCATCTGCCCATGGCACTGCTCGCACAGAGGCACAGAGACTGGGGCTGCTTGCTTGTCTTGCCACCTCAAACTTCAAATGTATCTCTGGGTTTCCGTGCCGGGCGCCTCCGGCAGCCCTGCTCCCAAAATGCGAACGTCTGCAGATAGCTCGCAGCCAGAAAGAGCTAGCCCCGAAAGCTGTTGCTCAGCCTCATCTGCCCATGGCACTGCTCGCACAGAGGCACAGAGACTGGAGCTGCTTGCTTGTCTTACCACCTCAAACTTCAAATGTATCTCTGGGGGTCCGTGCCGGGCGCCTCCGGCAGCCCTACTCCCAAAATTCGAACGTTTGCAGATAGATCGCAGCCAGAAAGAGCTAGCCTGGAAAGCTGTTGCTCAGCCTCATGTGCCCATGGCACTGCTCGCACAGAGGTACAGAGACTGGGGCTGCTTGCTTGTCTTGACACCTCAAACTTCAAACGTAGCTTTTAGGAGTTGTACTGGGCGCCCCAGGCAGCCCTGCTCCCAAATTGCGAACGTCTGCAGATAGCTCGCAGCCAGAAAGAGCTAGCCTGGAAAGCTGTTGCTCAGCCTCATCTGCCCATGGCACTGCTCGCACAGAGACACAGAGACTGGGGCTGGTTGATTCTCTTGCCACTTAAAACTTTAAATGTATCTCTGGGGGTCCGTGCCGGGCGTCTCCGGCAGCCCTGCTCCCAAAATGGGAACGTCTGCAGATAGCTCGCAGCCAGAAAGAGCTAGCCTGGAAAGCTGTTGCTCAGCCTCATCTGCCCATGGCACTGCTCGCACAGAGGTACAGAGACTGGGGCTGGTTGCTTCTCTTGCCACTTAAAACTTCAAACGTATCTTTGAGGATCCGTGCCGGGCGTCTCCGGCAGCCCTGCTCCCAAAATGCGAACGTCTGCAGATAGCTCGCAGCCAGAAAGAGCTAGCCTGGAAAGCTGTTGCTCAGCCTCATCTGCCCATGGCACTGCTCGCACAGAGACACAGAGACTGGGGCTGGTTGATTCTCTTGCCACTTAAAACTTTAAATGTATCTCTGGGGGTCCGTGCCGGGCGTCTCCGGCAGCCCTGCTCCCAAAATGGGAACGTCTGCAGATAGCTCGCAGCCAGAAAGAGCTAGCCTGGAAAGCTGTTGCTCAGCCTCATCTGCCCATGGCACTGCTCGCACAGAGGCACAGAGACTGGGGCTGCTTGCTTGTCTTGCCACCTCAAACTTCAAACGTACCTTTGGGGGTCCGTGCCTGGCGCCTCGGGCAGCCCTGCTCCCAAAATGCGAACGTCTGCAGATAGCTCGCAGCCAGAAAGAGCTAGCCTGGAAAGCTGTTGCTCAGCCTCATCTGCCCGTGGCACTGCTCGCACAGAGGCACAGAGACTGGGGCTGCTTGCTTGTTTTCCCACCTCAAACTTCAAATGTATCTCTGGGTGTCCGTGCCTGGCGCCTCCGGCAGCCCTGCTCCCAAAATGCGAACGTCTGCAGATAGCTCGCAGCCAGAAAGAGCTAGCCTCGAAAGCTGTTGCTCAGCCTCATCTGCCCATGGCACTGCTCGCACAGAGGTACAGAGACTGGGGCTGCTTGCTTGTCTTGCCACCTCAAACTTCAAACGTAGCTTTCGGGATTTGTACTGGGCGCCCCCGGCAGCCCTGCTCCCAAAATGCGAACGTCTGCAGATAGCTCGCAGCCAGAAAGAGCTAGCCTGGAAAGCTGTGGCTCAGCCTCATCTGCCCATGGCACTGCTCGCACAGAGGCACAAAGACTGGGGCTGCTTCCTTTTCTTGCCACCTCAAACGTCACATGTATCTCTGGGTGTCCGTGCCGGGCACCTCCGGCAGTCCTGCTCCCAAAATGCGAACGTCTGCAGATAGCTCGCAGCCAGAAAGAGCTAGCCTGGAAAGCTGTTGCTCAGCCTCATCTGCCCATGGCACTGCTCGCACAGAGGTACAGAGACTGGGGCTGGTTGCTTCTCTTGCCACTTAAAACTTCAAACGTATCTTTGAGGATCCGTGCCGGGCGTCTCCGGCAGCCCTGCTCCCAAAATGCGAACGTCTGCAGATAGCTCGCAGCCAGAAAGAGCTAGCCTGGAAAGCTGTTGCTCAGCCTCATCTGCCCATGGCACTGCTCGCACAGAGGCACAGAGACTGGGGCTGCTTGCTTGTCTTGACACCTCAAACTTCAAAAGTAGCTTTCGGGATTTGTACTGGGCGCCCCCGGCAGCCCTGCTCCCAAAATGCGAACGTCTGCAGATAGCTCGCAGCCAGAAAGAGCTAGCCTGGAAAGCTGTTGCTCAGCCTCATCTGCCCATGGCACTGCTCGCACAGAGGCACAAAGACTGGGGCTGCTTCCTTGTTTTGCCACCTCAAGCGTCAAACGTATCTCTGGGGGTCCGTGCCGGGCACCTCCAGCAGTCCTGCTCCCAAAATGCGAACGTCTGCAGATAGCTCGCAGCCAGAAAGAGCTAGCCTCGAAAGCTGTTGCTCAGCCTCATCTGCCCATGGCACTGCTCGCACAGAGGTACAGAGACTGGGGCTGGTTGCTTCTCTTGCCACTTAAAACTTCAAACGTATCTTTGAGGATCCGTGCCGGGCGTCTCCGGCAGCCCTGCTCCCAAAATGCGAACGTCTGCAGATAGCTCGCAGCCAGAAAGAGCTAGCCTGGAAAGCTGTTGCTCAGCCTCATCTGCCCATGGCACTGCTCGCACAGAGACACAGAGACTGGGGCTGGTTGATTCTCTTGCCACTTAAAACTTTAAATGTATCTCTGGGGGTCCGTGCCGGGCGTCTCCGGCAGCCCTGCTCCCAAAATGGGAACGTCTGCAGATAGCTCGCAGCCAGAAAGAGCTAGCCTGGAAAGCTGTTGCTCAGCCTCATCTGCCCATGGCACTGCTCGCACAGAGGTACAGAGACTGGGGCTGGTTGCTTCTCTTGCCACTTAAAACTTCAAACGTATCTTTGAGGATCCGTGCCGGGCGTCTCCGGCAGCCCTGCTCCCAAAATGCGAATGTCTGCAGATAGCTCGCAGCCACAAAGAGCTAGCCTGGAAAGCTGTTGCTCAGCCCCATCTGCCCATGGCACTGCTCACACAGAGGCACAGAGACTAGGGCTGCTTGCTTGTCTTGCCACCTCAAACGTCAAACGTAGCTTTGGGGGTCCGTGCCGGGCGCCTCCGGCAGCCCTGCTACCAAAATGCGAACGTCTGCAGATAGCTCGCAGCCAGAAAGAGCTAGCCTGGAAAGCTGTTGCTCAGCCTCATCTGCCCATGGCACTGCTCGCACAGAGGCACAGAGACTGGAGCTGCTTGCTTGTCTTACCACCTCAAACTTCAAATGTATCTCTGAGGGTCCGTGCCGGGCGCCTCCGGCAGCCCTACTCCCAAAATGCGAACGTCTGCAGATAGCTCGCAGCCAGAAAGAGCTTGCCTGGAAAGCTGTTGCTCAGCCTCATCTGCCCATGGCACTGCTCGCACAGAGGCACAGAGACTGGGGCTGCTTGCTTGTCTTGCCACCTCAAACTTCAAATGTATCTCTGGGTTTCCGTGCCGGGCGCCTCCGGCAGCCCTGCTCCCAAAATGCGAACGTCTGCAGATAGCTCGCAGCCAGAAAGAGCTAGCCCCGAAAGCTGTTGCTCAGCCTCATCTGCCCATGGCACTGCTCGCACAGAGGCACAGAGACTGGAGCTGCTTGCTTGTCTTACCACCTCAAACTTCAAATGTATCTCTGGGGGTCCGTGCCGGGCGCCTCCGGCAGCCCTACTCCCAAAATGCGAACGTTTGCAGATAGATCGCAGCCAGAAAGAGCTAGCCTGGAAAGCTGTTGCTCAGCCTCATGTGCCCATGGCACTGCTCGCACAGAGGTACAGAGACTGGGGCTGCTTGCTTGTCTTGACACCTCAAACTTCAAACGTAGCTTTTAGGAGTTGTACTGGGCGCCCCAGGCAGCCCTGCTCCCAAATTGCGAACGTCTGCAGATAGCTCGCAGCCAGAAAGAGCTAGCCTGGAAAGCTGTTGCTCAGCCTCATCTGCCCATGGCACTGCTCGCACAGAGACACAGAGACTGGGGCTGGTTGATTCTCTTGCCACTTAAAACTTTAAATGTATCTCTGGGGGTCCGTGCCGGGCGTCTCCGGCAGCCCTGCTCCCAAAATGGGAACGTCTGCAGATAGCTCGCAGCCAGAAAGAGCTAGCCTGGAAAGCTGTTGCTCAGCCTCATCTGCCCATGGCACTGCTCGCACAGAGGTACAGAGACTGGGGCTGGTTGCTTCTCTTGCCACTTAAAACTTCAAACGTATCTTTGAGGATCCGTGCCGGGCGTCTCCGGCAGCCCTGCTCCCAAAATGCGAACGTCTGCAGATAGCTCGCAGCCAGAAAGAGCTAGCCTGGAAAGCTGTTGCTCAGCCTCATCTGCCCATGGCACTGCTCGCACAGAGACACAGAGACTGGGGCTGGTTGATTCTCTTGCCACTTAAAACTTTAAATGTATCTCTGGGGGTCCGTGCCGGGCGTCTCCGGCAGCCCTGCTCCCAAAATGGGAACGTCTGCAGATAGCTCGCAGCCAGAAAGAGCTAGCCTGGAAAGCTGTTGCTCAGCCTCATCTGCCCATGGCACTGCTCGCACAGAGGCACAGAGACTGGGGCTGCTTGCTTGTCTTGCCACCTCAAACTTCAAACGTACCTTTGGGGGTCCGTGCCTGGCGCCTCGGGCAGCCCTGCTCCCAAAATGCGAACGTCTGCAGATAGCTCGCAGCCAGAAAGAGCTAGCCTGGAAAGCTGTTGCTCAGCCTCATCTGCCCGTGGCACTGCTCGCACAGAGGCACAGAGACTGGGGCTGCTTGCTTGTTTTCCCACCTCAAACGTCAAATGTATCTCTGGGTGTCCGTGCCTGGCGCCTCCGGCAGCCCTGCTCCCAAAATGCGAACGTCTGCAGATAGCTCGCAGCCAGAAAGAGCTAGCCTCGAAAGCTGTTGCTCAGCCTCATCTGCCCATGGCACTGCTCGCACAGAGGTACAGAGACTGGGGCTGCTTGCTTGTCTTGCCACCTCAAACTTCAAACGTAGCTTTCGGGATTTGTACTGGGCGCCCCCGGCAGCCCTGCTCCCAAAATGCGAACGTCTGCAGATAGCTCGCAGCCAGAAAGAGCTAGCCTGGAAAGCTGTGGCTCAGCCTCATCTGCCCATGGCACTGCTCGCACAGAGGCACAAAGACTGGGGCTGCTTCCTTTTCTTGCCACCTCAAACGTCACATGTATCTCTGGGTGTCCGTGCCGGGCACCTCCGGCAGCCCTGCTCCCAAAATGCGAACGTCTGCAGATAGCTCGCAGCCAGAAAGAGCTAGCCTGGAAAGCTGTTGCTCAGCCTCATCTGCCCATGGCACTGCTCGCACAGAGGTACAGAAACTGGGGCTGGTTGCTTCTCTTGCCACTTAAAACTTCAAACGTATCTTTGAGGATCCGTGCCGGGCGTCTCCGGCAGCCCTGCTCCCAAAATGCGAACGTCTGCAGATAGCTCGCAGCCAGAAAGAGCTAGCCTGGAAAGCTGTTGCTCAGCCTCATCTGCCCATGGCACTGCTCGCACAGAGGCACAGAGACTGGGGCTGCTTGCTTGTCTTGACACCTCAAACTTCAAAAGTAGCTTTCGGGATTTGTACTGGGCGCCCCCGGCAGCCCTGCTCCCAAAATGCGAACGTCTGCAGATAGCTCGCAGCCAGAAAGAGCTAGCCTGGAAAGCTGTTGCTCAGCCTCATCTGCCCATGGCACTGCTCGCACAGAGGCACAAAGACTGGGGCTGCTTCCTTGTTTTGCCACCTCAAGCGTCAAACTTATCTCTGGGGGTCCGTGCCGGGCACCTCCAGCAGTCCTGCTCCCAAAATGCGAACGTCTGCAGATAGCTCGCAGCCAGAAAGAGCTAGCCTGGAAAGCTGTTGCTCAGCCTCATCTGCCCATGGCACTGCTCGCACAGAGGTACAGAGACTGGGGCTGGTTGCTTCTCTTGCCACTTAAAACTTCAAACGTATCTTTGAGGATCCGTGCCGGGCGTCTCCGGCAGCCCTGCTCCCAAAATGCGAACGTCTGCAGATAGCTCGCAGCCAGAAAGAGCTAGCCTGGAAAGCTGTTGCTCAGCCTCATCTGCCCATGGCACTGCTCGCACAGAGACACAGAGACTGGGGCTGGTTGATTCTCTTGCCACTTAAAACTTTAAATGTATCTCTGGGGGTCCGTGCCGGGCATCTCCGGCAGCCCTGCTCCCAAAATGGGAACGTCTGCAGATAGCTCGCAGCCAGAAAGAGCTAGCCTGGAAAGCTGTTGCTCAGCCTCATCTGCCCATGGCACTGCTCGCACATAGGTACAGAGACTGGGGCTGCTTGCTTCTCTTGCCACTTAAAACTTCAAACGTATCTTTGAGGATCCGTGCCGGGCGTCTCCGGCAGCCCTGCTCCCAAAATGCGAACGTCTGCAGATAGCTCGCAGCCAGAAAGAGCTAGCCTGGAAAGCTGTTGCTCAGCCTCATCTGCCCATGGCACTGCTCGCACAGAGGCACAGAGACTGGGGCTGCTTGCTTGTCTTGCCACCTCAAACTTCAAACGTACCTTTGGGGGTCCGTGCCTGGCGCCTCGGGCAGCCCTGCTCCCAAAATGCGAACGTCTGCAGATAGCTCGCAGCCAGAAAGAGCTAGCCTGGAAAGCTGTTGCTCAGCCTCATCTGCCCGTGGCACTGCTCGCACAGAGGCACAGAGACTGGGGCTGCTTGCTTGTTTTCCCACCTCAAACTTCAAATGTATCTCTGGGTGTCCGTGCCTGGCGCCTCCGGCAGCCCTGCTCCCAAAATGCGAACGTCTGCAGATAGCTCGCAGCCAGAAAGAGCTAGCCTGGAAAGCTGTTGCTCAGCCTCATCTGCCCATGGAACTGCTCGCACAGAGGTACAGAGACTGGGGCTGCTTGCTTGTCTTGACACCTCAAACTTCAAACGTAGCTTTCGGGATTTGTACTGGGCGCCCCCGGCAGCCCTGCTCCCAAAATGCGAACGTCTGCAGATAGCTCGCAGCCAGAAAGAGCTAGCCTGGAAAGCTGTGGCTCAGCCTCATCTGCCCATGGCACTGCTCGCACAGAGGCACAAAGACTGGGGCTGCTTCCTTTTCTTGCCACCTCAAACGTCAACTGTATCTCTGGGTGTCCGTGCCGGGCACCTCCGGCAGTCCTGCTCCCAAAATGCGAACGTCTGCAGATAGCTCGCAGCCAGAAAGAGCTAGCCTGGAAAGCTGTTGCTCAGCCTCATCTGCCCATGGCACTGCTCGCACAGAGGTACAGAGACTGGGGCTGGTTGCTTCTCTTGCCACTTAAAACTTCAAACGTATCTTTGAGGATCCGTGCCGGGCGTCTCCGGCAGCCCTGCTCCCAAAATGCGAACGTCTGCAGATAGCTCGCAGCCAGAAAGAGCTAGCCTGGAAAGCTGTTGCTCAGCCTCATCTGCCCATGGCACTGCTCGCACAGAGGCACAGAGACTGGGGCTGCTTGCTTGTCTTGACACCTCAAACTTCAAACGTAGCTTTCGGGATTTGTACTGGGCGCCCCCGGCAGCCCTGCTCCCAAAATGCGAACGTCTGCAGATAGCTCGCAGCCAGAAAGAGCTAGCCTGGAAAGCTGTTGCTCAGCCTCATCTGCCCATGGCACTGCTCGCACAGAGGCACAAAGACTGGGGCTGCTTCCTTGTTTTGCCACCTCAAGCGTCAAACGTATCTCTGGGGGTCCGTGCCGGGCACCTCCAGCAGTCCTGCTCCCAAAATGCGAACGTCTGCAGATAGCTCGCAGCCAGAAAGAGCTAGCCTGGAAAGCTGTTGCTCAGCCTCATCTGCCCATGGCACTGCTCGCACAGAGGTACAGAGACTGGGGCTGGTTGCTTCTCTTGCCACTTAAAACTTCAAACGTATCTTTGAGGATCCGTGCCGGGCGTCTCCGGCAGCCCTGCTCCCAAAATGCGAACGTCTGCAGATAGCTCGCAGCCAGAAAGAGCTAGCCTGGAAAGCTGTTGCTCAGCCTCATCTGCCCATGGCACTGCTCGCACAGAGGCACAGAGACTGGGGCTGCTTGCTTGTTTTCCCACCTCAAACTTCAAATGTATCTCTGGGGGTCCGTGCCGGGCGTCTCCGGCAGCCCTGCTCCCAAAATGCGAATGTCTGCAGATAGCTCGCAGCCAGAAAGAGCTAGCCTGGAAAGCTGTTGCTCAGCCTCATCTGCCCATGGCACTGCTCGCACAGAGGCACAGAGACTGGGGCTGCTTGCTTGTCTTGCCACCTCAAACTTCAAACGTACCTTAGGGGGTCCGTGCCGGGCGCCCCCGGCAGCCCTGCTCCCAAAATGCGAACGTCTGCAGATAGCTCGCAGCCAGAAAGAGCTAGCCTGGAAAGCCGTTGCTCAGCCCCATCTGCCCATGGCACTGCTCACACAGAGGCACAGAGACTGGAGCTGCTTGCTTGTCTTGCCACCTCAAGCTTCAAATGTATCTCTGGGGGTCCGTGCCGGGCGTCTCCGGCAGCCCTGCTCCCAAAATGCGAATGTCTGCAGATAGCTCGCAGCCAGAAAGAGCTAGCCTGGAAAGCTGTTGCTCAGCCTCATCTGCCCATGGCACTGCTCGCACAGAGGCACAGAGACTGGGGCTGCTTGCTTGTCTTGCCACCTCAAACTTCAAATGTATCTCTGGGGGTCAGTGCCGGGCGCCTCCGGCAGCCCTGCTCCCAAAATGCGAACGTCTGCAGATAGCTCGCAGCCAGAAAGAGCTAGCCTGGAAAGCTGTTGCTCAGCCTCATCTGCCCATGGCACTGCTCGCACAGAGGTACAGAGACTGGGGCTGGTTGCTTCTCTTGCCACTTAAAAATTCAAACGTAGTTTTGGGGATCCGTGCCGGGCGTCTCCGGCAGCCCTGCTCCCAAAATGCGAACGTCTGCAGATAGCTCGCAGCCAGAAAGAGCTAGCCTGGAAAGCTGTTGCTCAGCCTCATCTGCCCATGGCACTGCTCGCATAGAGGCACAGAGACTGGGGCTGGTTGCTTCTCTTGCCACTTAAAACTTCAAATGTATCTCTGGGGATCCGTGCCGGGCGTCTCCAGCAGCCCTACTCCCAAAATGCGAACGTCTGCAGATAGCTCGCAGCCAGAAAGAGCTAGCCTCGAAAGCTGTTGCTCAGCCTCATCTGCCCATGGCACTGCTCGCACAGAGGTACAGAGACTGGGGCTGGTTGCTTCTCTTGCCACTTAAAACTTCAAACGTATCTCTGGGTGTCCGTGCCGGGCGCCTCCGGCAGCCCTGCTCCCAAAATGCGAACGTCTGCAGATAGCTCGCAGCCAGAAAGAGCTAGCCTGGAAAGCTGTTGCTCAGCCTCATCTGCCCATGGCACTGCTCGCACAGAGGCACAGAGACTGGGGCTGCGTGCTTGTTTTGACACCTCAAACTTCAAATGTATCTCTGGTGGTCCGTGCCGGGCGTCTCCGGCAGCCCTGCTCCCAAAATGCGAACGTCTGCAGATAGCTCGCAGCCAGAAAGAGCTAGCCTCGAAAGCTGTTGCTCAGCCTCATCTGCCCATGGCACTGCTCGCACAGAGGTACAGAGACTGGGGCTGCTTGCTTGTCTTGCCACCTCAAACTTCAAACGTAGCTTTGGGGGTCCTTGCCGGGCGCCCCTGGCAGCCCTGCTCCCAAAATGCGAATGTCTGCAGATAGCTCGCAGCCACAAAGAGCTAGCCTGGAAAGCTGTTGCTCAGCCCCATCTGCCCATGGCACTGCTCACACAGAGGCACAGAGACTGGAGCTGCTTGCTTGTCTTACCACCTCAAACTTCAAATGTATCTCTGAGGGTCCGTGCCGGGCGCCTCCGGCAGCCCTACTCCCAAAATGCGAACGTTTGCAGATAGCTCGCAGCCAGAAAGAGCTTGCCTGGAAAGCTGTTGCTCAGCCTCATCTGCCCATGGCACTGCTCGCACAGAGGCACAGAGACTGGGGCTGCTTGCTTGTCTTGCCACCTCAAACTTCAAATGTATGTCTGGGTTTCCGTGCCGGGCGCCTCCGGCAGCCCTGCTCCCAAAATGCGAACGTCTGCAGATAGCTCCCAGCCAGAAAGAGCTAGCCCCGAAAGCTGTTGCTCAGCCTCATCTGCCCATGGCACTGCTCGCACAGAGGCACAGAGACTGGAGCTGCTTCCTTGTCTTACCACCTCAAACTTCAAATGTATCTCTGGGGGTCCGTGCCGGGCGCCTCCGGCAGCCCTACTCCCAAAATGCGAACGTTTGCAGATAGATCGCAGCCAGAAAGAGCTAGCCTGGAAAGCTGTTGCTCAGCCTCATGTGCCCATGGCACTGCTCGCACAGAGGCACAGAGACTGGGGCTGCTTGCTTGTCTTGACACCTCAAACTTCAAACGTAGCTTTTAGGAGTTGTACTGGGCGCCCCAGGCAGCCCTGCTCCCAAATTGCGAACGTCTGCAGATAGCTCGCAGCCAGAAAGAGCTAGCCTGGAAAGCTGTTGCTCAGCCTCATCTGCCCATGGCACTGCTCGCACAGAGGCACAGAGACTGGAGCTGCTTGCTTGTTTTCCCAACTCAAACTTCAAATGTGTCTCTGGGGGTCCGTGCCGGGCGCCTCCGGCAGCCCTGCTCCCAAAATGCGAACGTCTGCAGATAGCTCGCAGCCAGAAAGAGCTAGCCTGGAAAGCTGTTGCTCAGCCTCATCTGCCCATGGCACTGCTCGCACAGAGGCACAGAGACTGGGGCTGCTTGCTTGTCTTGACACCTCAAACTTCAAATGTATCTCTGGTGGTCCGTACCGGGCGTCTCTGGCAGCCCTAATCCCAAAATGCGAACATCTGCAGATAGCTCGCAGCCAGAAAGAGCTAGCCTGGAAAGCTGTTGCTCAGCCTCATCTGCCCATGGCACTGCTCGCACAGAGGTACAGAGACTGGGGCTGCTTGCTTCTCTTGCCACTTAAAACTTCAAACGTATCTTTGAGGATCCGTGCCGGGCGTCTCCGGCAGCCCTGCTCCCAAAATGCGAACGTCTGCAGATAGCTCGCAGCCAGAAAGAGCTAGCCTGGAAAGCTGTTGCTCAGCCTCATCTGCCCATGGCACTGCTCGCACAGAGGCACAGAGACTGGGGCTGCTTGCTTGTTTTCCCACCTCAAACTTCAAATGTATCTCTGGGGGTCCGTGCCGGGCGTCTCCGGCAGCCCTGCTCCCAAAATGCGAATGTCTGCAGATAGCTCGCAGCCAGAAAGAGCTAGCCTGGAAAGCTGTTGCTCAGCCTCATCTGCCCATGGCACTGCTCGCACAGAGGCACAGAGACTGGGGCTGCTTGCTTGTCTTGCCACCTCAAACTTCAAACGTACCTTAGGGGGTCCGTGCCGGGCGCCCCCGGCAGCCCTGCTCCCAAAATGCGAACGTCTGCAGATAGCTCGCAGCCAGAAAGAGCTAGCCTGGAAAGCCGTTGCTCAGCCCCATCTGCCCATGGCACTGCTCACACAGAGGCACAGAGACTGGAGCTGCTTGCTTGTCTTGCCACCTCAAGCTTCAAATGTATCTCTGGGGGTCCGTGCCGGGCGTCTCCGGCAGCCCTGCTCCCAAAATGCGAATGTCTGCAGATAGCTCGCAGCCAGAAAGAGCTAGCCTGGAAAGCTGTTGCTCAGCCTCATCTGCCCATGGCACTGCTCGCACAGAGGCACAGAGACTGGGGCTGCTTGCTTGTCTTGCCACCTCAAACTTCAAATGTATCTCTGGGGGTCAGTGCCGGGCGCCTCCGGCAGCCCTGCTCCCAAAATGCGAACGTCTGCAGATAGCTCGCAGCCAGAAAGAGCTAGCCTGGAAAGCTGTTGCTCAGCCTCATCTGCCCATGGCACTGCTCGCACAGAGGTACAGAGACTGGGGCTGGTTGCTTCTCTTGCCACTTAAAAATTCAAACGTAGTTTTGGGGATCCGTGCCGGGCGTCTCCGGCAGCCCTGCTCCCAAAATGCGAACGTCTGCAGATAGCTCGCAGCCAGAAAGAGCTAGCCTGGAAAGCTGTTGCTCAGCCTCATCTGCCCATGGCACTGCTCGCATAGAGGCACAGAGACTGGGGCTGGTTGCTTCTCTTGCCACTTAAAACTTCAAATGTATCTCTGGGGATCCGTGCCGGGCGTCTCCAGCAGCCCTACTCCCAAAATGCGAACGTCTGCAGATAGCTCGCAGCCAGAAAGAGCTAGCCTCGAAAGCTGTTGCTCAGCCTCATCTGCCCATGGCACTGCTCGCACAGAGGTACAGAGACTGGGGCTGGTTGCTTCTCTTGCCACTTAAAACTTCAAACGTATCTCTGGGTGTCCGTGCCGGGCGCCTCCGGCAGCCCTGCTCCCAAAATGCGAACGTCTGCAGATAGCTCGCAGCCAGAAAGAGCTAGCCTGGAAAGCTGTTGCTCAGCCTCATCTGCCCATGGCACTGCTCGCACAGAGGCACAGAGACTGGGGCTGCGTGCTTGTTTTGACACCTCAAACTTCAAATGTATCTCTGGTGGTCCGTGCCGGGCGTCTCCGGCAGCCCTGCTCCCAAAATGCGAACGTCTGCAGATAGCTCGCAGCCAGAAAGAGCTAGCCTCGAAAGCTGTTGCTCAGCCTCATCTGCCCATGGCACTGCTCGCACAGAGGTACAGAGACTGGGGCTGCTTGCTTGTCTTGCCACCTCAAACTTCAAACGTAGCTTTGGGGGTCCTTGCCGGGCGCCCCTGGCAGCCCTGCTCCCAAAATGCGAATGTCTGCAGATAGCTCGCAGCCACAAAGAGCTAGCCTGGAAAGCTGTTGCTCAGCCCCATCTGCCCATGGCACTGCTCACACAGAGGCACAGAGACTGGAGCTGCTTGCTTGTCTTACCACCTCAAACTTCAAATGTATCTCTGAGGGTCCGTGCCGGGCGCCTCCGGCAGCCCTACTCCCAAAATGCGAACGTTTGCAGATAGCTCGCAGCCAGAAAGAGCTTGCCTGGAAAGCTGTTGCTCAGCCTCATCTGCCCATGGCACTGCTCGCACAGAGGCACAGAGACTGGGGCTGCTTGCTTGTCTTGCCACCTCAAACTTCAAATGTATGTCTGGGTTTCCGTGCCGGGCGCCTCCGGCAGCCCTGCTCCCAAAATGCGAACGTCTGCAGATAGCTCCCAGCCAGAAAGAGCTAGCCCCGAAAGCTGTTGCTCAGCCTCATCTGCCCATGGCACTGCTCGCACAGAGGCACAGAGACTGGAGCTGCTTCCTTGTCTTACCACCTCAAACTTCAAATGTATCTCTGGGGGTCCGTGCCGGGCGCCTCCGGCAGCCCTACTCCCAAAATGCGAACGTTTGCAGATAGATCGCAGCCAGAAAGAGCTAGCCTGGAAAGCTGTTGCTCAGCCTCATGTGCCCATGGCACTGCTCGCACAGAGGCACAGAGACTGGGGCTGCTTGCTTGTCTTGACACCTCAAACTTCAAACGTAGCTTTTAGGAGTTGTACTGGGCGCCCCAGGCAGCCCTGCTCCCAAATTGCGAACGTCTGCAGATAGCTCGCAGCCAGAAAGAGCTAGCCTGGAAAGCTGTTGCTCAGCCTCATCTGCCCATGGCACTGCTCGCACAGAGGCACAGAGACTGGAGCTGCTTGCTTGTTTTCCCAACTCAAACTTCAAATGTGTCTCTGGGGGTCCGTGCCGGGCGCCTCCGGCAGCCCTGCTCCCAAAATGCGAACGTCTGCAGATAGCTCGCAGCCAGAAAGAGCTAGCCTGGAAAGCTGTTGCTCAGCCTCATCTGCCCATGGCACTGCTCGCACAGAGGCACAGAGACTGGGGCTGCTTGCTTGTCTTGACACCTCAAACTTCAAATGTATCTCTGGTGGTCCGTACCGGGCGTCTCTGGCAGCCCTAATCCCAAAATGCGAACATCTGCAGATAGCTCGCAGCCAGAAAGAGCTAGCCTGGAAAGCTGTTGCTCAGCCTCATCTGCCCATGGCACTGCTCGCACAGAGGTACAGAGACTGGGGCTGCTTGCTTCTCTTGCCACTTAAAACTTCCAACGTAGCTTTGGGGATCCGTGCCGGGCGTCTCCAGCAGCCCTGCTCCCAAAATGCAAACGTCTGCAGATAGCTCGCAGCCAGAAAGAGCTAGCCTGGAAAGCTGTTGCTCAGCCTCATCTGCCCATGGCACTGCTCGCACAGAGGCACAGAGACTGGGGCTGCTTGCTTGTTTTCCCACCTCAAACGTCAAACGTAGCTTTGGGGGTCCGTGCCGGGCGTCTCCGGCAGCCCTGCTCCCAAAATGCGAACGTCTGCAGATAGCTCGCAGCCAGAAAGAGCTAGCCTGGAAAGCTGTTGCTCAGCCTCATCTGCCCATGGCACTGCTTGCACAGAGGTACAGAGACTGGTGCTGGTTGCTTCTCTTGCCACTTAAAACTTCAAACGTAGCTTTGGGGATCCGTGCCGGGCGTCTCCAGCAGCCCTGCTCCCAAAATGCAAACGTCTGCAGATAGCTCGCAGCCAGAAAGAGCTAGCGTGGAAAGCTGTTGCTCAGCCTCATCTGCCCATGGCACTGCTCGCACAGAGGCACAGAGACTGGGGCTGCTTGCTTGTTTTCCCACCTCAAACTTCAAATGTATCTCTGGGGGTCCGTGCCGGGCACCTCCGGCAGCCCTGCTACCAAAATGCGAACGTCTGCAGATAGCTCGCAGCCAGAAAGAGCTAGCCTCGAAAGCTGTTGCTCAGCCTCATCTGCCCATGGCACTGCTCTCACAGAGGCACAGAGACTGGGGCTGTTTGCTTGTCTTGCCACCTCAAACTTCAAAAGTAGCTTTCGGGATTTGTACTGGGCGCCCCCGGCAGCCCTGCTCCCAAATTGCGAACGTCTGCATATAGCTCGCAGCCAGAAAGAGCTAGCCTGGAAAGCTGTTGCTCAGCCTCATCTGCCCATGGCACTGCTCGCACAGAGGCACAGAGACTGGGGCTGCTTGCTTGTCTTGCCACCTCAAACTTCAAACGTACCTTTGGGGGTCCGTGCCGGGCGCCCCAGGCAGCCCTGCTCCCAAAATGCGAACGTCTGCAGATAGCTCGCAGCCAGAAAGAGCTAGCCTGGAAAGCTGTTGCTCAGCCTCATCTGCCCATGGCACTGCTCGCACAGAGGCACAGAGACTGGGGCTGCTTGCTTGTTTTCCCACCTCAAACTTCAAATGTATCTCTGGGGGTCCGTGCCGGGCGTCTCCGGCAGCCCTGCTCCCAAAATGCGAACGTCTGCAGATAGCTCGCAGCCAGAAAGAGCTAGCCTCGAAAGCTGTTGCTCAGCCTCATCTGCCCATGGCACTGCTCGCACAGAGGCACAGAGACTGGGGCTGGTTGCTTGTCTTGCCACCTCAAACGTCAAACGTAGATTTTAGGATTTCTAATGTGCGCCCCCGGCAGCCCTGCTCCCAAAATGCGAACGTCTGCAGATAGCTCGCAGCCAGAAAGAGCTAGCCTGGTAAGCTGTTGCTCAGCCCCATCTGCCCATGGCACTGCTCGCACAGAGGCACAAAGACTGGGGCTGCTTCCTTGTCTTGCCACCTCAAACGTCACATGTATCTCTGGGGGTCCGTGCCGGGCACCTCCGGCAGCCCTGCTCCCAAAATGCGAACGTCTGCAGATAGCTCGCAGCCAGAAGAGCTAGCCTGGAAAGCTGTTGCTCAGCCTCATCTGCCCATGGCACTGCTCGCACAGAGGCACAGACACTGGGGCTGGTTGCCTGTCTTGCCACCTCAAACGTCACATGTATCTCTGGGGGTCCGTGCCGGGCACCTCCGGCAGCCCTGCTCCCAAAATGCGAACGTCTGCAGATAGCTCGCAGCCAGAAAGAGCTAGCCTCGAAAGCTGTTGCTCAGCCTCATCTGCCCATGGCACTGCTCTCACAGAGGCACAGAGACTGGGGCTGTTTGCTTGTCTTGCCACCTCAAACTTCAAAAGTAGCTTTCGGGATTTGTACTGGGCGCCCCCGGCAGCCCTGCTCCCAAATTGCGAACGTCTGCATATAGCTCGCAGCCAGAAAGAGCTAGCCTGGAAAGCTGTTGCTCAGCCTCATCTGCCCATGGCACTGCTCGCACAGAGGCACAGAGACTGGGGCTGCTTGCTTGTCTTGCCACCTCAAACTTCAAACGTACCTTTGGGGGTCCGTGCCGGGCGCCCCAGGCAGCCCTGCTCCCAAAATGCGAACGTCTGCAGATAGCTCGCAGCCAGAAAGAGCTAGCCTGGAAAGCTGTTGCTCAGCCTCATCTGCCCATGGCACTGCTCGCACAGAGGCACAGAGACTGGGGCTGCTTGCTTGTTTTCCCACCTCAAACTTCAAATGTATCTCTGGGGGTCCGTGCCGGGCGTCTCCGGCAGCCCTGCTCCCAAAATGCGAACGTCTGCAGATAGCTCGCAGCCAGAAAGAGCTAGCCTCGAAAGCTGTTGCTCAGCCTCATCTGCCCATGGCACTGCTCGCACAGAGGCACAGAGACTGGGGCTGGTTGCTTGTCTTGCCACCTCAAACGTCAAACGTAGATTTTAGGATTTCTAATGTGCGCCCCCGGCAGCCCTGCTCCCAAAATGCGAACGTCTGCAGATAGCTCGCAGCCAGAAAGAGCTAGCCTGGTAAGCTGTTGCTCAGCCCCATCTGCCCATGGCACTGCTCGCACAGAGGCACAAAGACTGGGGCTGCTTCCTTGTCTTGCCACCTCAAACGTCACATGTATCTCTGGGGGTCCGTGCCGGGCACCTCCGGCAGCCCTGCTCCCAAAATGCGAACGTCTGCAGATAGCTCGCAGCCAGAAGAGCTAGCCTGGAAAGCTGTTGCTCAGCCTCATCTGCCCATGGCACTGCTCGCACAGAGGCACAGACACTGGGGCTGGTTGCCTGTCTTGCCACCTCAAACGTCACATGTATCTCTGGGTGTCCGTGCCGGGCACCGCCGGCAGCCCTGCTCCCAAAATGCGAACGTCTGCAGATAGCTCGCAGCCAGAAAGAGCTAGCCTGGAAAGCTGTTGCTCAGCCTCATCTGCCCATGGCACTGCTCGCACAGAGGCACAGAGACTGGGGCTGCTTGCTTGTCTTGCCACCTCAAACTTCAAACGTAGCTTTCGGGATTTGTACTGGGCGCTCCCAGCAGCCCTGCTCCCAAATTGCGAACGTCTGCAGATAGCTCGCAGCCAGAAAGAGCTAGCCTCGAAAGCTGTTGCTCAGCCTCATCTGCCCATGGCACTGTTCGCACAGAGGTACAGAGACTGGGGCTGGTTGCTTGTCTTGCCACCTCAAACTTCAAACGTACCTTTGGGGGTCCGTGCCGGGCGCCCCAGGCAGCCCTGCTCCCAAAATGCGAACGTCTGCAGATAGCTCGCAGCCAGAAAGAGCTAGCCTGGAAAGCTGTTGCTCAGCCTCATCTGGCCATGGCACTGCTCGCACAGAGGTACAGAGACTGGGGCTGCTTGCTTGTCTTGACACCTCAAACTTCAAACGTAGCTTTTAGGATTTGTACTGGGCGCCCCCGGCAGCCCTGCTCCCAAAATGCGAACGTCTGCAGATAGCTCGCAGCCAGAAAGAGCTAGCCTGGAAAGCTGTTGCTCAGCCTCATCTGCCCATGGCACTGCTCGCACAGAGGCACAGAGACTGGGGCTGGTTGCTTGTTTTCCCACCTCAAACGTCAAACGTAGCTTTGGGGGTCCGTGCCGGGCGTCTCCGGCAGCCCTTCTCCCAAAATTCGAACGTCTGCAGATAGCTCGCAGCCAGAAAGAGCTAGCCTGGAAAGCTGTTGCTCAGCCTCATCTGCCCATGGCACTGCTCGCACAGAGGTACAGAGACTGGGGCTGGTTGCTTCTCTTGCCACTTAAAACTTCAAACGTATCTTTGGGGATCCGTGCCGGGCGTCTCCGGCAGCCCTGCTCCCAAAATGCGAACGTCTGCAGATAGCTCGCAGCCAGAAAGAGCTAGCCTGGAAAGCTGTTGCTCAGCCTCATCTGCCCATGGCACTGCTCGCACAGAGGTACAGAGACTGGGGCTGCTTGCTTGTCTTGACACCTCAAACTTCAAACGTAGCTTTTGGGATTTGTACTGGGCGCCCCCGGCAGCCCTGCTCCCAAAATGCGAACGTCTGCAGATAGCTCGCAGCCAGAAAGAGCTAGCCTGGAAAGCTGTTGCTCAGCCTCATCTGCCCATGGCACTGCTCGCACAGAGGTACAGAGACTGGGGCTGGTTGCTTCTCTTGCCACTTAAAACTTCAAACGTATCTTTGGGGATCCGTGCCGGGCGTCTCCGGCAGCCCTGCTCCCAAAATGCGAACGTCTGCAGATAGCTCGCAGCCAGAAAGAGCTAGCCTGGAAAGCTGTTGCTCAGCCTCATCTGCCCATGGCACTGCTCGCACAGAGGTACAGAGACTGGGGCTGCTTGCTTGTCTTGACACCTCAAACTTCAAACGTAGCTTTTGGGATTTGTACTGGGCGCCCCCGGCAGCCCTGCTCCCAAAATGCGAACGTCTGCAGATAGCTCGCAGCCAGAAAGAGCTAGCCTGGAAAGCTGTTGCTCAGCCTCATCTGCCCATGGCACTGCTCGCACAGAGGCACAGAGACTGGGGCTGCTTCCTTGTCTTGCCACCTCAAACGTCACATGTATCTCTGGGGGTCCGTGCCGGGCGCCCCAGGCAGCCCTGCTCCCAAAATGCGAACGTCTGCAGATAGCTCGCAGCCAGAAAGAGCTAGCCTGGAAAGCTGTTGCTCAGCCTCATCTGCCCATGGCACTGCTCGCACAGAGGCACAGAGACTGGGGCTGCTTGCTTGTCTTGCCACCTCAAACTTCAAACGTATCTTTCGGGATTTGTACTGGACGCCCCCAGCAACCCTGCTCCCACATAGCGAACGTCTGCAGATAGCTCGCAGCCAGAAAGAGCTAGCCTGGTAAGCTGTTGCTCAGCCCCATCTGCCCATGGCACTGCTCGCACAGAGGCACAAAGACTGGGGCTGCTTCCTTGTCTTGCCACCTCAAACGTCACATGTATCTCTGGGGGTCCGTGCCGGGCACCTCCGGCAGCCCTGCTCCCAAAATGCGAACGTCTGCAGATAGCTCGCAGCCAGAAAGAGCTAGCCTGGAAAGCTGTTGCTCAGCCTCATCTGCCCATGGCACTGCTCGCACAGAGGCACAGACACTGGGGCTGGTTACCTGTCTTGCCACCTCAAACGTCACATGTATCTCTGGGTGTCCGTGCCGGGCACCGCCGGCAGCCCTGCTCCCAAAATGCGAACGTCTGCAGATAGCTCGCAGCCAGAAAGAGCTAGCCTGGAAAGCTGTTGCTCAGCCTCATCTGCCCATGGCACTGCTCGCACAGAGGCACAGAGACTGGGGCTGCTTGCTTGTCTTGCCACCTCAAACTTCAAACGTAGCTTTCGGGATTTGTACTGGGCGCTCCCAGCAGCCCTGCTCCCAAATTGCGAACGTCTGCAGATAGCTCGCAGCCAGAAAGAGCTAGCCTCGAAAGCTGTTGCTCAGCCTCATCTGCCCATGGCACTGTTCGCACAGAGGTACAGAGACTGGGGCTGGTTGCTTGTCTTGCCACCTCAAACTTCAAACGTACCTTTGGGGGTCCGTGCCGGGCGCCCCAGGCAGCCCTGCTCCCAAAATGCGAACGTCTGCAGATAGCTCGCAGCCAGAAAGAGCTAGCCTGGAAAGCTGTTGCTCAGCCTCATCTGGCCATGGCACTGCTCGCACAGAGGTACAGAGACTGGGGCTGCTTGCTTGTCTTGACACCTCAAACTTCAAACGTAGCTTTTAGGATTTGTACTGGGCGCCCCCGGCAGCCCTGCTCCCAAAATGCAAACGTCTGCAGATAGCTCGCAGCCAGAAAGAGCTAGCCTGGAAAGCTGTTGCTCAGCCTCATCTGCCCATGGCACTGCTCGCACAGAGGCACAGAGACTGGGGCTGCTTGCTTGTTTTCCCACCTCAAACGTCAAACGTAGCTTTGGGGGTCCGTGCCGGGCGTCTCCGGCAGCCCTGCTCCCAAAATGCGAACGTCTGCAGATAGCTCGCAGCCAGAAAGAGCTAGCCTGGAAAGCTGTTGCTCAGCCTCATCTGCCCATGGCACTGCTCGCACAGAGGTACAGAGACTGGGGCTGGTTGCTTCTCTTGCCACTTAAAACTTCAAACGTATCTTTGGGGATCCGTGCCGGGCGTCTCCGGCAGCCCTGCTCCCAAAATGCGAACGTCTGCAGATAGCTCGCAGCCAGAAAGAGCTAGCCTGGAAAGCTGTTGCTCAGCCTCATCTGCCCATGGCACTGCTCGCACAGAGGTACAGAGACTGGGGCTGCTTGCTTGTCTTGACACCTCAAACTTCAAACGTAGCTTTTGGGATTTGTACTGGGCGCCCCCGGCAGCCCTGCTCCCAAAATGCGAACGTCTGCAGATAGCTCGCAGCCAGAAAGAGCTAGCCTGGAAAGCTGTTGCTCAGCCTCATCTGCCCATGGCACTGCTCGCACAGAGGTACAGAGACTGGGGCTGGTTGCTTCTCTTGCCACTTAAAACTTCAAACGTATCTTTGGGGATCCGTGCCGGGCGTCTCCGGCAGCCCTGCTCCCAAAATGCGAACGTCTGCAGATAGCTCGCAGCCAGAAAGAGCTAGCCTGGAAAGCTGGTGCTCAGCCTCATCTGCCCATGGCACTGCTCGCACAGAGGTACAGAGACTGGGGCTGCTTGCTTGTCTTGACACCTCAAACTTCAAACGTAGCTTTTGGGATTTGTACTGGGCGCCCCCGGCAGCCCTGCTCCCAAAATGCGAACGTCTGCAGATAGCTCGCAGCCAGAAAGAGCTAGCCTGGAAAGCTGTTGCTCAGCCTCATCTGCCCATGGCACTGCTCGCACAGAGGCACAGAGACTGGGGCTGCTTCCTTGTCTTGCCACCTCAAACGTCACATGTATCTCTGGGGGTCCGTGCCGGGCGCCCCAGGCAGCCCTGCTCCCAAAATGCGAACGTCTGCAGATAGCTCACAGCCAGAAAGAGCTAGCCTGGAAAGCTGTTGCTCAGCCTCATCTGCCCATGGCACTGCTCGCACAGAGGCACAGAGACTGGGGCTGCTTGCTTGTCTTGCCACCTCAAACTTCAAACGTATCTTTCGGGATTTGTACTGGACGCCCCCAGCAACCCTGCTCCCAAATAGCGAACGTCTGCAGATAGCTCGCAGCCAGAAAGAGCTAGCCTGGAAAGCTGTTGCTCAGCCTCATCTGCCCATGGCACTGCTCGCACAGAGGTACAGAGACTGGGGCTGCTTGCTTGTCTTGACACCTCAAACTTCAAACGTACCTTTGGGGGTCCGTGCCGGGCGTCTTAGGCAGCCCTGCTCCCAAAATGCGAACGTCTGCAGATAGCTTGCAGCCAGAAAGAGCTAGCCTGGAAAGCTGTTGCTCAGCCTCATCTGCCCATGGCACTGCTCGCACAGAGGCACAGAGACTGGGGCTGCTTGCTTCTCTTGACACCTCAAACTTCAAATGTATCTCTGGGTGTCCGTGCCGGGCGCGTCCGGCAGCCCTACTCCCAAAATGCGAACGTCTGCAGATAGCTCGCAGCCAGAAAGAGCTAGCCTGGAAAGCTGTTGCTCAGCCTCATCTGCCCATGGCACTGCTCGCACAGAGGTACAGAGACTGGGGCTGGTTGCTTGTCTTGACACCTCAAACTTCAAACGTAGCTTTTAGGATTTGTACTGGGCGCCCCCGGCAGCCCTGCTCCCAAAATGCGAACGTCTGCAGATAGCTCGCAGCCAGAAAGAGCTAGCCTGGAAAGCTGTTGCTCAGCCTCATCTGCCCATGGCACTGCTCGCACAGAGGCACAGAGACTGGAGATGCTTGCTTGTCTTGCCACCTCAAACTTCAAATGTATCTCTGGGTGTCCGTGCCGGGCGCCTCCGGCAGCCCTGCTCCCAAAATGCGAACGTCTGCAGATAGCTCGCAGCCAGAAAGAGCTAGCCTGGAAAGCTGGTGCTCAGCCTCATCTGCCCATGGCACTGCTCGCACAGAGGTACAGAGACTGGGGCTGCTTGCTTGTCTTGCCACCTCAAACTTCAAACGTAGCTTTCGGGATTTGTACTGGGCGCCCCCGGCACCCCTGCTCCCAAAATGCGAACGTCTGCAGATAGCTCGCAGCCAGAAAGAGCTAGCCTGGAAAGCTGTTGCTCAGCCTCATCTGCCCATGGCACTGCTCGCACAGAGGCACAGAGACTGGGGCTGCTTGCTTGTCTTGCCACCTCAAACTTCAAACGTAGCTTTCGGGATTTGTACTGGGCGCTCCCAGCAGCCCTGCTCCCAAATTGCGAACGTCTGCAGATAGCTCGCAGCCAGAAAGAGCTAGCCTCGAAAGCTGTTGCTCAGCCTCATCTGCCCATGGCACTGTTCGCACAGAGGTACAGAGACTGGGGCTGGTTGCTTGTCTTGCCACCTCAAACTTCAAACGTACCTTTGGGGGTCCGTGCCGGGCGCCCCAGGCAGCCCTGCTCCCAAAATGCGAACGTCTGCAGATAGCTCGCAGCCAGAAAGAGCTAGCCTGGAAAGCTGTTGCTCAGCCTCATCTGGCCATGGCACTGCTCGCACAGAGGTACAGAGACTGGGGCTGCTTGCTTGTCTTGACACCTCAAACTTCAAACGTAGCTTTTAGGATTTGTACTGGGCGCCCCCGGCAGCCCTGCTCCCAAAATGCGAACGTCTGCAGATAGCTCGCAGCCAGAAAGAGCTAGCCTGGAAAGCTGTTGCTCAGCCTCATCTGCCCATGGCACTGCTCGCACAGAGGCACAGAGACTGTGGCTGCTTGCTTGTTTTCCCACCTCAAACTTCAAATGTATCTCTGGGGGTCCGTGCCGGGCGTCTCCGGCAGCCCTGCTCCCAAAATGCGAACGTCTGCAGATAGCTCGCAGCCAGAAAGAGCTAGCCTGGAAAGCTGTTGCTCAGCCTCATCTGCCCATGGCACTGCTCGCACAGAGGTACAGAGACTGGGGCTGGTTGCTTCTCTTGCCACTTAAAACTTCAAACGTATCTTTGGGGATCCGTGCCGGGCGTCTCCGGCATCCCTGCTCCCAAAATGCGAACGTCTGCAGATAGCTCGCAGCCAGAAAGAGCTAGCCTGGAAAGCTGTTGCTCAGCCTCATCTACCCATGGCACTGCTCGCACAGAGGTACAGAGACTGGGGCTGCTTGCTTGTCTTGACACCTCAAACTTCAAACGTAGCTTTTGGGATTTGTACTGGGCGCCCCCGGCAGCCCTGCTCCCAAAATGCGAACGTCTGCAGATAGCTCGCAGCCAGAAAGAGCTAGCCTGGAAAGCTGTTGCTCAGCCTCATCTGCCCATGGCACTGCTCGCACAGAGGTACAGAGACTGGGGCTGGTTGCTTCTCTTGCCACTTAAAACTTCAAACGTATCTTTGGGGATCCGTGCCGGGCGTCTCCGGCAGCCCTGCTCCCAAAATGCGAACGTCTGCAGATAGCTCGCAGCCAGAAAGAGCTAGCCTGGAAAGCTGTTGCTCAGCCTCATCTGCCCATGGCACTGCTCGCACAGAGGTACAGAGACTGGGGCTGCTTGCTTGTCTTGACACCTCAAACTTCAAACGTAGCTTTTGGGATTTGTACTGGGCGCCCCCGGCAGCCCTGCTCCCAAAATGCGAACGTCTGCAGATAGCTCGCAGCCAGAAAGAGCTAGCCTGGAAAGCTGTTGCTCAGCCTCATCTGCCCATGGCACTGCTCGCACAGAGGCACAGAGACTGGGGCTGCTTCCTTGTCTTGCCACCTCAAACGTCACATGTATCTCTGGGGGTCCGTGCCGGGCGCCCCAGGCAGCCCTGCTCCCAAAATGCGAACGTCTGCAGATAGCTCGCAGCCAGAAAGAGCTAGCCTGGAAAGCTGTTGCTCAGCCTCATCTGCCCATGGCACTGCTCGCACAGAGGCACAGAGACTGGGGCTGCTTGCTTGTCTTGCCACCTCAAACTTCAAACGTATCTTTCGGGATTTGTACTGGACGCCCCCAGCAACCCTGCTCCCAAATTGCGAACGTCTGCAGATAGCTCGCAGCCAGAAAGAGCTAGCCTGGAAAGCTGTTGCTCAGCCTCATCTGCCCATGGCACTGCTCGCACAGAGGTACAGAGACTGGGGCTGCTTGCTTGTCTTGACACCTCAAACTTCAAACGTAGCTTTTAGGATTTGTACTGGGCGCCCCCGGCAGCCCTGCTCCCAAATTGCGAACGTCTGCAGATAGCTCGCAGCCAGAAAGAGCTAGCCTGGAAAGCTGTTGCTCAGCCTCATCTGCCCATGGCACTGCTCGCACAGAGGCACAGACACTGGGGCTGGTTGCCTGTCTTGCCACCTCAAACGTCACATGTATCTCTGGGTGTCCGTGCCGGGCACCGCCGGCACCCTGCTCCCAAAATGCGAACGTCTGCAGATAGCTCGCAGCCAGAAAGAGCTAGCCTGGAAAGCTGTTGCTCAGCCTCATCTGCCCATGGCACTGCTCGCACAGAGGCACAGAGACTGGGGCTGCTTGCTTGTCTTGCCACCTCAAACTTCAAACGTAGCTTTCGGGATTTGTACTGGGCGCTCCCAGCAGCCCTGCTCCCAAATTGCGAACGTCTGCAGATAGCTCGCAGCCAGAAAGAGCTAGCCTCGAAAGCTGTTGCTCAGCCTCATCTGCCCATGGCACTGTTCGCACAGAGGTACAGAGACTGGGGCTGGTTGCTTGTCTTGCCACCTCAAACTTCAAACGTACCTTTGGGGGTCCGTGCCGGGCGCCCCAGGCAGCCCTGCTCCCAAAATGCGAACGTCTGCAGATAGCTCGCAGCCAGAAAGAGCTAGCCTGGAAAGCTGTTGCTCAGCCTCATCTGGCCATGGCACTGCTCGCACAGAGGTACAGAGACTGGGGCTGCTTGCTTGTCTTGACACCTCAAACTTCAAACGTAGCTTTTAGGATTTGTACTGGGCGCCCCCGGCAGCCCTGCTCCCAAAATGCGAACGTCTGCAGATAGCTCGCAGCCAGAAAGAGCTAGCCTGGAAAGCTGTTGCTCAGCCTCATCTGCCCATGGCACTGCTCGCACAGAGGCACAGAGACTGGGGCTGCTTGCTTGTTTTCCCACCTCAAACGTCAAACGTAGCTTTGGGGGTCCGTGCCGGGCGTCTCCGGCAGCCCTGCTCCCAAAATGCGAACGTCTGCAGATAGCTCGCAGCCAGAAAGAGCTAGCCTGGAAAGCTGTTGCTCAGCCTCATCTGCCCATGGCACTGCTCGCACAGAGGTACAGAGACTGGGGCTGGTTGCTTCTCTTGCCACTTAAAACTTCAAACGTATCTTTGGGGATCCGTGCCGGGCGTCTCCGGCAGCCCTGCTCCCAAAATGCGAACGTCTGCAGATAGCTCGCAGCCAGAAAGAGCTAGCCTGGAAAGCTGTTGCTCAGCCTCATCTGCCCATGGCACTGCTCGCACAGAGGTACAGAGACTGGGGCTGCTTGCTTGTCTTGACACCTCAAACTTCAAACGTAGCTTTTGGGATTTGTACTGGGCGCCCCCGGCAGCCCTGCTCCCAAAATGCGAACGTCTGCAGATAGCTCGCAGCCAGAAAGAGCTAGCCTGGAAAGCTGTTGCTCAGCCTCATCTGCCCATGGCACTGCTCGCACAGAGGTACAGAGACTGGGGCTGGTTGCTTCTCTTGCCACTTAAAACTTCAAACGTATCTTTGGGGATCCGTGCCGGGCGTCTCCGGCAGCCCTGCTCCCAAAATGCGAACGTCTGCAGATAGCTCGCAGCCAGAAAGAGCTAGCGTGGAAAGCTGTTGCTCAGCCTCATCTGCCCATGGCACTGCTCGCACAGAGGTACAGAGACTGGGGCTGCTTGCTTGTCTTGACACCTCAAACTTCAAACGTAGCTTTTGGGATTTGTACTGGGCGCCCCCGGCAGCCCTGCTCCCAAAATGCGAACGTCTGCAGATAGCTCGCAGCCAGAAAGAGCTAGCCTGGAAAGCTGTTGCTCAGCCTCATCTGCCCATGGCACTGCTCGCACAGAGGCACAGAGACTGGGGCTGCTTCCTTGTCTTGCCACCTCAAACGTCACATGTATCTCTGGGGGTCCGTGCCGGGCGCCCCAGGCAGCCCTGCTCCCAAAATGCGAACGTCTGCAGATAGCTCGCAGCCAGAAAGAGCTAGCCTGGAAAGCTGTTGCTCAGCCTCATCTGCCCATGGCACTGCTCGCACAGAGGCACAGAGACTGGGGCTGCTTGCTTGTCTTGCCACCTCAAACTTCAAACGTATCTTTCGGCATTTGTACTGGACGCCCCCAGCAACCCTGCTCCCAAATTGCGAACGTCTGCAGATAGCTCGCAGCCAGAAAGAGCTAGCCTGGAAAGCTGTTGCTCAGCCTCATCTGCCCATGGCACTGCTCGCACAGAGGTACAGAGACTGGGGCTGCTTGCTTGTCTTGACACCTCAAACTTCAAACGTACCTTTGGGGGTCCGTGCCGGGCGCCCCAGGCAGCCCTGCTCCCAAAATGCGAACGTCTGCAAATAGCTTGCAGCCAGAAAGAGCTAGC
Source organism: Opisthocomus hoazin (assembly GCF_030867145.1). NCBI lineage: Eukaryota > Metazoa > Chordata > Aves > Opisthocomiformes > Opisthocomidae > Opisthocomus > Opisthocomus hoazin. The sequence continues at coordinate 2,209,679 of NC_134440.1, read as the reverse complement.
CTGGAAAGCTGTTGCTCAGCCTCATCTGCCCATGGCACTGCTCGCACAGAGGCACAGAGACTGGAGCTGCTTGCTTGTCTTGCCACCTCAAACTTCAAATGTATCTCTGGGTGTCCGTGCCGGGCGCGTCCGGCAGCCCTACTCCCAAAATGCGAACGTCTGCAGATAGTTCGCAGCCAGAAAGAGCTAGCCTGGAAAGCTGTTGCTCAGCCTCATCTGCCCATGGCACTGCTCGCACAGAGGTACAGAGACTGGGGCTGGTTGCTTCTCTTGCCACTTAAAACTTCAAACGTAGATTTGGGGGTCCATGCCGGGCACCTCCGGCAGCCCTGCTCCCAAAATGCGAACGTCTGCAGATAGCTCGCAGCCAGAAAGAGCTAGCCTGGAAAGCTGTTTCTCAGCCTCATCTGCCCATGGCACTGCTCGCACAGAGGTACAGAGACTGGGGCTGCTTGCTTGTCTTGACACCTCAAACTTCAAACGTAGCTTTTAGGATTTGTACTGGGCGCCCCCGGCAGCCCTGCTCCCAAATTGCGAACGTCTGCAGATAGCTCGCAGCCAGAAAGAGCTAGCCTGGAAAGCTGTTGCTCAGCCTCATCTGCCCATGGCACTGCTCGCACAGAGGCACAGAGACTGGAGCTGCTTGCTTGTCTTGCCACCTCAAACTTCAAATGTATCTCTGGGTGTCCGTGCCGGGCGCCTCCGGCAGCCCTGCTCCCAAAATGCGAACGTCTGCAGATAGCTCGCAGCCAGAAAGAGCTAGCCTGGAAAGCTGGTGCTCAGCCTCATCTGCCCATGGCACTGCTCGCACAGAGGTACAGAGACTGGGGCTGCTTGCTTGTCTTGCCACCTCAATCTTCAAACGTAGCTTTCGGGATTTGTACTGGGCACCTCCGGCACCCCTGCTCCCAAAATGCGAACGTCTGCAGATAGCTCGCAGCCAGAAAGAGCTAGCCTGGAAAGCTGTTGCTCAGCCTCATCTGCCCATGGCACTGCTCGCACAGAGGCACAGACACTGGGGCTGGTTGCCTGTCTTGCCACCTCAAACGTCACATGTATCTCTGGGTGTCCGTGCCGGGCACCGCCGGCAGCCCTGCTCCCAAAATGCGAACGTCTGCAGATAGCTCGCAGCCAGAAAGAGCTAGCCTGGAAAGCTGTTGCTCAGCCTCATCTGCCCATGGCACTGCTCGCACAGAGGCACAGAGACTGGGGCTGCTTGCTTGTCTTGCCACCTCAAACTTCAAACGTAGCTTTCGGGATTTGTACTGGGCGCTCCCAGCAGCCCTGCTCCCAAAATGCGAACGTCTGCAGATAGCTCGCAGCCAGAAAGAGCTAGCCTGGAAAGCTGTTGCTCAGCCTCATCTGCCCATGGCACTGCTCGCACAGAGGTACAGAGACTGGGGCTGGTTGCTTCTCTTGCCACTTAAAACTTCAAACGTATCTTTGGGGATCCGTGCCGGGCGTCTCCGGCAGCCCTGCTCCCAAAATGCGAACGTCTGCAGATAGCTCGCAGCCAGAAAGAGCTAGCCTGGAAAGCTGTTGCTCAGCCTCATCTGCCCATGGCACTGCTCGCACAGAGGTACAGAGACTGGGGCTGCTTGCTTGTCTTGACACCTCAAACTTCAAACGTAGCATTAGGGATTTGTACTGGGCGCCCCCGGCAGCCCTGCTCCCAAAATGCGAACGTCTGCAGCTAGCTCGCAGCCAGAAAGAGCTAGCCTGGAAAGCTGTTGCTCAGCCTCATCTGCCCATGGCACTGCTCGCACAGAGGTACAGAGACTGGGGCTGGTTGCTTCTCTTGCCAATTAAAACTTCAAACGTAGCTTTGGGGGTCCGTGCCGGGCGTCTCCGGCAGCCCTGCTCCCAAAATGCGAACGTCTGCAGATAGCTTGCAGCCAGAAAGAGCTAGCCTGGAAAGCTGTTGCTCAGCCTCATCTGCCCATGGCACTGCTCGCACAGAGGCACAGAGACTGGGGCTGCTTGCTTGTCTTGCCACCTCAAACTTCAAATGTATCTCTGGGTGTCCGTTCCTGGCGCCTCCGGCAGCCCTGCTCCCAAAATGCGAACGTCTGCAGATAGCTCGCAGCCAGAAAGAGCTAGCCTCGAAAGCTGTTGCTCAGCCTCATCTGCCCATGGCACTGCTCGCACAGAGGTACAGAGACTGGGGCTGGTTGCTTCTCTTGCCAATTAAAACTTCAAACGTAGCTTTGGGGGTTCGTGCCGGGCGTCTCCGGCAGCCCTGCTCCCAAAATGCGAACGTCTGCAGATAGCTCGCAGCCAGAAAGAGCTAGCCTGGAAAGCTGTTGCTTAGCCTCATCTGCCCATGGCACTGCTCGCACAGAGGCACAGAGACTGGAGCTGCTTGCTTGTCTTGCCACCTCAAACTTCAAATGTATCTCTGGGTGTCCGTGCCGGGCGCGTCCGGCAGCCCTGCTCCCAAAATGCGAACGTCTGCAGATAGCTCGCAGCCAGAAAGAGCTAGCCTGGAAAGCTGTTGCTCAGCCTCATCTGCCCATGGCACTGCTCGCACAGAGGTACAGAGACTGGGGCTGCTTGCTTGTCTTGACACCTCAAACTTCAAACGTAGCATTCGGGATTTGTACTGGGCGCCCCCGGCAGCCCTGCTCCCAAAATGCGAACGTCTGCAGATAGCTCGCAGCCAGAAAGAGCTAGCCTGGAAAGCTGTTGCTCAGCCTCATCTGCCCATGGCACTGCTCGCACAGAGGCACAGAGACTGGGGCTGCTTGCTTCTCTTGCCACCTCAAACTTCAAATGTATCTCTGGGTGTCCGTGCCGGGCGCCTCCGGCAGCCCTGCTCCCAAAATGCGAATGACTGCAGATAGCTCGCAGCCAGAAAGAGCTAGCCTCGAATGTTGTTGCTCAGCCTCATCTGCCCATGGCACTGCTCGCACAGAGGTACAGAGACTGGGGCTGCTTGCTTCTCTTGCCAATTAAAACTTCAAACGTAGCTTTGGGGGTCCGTGCCGGGCGTCTCCGGCAGCCCTGCTCCCAAAATGCGAACGTCTGCAGATAGCTTGCAGCCAGAAAGAGCTAGCCTGGAAAGCTGTTGCTCAGCCTCATCTGCCCATGGCACTGCTCGCACAGAGGCACAGAGACTGGGGCTGCTTCCTTGTCTTGCCACCTCAAACTTCAAATGTATCTCTGGGTGTCCGTGCCTGGCGCCTCCGGCAGCCCTGCTCCCAAAATGCGAACGTCTGCAGATAGCTCGCAGCCAGAAAGAGCTAGCCTCGAAAGCTGTTGCTCAGCCTCATCTGCCCATGGCACTGCTCGCACAGAGGTACAGAGACTGGGGCTGGTTGCTTCTCTTGCCAATTAAAACTTCAAACGTAGCTTTGGGGGTTCGTGCCGGGCGTCTCCGGCAGCCCTGCTCCCAAAATGCGAACGTCTGCAGATAGCTCGCAGCCAGAAAGAGCTAGCCTGGAAAGCTGTTGCTTAGCCTCATCTGCCCATGGCACTGCTCGCACAGAGGCACAGAGACTGGAGCTGCTTGCTTGTCTTGCCACCTCAAACTTCAAATGTATCTCTGGGTGTCCGTGCCGGGCGCGTCCGGAAGCCCTGCTCCCAAAATGCGAACGTCTGCAGATAGCTCGCAGCCAGAAAGAGCTAGCCCCGAAAGCTGTTGCTCAGCCTCATCTGCCCATGGCACTGCTCGCACAGAGGTACAGAGACTGGGGCTGCTTGCTTGTCTTGCCACTTAAAACTTTAAACGTATCTTTGGGGATCCGTGCCGGGAGTCTCCGGCAGCCCTGCTCCCAAAATGCGAACGTCTGCAGATAGCTCGCAGCCAGAAAGAGCTAGCGTGGAAAGCTGTTGCTCAGCCTCATCTGCCCATGGCACTGCTCGCACAGAGGCACAGAGACTGGGGCTGCTTGCTTGTTTTCCCACCTCAAACGTCAAACGTAGCTTTGGGGGTCTGTGCCGGGCGCCCCCGGCAGCCCTGCTCCCAAAATGCGAACGTCTGCAGCTAGCTCGCAGCCAGAAAGAGCTAGCCTGGAAAGCTGTTGCTCAGCCTCATCTGCCCATGGCACTGCTCGCACAGAGGCACAGAGACTGGAGCTGCTTGCTTCTCTTGCCACCTCAAACTTCAAATGTATCTCTGGGTGTCCGTGCCGGGCGCCTCCGGCAGCCCTGCTCCCAAAATGCGAATGTCTGCAGATAGCTCGCAGCCAGAAAGAGCTAGCCTCGAAAGTTGTTGCTCAGCCTCATCTGCCCATGGCACTGCTCGCACAGAGGTACAGAAACTGGGGCTGGTTGCTTCTCTTGCCAATTAAAACTTCAAACGTAGCTTTGGGGGTCCGTGCCGGGCGTCTCCGGCAGCCCTGCTCCCAAAATGCGAACGTCTGCAGACAGCTCGCAGCCAGAAAGAGCTAGCCTGGAAAGCTGTTGCTCAGCCTCATCTGCCCATGGCACTGCTCGCACAGAGGCACAGAGACTGGGGCTGCTTGCTTCTCTTGCCACCTCAAACTTCAAATGTATCTCTGGGTGTCCGTGCCTGGCGCCTCCGGCAGCCCTGCTCCCAAAAAGCGAACGTCTGCAGATAGCTCGCAGCCAGAAAGAGCTAGCCTCGAAAGCTGTTGCTCAGCCTCATCTGCCCATGGCACTGCTCGCACAGAGGTACAGAGACTGGGGCTGGTTGCTTCTCTTGCCAATTAAAACTTCAAACGTAGCTTTGGGGGTTCGTGCCGGGCGTCTCCGGCAGCCCTGCTCCCAAAATGCGAACGTCTGCAGATAGCTCGCAGCCAGAAAGAGCTAGCGTGGAAAGCTGTTGCTTAGCCTCATCTGCCCATGGCACTGCTCGCACAGAGGCACAGAGACTGGAGCTGCTTGCTTGTCTTGCCACCTCAAACTTCAAATGTATCTCTGGGTGTCCGTGCCGGGCGCGTCCGGCAGCCCTGCTCCCAAAATGCGAACGTCTGCAGATAGCTCGCAGCCAGAAAGAGCTAGCCTGGAAAGCTGTTGCTCAGCCTCATCTGCCCATGGCACTGCTCGCACAGAGGCACAGAGACTGGGGCTGCTTGCTTCTCTTGCCACCTCAAACTTCAAATGTATATCTGGGTGTCCGTGCCGGGCGCCTCCGGCAGCCCTGCTCCCAAAATGCGAATGTCTGCAGATAGCTCGCAGCCAGAAAGAGCTAGCCTCGAAAGTTGTTGCTCAGCCTCATCTGCCCATGGCACTGCTCGCACAGAGGTACAGAGACTGGGGCTGGTTGCTTCTCTTGCCAATTAAAACTTCAAACGTAGCTTTGGGGGTCCGTGCCGGGCGCCCCCGGCAGCCCTGCTCCCAAAATGCGAACGTCTGCAGATAGCTTGCAGCCAGAAAGAGCTAGCCTGGAAAGCTGTTGCTCAGCCTCATCTGCCCATGGCACTGCTCGCACAGAGGCACAGAGACTGGGGCTGCTTGCTTCTCTTGCCACCTCAAACTTCAAATGTATCTCTGGGTGTCCGTGCCGGGCGCCTCCGGCAGCCCTGCTCCCAAAATGCGAATGTCTGCAGATAGCTCGCAGCCAGAAAGAGCTAGCCTCGAAAGCTGTTGTTCAGCCTCATCTGCCCATGGCACTGCTCGCACAGAGGTACAGAGACTGGGGCTGGTTGCTTCTCTTGCCAATTAAAACTTCAAACGTAGCTTTGGGTGTTCGTGCCGGGCGTCTCCGGCAGCCCTGCTCCCAAAATGCGAACGTCTGCAGATAGCTCGCAGCCAGAAAGAGCTAGCCTGGAAAGCTGTTGCTTAGCCTCATCTGCCCATGGCACTGCTCGCACAGAGGCACAGAGACTGGAGCTGCTTGCTTGTCTTGCCACCTCAAACGTCACATGTATCTCTGGGTGTCCGTGCCGGGTGCCCCCGGCAGCCCTGCTCCCAAAATGCGAACGTCTGCAGATAGCTCGCAGCCAGAAAGAGCTAGCCCCGAAAGCTGTTGCTCAGCCTCATCTGCCCATGGCACTGCTCGCACAGAGGTACAGAGACTGGGGCTGCTTGCTTCTCTTGCCACTTAAAACTTTAAACGTATCTTTGGGGATCCGTGCCGGGAGTCTCCGGCAGCCCTGCTCCCAAAATGCGAACGTCTGCAGATAGCTCGCAGCCAGAAAGAGCTAGCGTGGAAAGCTGTTGCTCAGCCTCATCTGCCCATGGCACTGCTCGCACAGAGGCACAGAGACTGGGGCTGCTTGCTTGTTTTCCCACCTCAAACGTCAAACGTAGCTTTGGGGGTCCGTGCCGGGCGTCTCCGGCAGCCCTGCTCCCAAAATGCGAACGTCTGCAGATAGCTCGCAGCCAGAAAGAGCTAGCCTCGAAAGCTGTTGCTCAGCCTCATCTGCCCATGGCACTGCTCGCACAGAGGTACAGAGACTGGGGCTGCTTGCTTGTCTTGACACCTCAAACTTCAAACGTAGCATTCGGGATTTGTACTGGGCGCCCCCGGCAGCCCTGCTCCCAAAATGCGAACGTCTGCAGATAGCTCGCAGCCAGAAAGAGCTAGCCTGGAAAGCTGTTGCTCAGCCTCATCTGCCCATGGCACTGCTCGCACAGAGGCACAGAGACTGGAGCTGCTTGCTTCTCTTGCCACCTCAAACTTCAAATGTATCTCTGGTTGTCCGTGCCGGGCGCCTCCGGCAGCCCTGCTCCCAAAATGCGAATGTCTGCAGATAGCTCGCAGCCAGAAAGAGCTAGCCTCGAAAGTTGTTGCTCAGCCTCATCTGCCCATGGCACTGCTCGCACAGAGGTACAGAGACTGGGGCTGGTTGCTTCTCTTGCCAATTAAAACTTCAAACGTAGCTTTGGGGGTCCGTACCGGGCGTCTCCGGCAGCCCTGCTCCCAAAATGCGAACGTCTGCAGATAGCTCGCAGCCAGAAAGAGCTAGCGTGAAAAGCTGTTGCTCAGCCTCATCTGCCCATGGCACTGCTCGCACAGAGGCACAGAGACTGGGGCTGCTTGCTTGTTTTCCCACCTCAAACGTCAAACGTAGCTTTGGGGGTCCGTGCCGGGCTTCTCCGGCAGCCCTGCTCCCAAAATGCGAACGTCTGCAGATAGCTCGCAGCCAGAAAGAGCTAGCCTGGAAAGCTGTTGCTCAGCCTCATCTGCCCATGGCACTGCTCGCACAGAGGTACAGAGACTGGGGCTGCTTGCTTGTCTTGACACCTCAAACTTCAAACGTAGCATTCGGGATTTGTACTGGGCGCCCCAGGCAGCCCTGCTCCCAAAATGCGAACGTCTGCAGATAGCTCGCAGCCAGAAAGAGCTAGCCTGGAAAGCTGTTGCTCAGCCTCATCTGCCCATGGCACTGCTCGCACAGAGGCACAGAGACTGGAGCTGCTTGCTTCTCTTGCCACCTCAAACTTCAAATGTATCTCTGGGTGTCCGTGCCGGGCGCCTCCGGCAGCCCTGCTCCCAAAATGCGAATGTCTGCAGATAGCTCGCAGCCAGAAAGAGCTAGCCTCGAAAGTTGTTGCTCAGCCTCATTTGCCCATGGCACTGCTCGCACAGAGGTACAGAGACTGGGGCTGGTTGCTTCTCTTGCCAATTAAAACTTCAAACGTAGCTTTGGGGGTCCGTGCCGGGCGTCTCCGGCAGCCCTGCTCCCAAAATGCGAACGTCTGCAGATAGCTTGCAGCCAGAAAGAGCTAGCCTGGAAAGCTGTTGCTCAGCCTCATCTGCCCATGGCACTGCTCGCACATAGGTACAGAGACTGGGGCTGGTTGCTTCTCTTGCCACTTAAAATTTCAAACGTATCTTTGGGAATCCTTGCCGGGCGTCTCCGGCAGCCCTGCTCCCAAAATGCGAACGTCTGCAGATAGCTCGCAGCCAGAAAGAGCTAGCCTGGAAAGCTGTTGCTCAGCCTCATCTGCCCATGGCACTGCTCGCACGGAGGCACAGAGACTGGGGCTGCTTGCTTGTCTTGACACCTCAAACTTCAAACGTAGCGTTCGGGATTTGTACTGGGCGCCCCGGCAGCCCTGCTCCCAAATTGCGAACGTCTGCAGATAGCTCGCAGCCAGAAAGAGCTAGCCTGGAAAGCTGTTGCTCAGCCTCATCTGCCCATGGCACTGCTCGCACAGAGGTACAGAGACTGGGGCTGGTTGCTTGTCTTGCCACCTCAAACTTCAAACGTACCTTTGGGGGTCCGTGCCGGGCGCCCCAGGCAGCCCTGCTCCCAAAATGCGAACGTCTGCAGATAGCTCGCAGCCAGAAAGAGCTAGCCTGGAAAGCTGGTGCTCAGCCTCATCTGCCCATGGCACTGCTCGCACAGAGGCACAGAGACTGGGGCTGCTTGCTTCTCTTGCCACCTCAAACTTCAAATGTATCTCTGGGTGTCCGTGCCTGGCGCCTCCGGCAGCCCTGCTCCCAAAATGCGAACGTCTGCAGATAGCTCGCAGCCAGAAAGTGCTAGCCTCGAAAGCTGTTGCTCAGCCTCATCTGCCCATGGCACTGCTCGCACAGAGGCACAGAGACTGGGGCTGCTTGCTTGTTTTCCCACCTCAAACGTCAAACGTAGCTTTGGGGGTCCGTGCCGGGCGTCTCCGGCAGCCCTGCTCCCAAAATGCGAACGTCTGCAGATAGCTCGCAGCCAGAAAGAGCTAGCCTGGAAAGCTGTTGCTCAGCCTCATCTGCCCATGGCACTGCTCGCACAGAGGTACAGAGACTGGGGCTGCTTGCTTGTCTTGACACCTCAAACTTCAAACGTAGCATTCGGGATTTGTACTGGGCGCCCCCGGCAGCCCTGCTCCCAAAATGCGAACGTCTGCAGATAGCTCGCAGCCAGAAAGAGCTAGCCTGGAAAGCTGTTGCTCAGCCTCATCTGCCCATGGCACTGCTCGCACAGAGGCACAGAGACTGGGGCTGCTTGCTTCTCTTGCCACCTCAAACTTCAAATGTATCTCTGGGGGTCCGTGCCGGGCGCCTCCAGCAGCCCTGCTCCCAAAATGCGAATGTCTGCAGATAGCTCGCAGCCAGAAAGAGCTAGCCTCGAAAGTTGTTGCTCAGCCTCATCTGCCCATGGCACTGCTCGCACAGAGGTACAGAGACTGGGGCTGGTTGCTTCTCTTGCCAATTAAAACTCCAAACGTAGCTTTGGGGGTTCGTGCCGGGCGTCTCCGGCAGCCCTGCTCCCAAAATGCGAACGTCTGCAGATAGCTCGCAGCCAGAAAGAGCTAGCCTGGAAAGCTGTTGCTTAGCCTCATCTGCCCATGGCACTGCTCGCACAGAGGCACAGAGACTGGAGCTGCTTGCTTGTCTTGCCACCTCAAACTTCAAATGTATCTCTGGGTGTCCGTGCCGGGCGCGTCCGGCAGCCCTGCTCCCAAAATGCGAACGTCTGCAGATAGCTCGCAGCCAGAAAGAGCTAGCCTGGAAAGCTGTTGCTCAGCCTCATCTGCCCATGGCACTGCTCGCACAGAGGCACAGAGACTGGGGCTGGTTGCTTCTCTTGCCACTTAAAACTTCAAACGTAGATTTGGTGGTCCGTGCCGGGCACCTCCGGCAGCCCTGCTCCCAAAATGCGAACGTCTGCAGATAGCTCGCAGCCAGAAAGAGCTAGCCTGGAAAGCTGTTGCTCAGCCTCATCTGCCCATGGCACTGCTCGCACAGAGGTACAGAGACTGGGGCTGCTTGCTTGTCTTGACACCTCAAACTTCAAACGTAGCATTCGGGATTTGTACTGGGCGCCCCAGGCAGCCCTGCTCCCAAAATGCGAACGTCTGCAGATAGCTCGCAGCCAGAAAGAGCTAGCCTGGAAAGCTGTTGCTCAGCCTCATCTGCCCATGGCACTGCTCGCACAGAGGCACAGAGACTGGAGCTGCTTGCTTCTCTTGCCACCTCAAACTTCAAATGTATCTCTGGGTGTCCGTGCCGGGCGCCTCCGGCAGCCCTGCTCCCAAAATGCGAATGTCTGCAGATAGCTCGCAGCCAGAAAGAGCTAGCCTCGAAAGTTGTTGCTCAGCCTCATCTGCCCATGGCACTGCTCGCACAGAGGTACAGAGACTGGGGCTGGTTGCTTCTCTTGCCAATTAAAACTTCAAACGTAGCTTTGGGGGTCCGTGCCGGGCGTCTCCGGCAGCTTTGCTCCCAAAATGCGAACGTCTGCAGATAGCTTGCAGCCAGAAAGAGCTAGCCTGGAAAGCTGTTGCTCAGCCTCATCTGCCCATGGCACTGCTCGCACAGAGGCACAGAGACTGGGGCTGCTTGCTTGTTTTCCCACCTCAAACGTCAAACGTAGCTTTGGGGGTCCGTGCCGGGCACCTCCGGCAGCCCTGCTCCCAAAATGCGAACGTCTGCAGATAGCTCGCAGCCAGAAAGAGCTAGCCTGGAAAGCTGTTGCTCAGCCTCATCTGCCCATGGCACTGCTCGCACAGAGGTACAGAGACTCTGGCTGGTTGCTTCTCTTGCCACTTAAAACTTCAAACGTAGCTTTGGGGATCCGTGCCGGGCGTCTCCGGCAGCCCTGCTCCCAAAATGCGAACGTCTGCAGATAGCTCGCAGCCAGAAAGAGCTAGCCTGGAAAGCTGTTGCTCAGCCTCATCTGCCCATGGCACTGCTCGCACAGAGGTACAGAGACTGGGGCTGGTTGCTTGTCTTGCCACCTCAAACTTCAAACGTAGCTTTTGGGATTTGTACTGGGCGCCCCCGGCAGCCCTGCTCCCAAAATACGAACGTCTGCAGATAGCTCGCAGCCGGAAAGAGCTAGCCTGGAAGGCTGTTGCTCAGCCTCATCTGCCCATGGCACTGCTCGCACAGAGGCACAAAGACTGGGGCTGCTTCCTTGTCTTGCCACCTCAAACGTCACATGTATCTCTGGAGGTCCGTGCCGGGCACCTCCGTCAGCCCTGCTCCCAAAATGCGAACGTCTGCAGATAGCTCGCAGCCAGAAAGAGCTAGCCTGGAAAGCTGTTGCTCAGCCTCATCTGCCCATGGCACTGCTCGCACAGAGGCACAGAGACTGGGGCTGTTTGCTTGTTTTCCCACCTCAAACTTCAAATGTATCTCTGGGGGTCCGTGCTGGGCGTCTCCGGCAGCCCTGCTCCCAAAATGCGAACGTCTGCAGATAGCTCGCAGCCAGAAAGAGCTAGCCTCGAAAGCTGGTGCTCAGCCTCATCTGCCCGTGGCACTGCTCGCACAGAGGTACAGAGACTGGGGCTGCTTGCTTGTCTTGCCACCTCAGACTTCAAACGTATCTTTCGGGATTTGTACTGGGCGCCCCCGGCAGCCCTGCTCCCAAAATGCGAACGTCTGCAGATAGCTCGCAGCCAGAAAGAGCTAGCCTGGAAAGCTGTTGCTCAGCCTCATCTGCCCATGGCACTGCTCGCACAGAGGCACAAAGACTGGGGCTGCTTCCTTGTCTTGCCACCTTAAACGTCACATGTATCTCTGGGGGTCCGTGCCGGGCACCGCCGGCAGCCCTGCTCCCAAAATGCGAACGTCTGCAGATAGCTCGCAGCCAGAAAGAGCTAGCCTGGAAAGCTGTTGCTCAGCCTCATCTGCCCATGGCACTGCTCGCACAGAGGCACAGAGACTGGGGCTGCTTCCTTGTCTTGCCACCTCAAACTTCAAGTGTATCTCTGGGTGTCCGTGCCGGGTGCCCCCGGCAGCCCTGCTCCCAAAATGCGAACGTCTGCAGATAGCTCGCAGCCAGAAAGAGCTAGCCTGGAAAGCTGTTGCTCAGCCTCATCTGCCCATGGCACTGCTCGCACAGAGGCACAGAGACTGGGGCTGCTTGCTTGTCTTGCTACCTCAAACTTCAAATGTATCTCTGGGTGTCCGTGCCGGGCGCCTCCGGCAGCCCTGCTCCCAAAATGCGAACGTCTGCAGATAGCTCGCAGCCAGAAAGAGCTAGCCTCGAAAGTTGTTGCTCAGCCTCATCTGCCCATGGCACTGCTCGCACAGAGGTACAGAGACTGGGGCTGGTTGCTTCTCTTGCCACTTAAAACTTCAAACGTAGCTTTGGGGATCCGTGCCGGGCGTCTCCGGCAGCCCTGCTCCCAAAATGCGAACGTCTGCAGATAGCTCGCAGCCAGAAAGAGCTAGCCTGGAAAGCTGTTGCTTAGCCTCATCTGCCCATGGCACTGCTCGCACAGAGGCACAGAGACTGGAGCTGCTTGCTTGTCTTGCCACCTCAAACTTCAAATGTATATCTGGGTGTCCGTGCCGGGCGCGTCCGGCAGCCCTGCTCCCAAAATGCGAACGTCTGCAGATAGCTCGCAGCCAGAAAGAGCTAGCCTGGAAAGCTGTTGCTCAGCCTCATCTGCCCATGGCACTGCTCGCACAGAGGCACAAAGACTGGAGCTGCTTGCTTGTTTTCCCAACTCAAACTTCAAATGTGTCTCTGGGAGTCCGTGCCGGGCGTCTCCGGCAGCCCTGCTCCCAAAATGCGAACGTGTGCAGATAGCTCGCAGCCAGAAAGAGCTAGCCTGGAAAGCTGTTGCTCAGCCTCATCTGCCCATGACACTGCTCGCACAGAGGTACAGAGACTGGGGCTGGTTGCTTCTCTTGCCACTTAAAACTTCAAATGTATCTTTGGGGATCCTTGCCGGGCGTCTCCGGCAGCCCTGCTCCCAAAATGCGAACGTCTGCAGATAGCTCGCAGCCAGAAAGAGCTAGCCTCGAAAGCTGTTGCTCAGCCTCATCTGCCCATGGCACTGCTCGCACAGAGGCACAGAGACTGGGGCTGCTTGCTTGTCTTGCCACCTCAAACTTCAAACGTAGCGTTCGGGATTTGTACTGAGCGCTCCCGGCAGCCCTGCTCCCAAATTGGGAACGTCTGCAGATAGCTCGCAGCCAGAAAGAGCTAGCCTGGAAAGCTGTTGCTCAGCCTCATCTGCCCATGGCACTGCTCGCACAGAGGCACAGAGACTGGGGCTGCTTGCTTCTCTTGCCACCTCAAACTTCAAATGTATCTCTGGGGGTCCGTGCCGGGCGCCTCCGGCAGCCCTGCTCCCAAAATGCGAACGTCTGCAGATAGCTCGCAGCCAGAAAGAGCTAGCCTGGAAAGCTGTTGCTCAGCCTCATCTGCCCATGGCACTGCTCGCACAGAGGTACAGAGACTGGGGCTGGTTGCTTCTGTTGCCACTTAAAACTTTAAACGTATATTTGGGGATCCGTGCCGGGAGTCTCCGGCAGCCCTGCTCCCAAAATGCGAACGTCTGCAGATAGCTCGCAGCCAGAAAGAGCTAGCCTGGAAAGCTGTTGCTCAGCCTCATCTGCCCATGGCACTGCTCGCACAGAGGCACAGAGACTGGGGCTGCTTGCTTGTTTTCCCACCTCAAATGTCAAACGTAGCTTTGGGGGTCCGTGCCGGGCGTCTCCGGCAGCCCTGCTCCCAAAATGCGAACGTCTGCAGATAGCTCGCAGCCAGAAAGAGCTAGCCTGGAAAGCTGTTGCTCATCCTCATCTGCCCATGGCACTGCTCGCACAGAGGTACAGAGACTGGGGCTGCTTGCTTGTCTTGACACCTCAAACTTCAAACGTAGCATTCGGGATTTGTACTGGGCGCCCCCGGCAGCCCTGCTCCCAAAATGCGAACGTGTGCAGATAGCTCGCAGCCAGAAAGAGCTAGCCTGGAAAGCTGTTGCTCAGCCTCATCTGCCCATGGCACTGCTCGCACAGAGGCACAGAGACTGGAGCTGCTTGCTTCTCTTGCCACCTCAAACTTCAAATGTATCTCTGGGTGTCCGTGCCGGGCACCTCCGGCAGCCCTGCTCCCAAAATGCGAATGTCTGCAGATAGCTCGCAGCCAGAAAGAGCTAGCCTCGAAAGTTGTTGCTCAGCCTCATCTGCCCATGGCACTGCTCGCACAGAGGTACAGAGACTGGGGCTGGTTGCTTCTCTTGCCAATTAAAACTTCAAACGTAGCTTTGGGTGTTCGTGCCGGGCGTCTCCGGCAGCCCTGCTCTGAAAATGCAAACGTCTGCAGATAGCTCGCAGCCAGAAAGAGCTAGCCTGGAAAGCTGTTGCTTAGCCTCATCTGCCCATGGCACTGCTCGCACAGAGGCACAGAGACTGGGGCTGCTTGCTTCTCTTGCCACCTCAAACTTCAAATGTATCTCTGGGTGTCCGTGCCTGGCGCCTCCGGCAGCCCTGCTCCCAAAATGCGAACGTCTGCAGATAGCTCGCAGCCAGAAAGAGCTAGCCTCGAAAGCTGTTGCTCAGCCTCATCTGCCCATGGCACTGCTCGCACAGAGGTACAGAGACTGGGGCTGGTTGCTTCTCTTGCCAATTAAAACTTCAAACGTAGCTTTGGGGGTTCGTGCCGGGCGTCTCCGGCAGCCCTGCTCCCAAAATGCGAACGTCTGCAGATAGCTCGCAGCCAGAAAGAGCTAGCCTGGAAAGCTGTTGCTTAGCCTCATCTGCCCATGGCACTGCTCGCACAGAGGCACAGAGACTGGAGCTGCTTGCTTGTCTTGCCACCTCAAACTTCAAATGTATCTCTGGGTGTCCGTGCCAGGCGCGTCCGGCAGCCCTGCTCCCAAAATGCGAACGTCTGCAGATAGCTCGCAGCCAGAAAGAGCTAGCGTGAAAAGCTGTTGCTCAGCCTCATCTGCCCATGGCACTGCTCGCACAGAGGCACAGAGACTGGGGCTGCTTGCTTGTTTTCCCACCTCAAACGTCAAACGTAGCTTTGGGGGTCCGTGCCGGGCTTCTCCGGCAGCCCTGCTCCCAAAATGCGAACGTCTGCAGATAGCTCGCAGCCAGAAAGAGCTAGCCTGGAAAGCTGTTGCTCAGCCTCATCTGCCCATGGCACTGCTCGCACAGAGGTACAGAGACTGGGGCTGCTTGCTTGTCTTGACACCTCAAACTTCAAACGTAGCATTCGGGATTTGTACTGGGCGCCCCCGGCAGCCCTGCTCCCAAAATGCGAACGTCTGCAGATAGCTCGCAGCCAGAAAGAGCTAGCCTGGAAAGCTGTTGCTCAGCCTCATCTGCCCATGGCACTGCTCACACAGAGGCACAGAGACTGGAGCTGCTTGCTTCTCTTGCCACCTCAAACTTCAAATGTATCTCTGGGTGTCCGTGCCGGGCGCCTCCGGCAGCCCTGCTCCCAAAATGCGAATGTCTGCAGATAGCTCGCAGCCAGAAAGAGCTAGCCTCGAAAGTTGTTGCTCAGCCTCATCTGCCCATGGCACTGCTCGCACAGAGGTACAGAGACTGGGGCTGGTTGCTTCTCTTGCCAATTAAAACTTCAAACGCAGCATTGGGGGTCCGTGCCGGGCGTCTCCGGCAGCCCTGCTCCCAAATTGCGAACGTCTGCAGATAGCTCGCAGCCAGAAAGAGCTAGCCTGGAAAGCTGTTGCTCAGCCTCATCTGCCCATGGCACTGCTCGCACAGAGGCACAGAGACTGGGGCTGCTTGCTTCTCTTGCCACCTCAAACTTCAAATGTATCTCTGGGTGTCCGTGCCGGGCGCGTCCGGCAGCCCTGCTCCCAAAACGCGAACGTCTGCAGATAGCTCGCAGCCAGAAAGAGCTAGCCTGGAAAGCTGTTGCTCAGCCTCATCTGCCCATGGCACTGCTCGCACAGAGGTACAGAGACTGGGGCTGCTTGCTTCTCTTGCCACTTAAAACTTCAAACGTAGCTTTGGGGATCCGTGCCGGACGTCTCCGGCAGCCCTGCTCCCAAAATGCGAACGTCTGCAGATAGCTCGCAGCCAGAAAGAGCTAGCCTGGAAAGCTGTTGCTCAGCCTCATCTGCCCATGGCACTGCTCGCACAGAGGTACAGAGACTGAGGCTGGTTGCTTCTCTTGCCACTTAAAATTTCAAACGTATCTTTGGGGATCCTTGCCGGGCGTCTCCGGCAGCCCTGCTCCCAAAATGCGAACGTCTGCAGATAGCTCGCAGCCAGAAAGAGCTAGCCTCGAAAGCTGTTGCTCAGCCTCATCTGCCCATGGCACTGCTCGCACTGAGGCACAGAGACTGGGGCTGCTTGCTTGTCTTGCCACCTCAAACTTCAAACGTAGCGTTCGGGATTTGTACTGGGCGCCCCGGCAGCCCTGCTCCCAAATTGCGAACGTCTGCAGATAGCTCGCAGCCAGAAAGAGCTAGCCTGGAAAGCTGTTGCTCAGCCTCATCTGCCCATGGCACTGCTCGCACAGAGGTACAGAGACTGGGGCTGGTTGCTTGTCTTGCCCCCTCAAACTTCAAACGTACCTTTGGGGGTCCGTGCCGGGCGCCCCAGGCAGCCCTGCTCCCAAAATGCGAACGTCTGCAGATAGCTCGCAGCCAGAAAGAGCTAGCCTGGAAAGCTGTTGCTTAGCCTCATCTTCCCATGGCACTGCTCGCACAGAGGCACAGAGACTGGAGCTGCTTGCTTGTCTTGCCACCTCAAACTTCAAATGTATCTCTGGGTGTCCGTGCCGGGCGCGTCCGGCAGCCCTGCTCCCAAAATGCGAACGTCTGCAGATAGCTCGCAGCCAGAAAGAGCTAGCCTGGAAAGCTGTTGCTCAGCCTCATCTGCCCATGGCACTGCTCGCACAGAGGCACAGAGACTGGGGCTGGTTGCTTCTCTTGCCACTTAAAACTTCAAACGTAGATTTGGGGGTCCGTGCCGGGCACCTCCGGCAGCCCTGCTCCCAAAATGCGAACGTCTGCAGATACCTCGCAGCCAGAAAGAGCTAGCCTGGAAAGCTGTTGCTCAGCCTCATCTGCCCATGGCACTGCTCGCACAGAGGTACAGAGACTGGGGCTGGTTGCTTCTCTTGCCACTTAAAACTTTAAACGTATCTTTGGGGATCCGTGCCGGGAGTCTCCAACAGCCCTGCTCCCAAAATGCGAACGTCTGCAGATAGCTCGCAGCCAGAAAGAGCTAGCCTGGAAAGCTGTTGCTCAGCCTCATCTGCCCATGGCACTGCTCGCACAGAGGCACAGAGACTGGGGCTGCTTGCTTGTTTTCCCACCTCAAACGTCAAACGTAGCTTTGGGGGTCCGTGCCGGGCGTCTCCGGCAGCCCTGCTCCCAAAATGCGAACGTCTGCAGATAGCTCGCAGCCAGAAAGAGCTAGCCTGGAAAGCTGTTGCTCAGCCTCATCTGCCCATGGCACTGCTCGCACAGAGGTACAGAGACTGGGGCTGCTTGCTTGTCTTGCCACCTCAAACTTCAAACGTAGCTTTTGGGATTTGTACTGGGCGCCCCCGGCAGCCCTGCTCCCAAAATGCGAACGTCTGCAGATAGCTTGCAGCCAGAAAGAGCTAGCCTGGAAAGCTGTTGCTCAGCCTCATCTGCCCATGGCACTGCTCGCACAGAGGCACAGAGACTGGGGCTGCTTGCTTCTCTTGCCACCTCAAACTTCAAATGTATCTCTGGGTGTCCGTGCCTGGCGCCTCCGGCAGCCCTGCTCCCAAAATGCGAACGTCTGCAGATAGCTCGCAGCCAGAAAGAGCTAGCCTGGAAAGCTGTTGCTCAGCCTCATCTGCCCATGGCACTGCTCGCACAGAGGCACAGAGACTGGGGCTGTTTGCTTGTTTTCCCACCTCAAACTTCAAATGTATCTCTGGGGGTCCGTGCCGGGCGTCTCCGGCAGCCCTGCTCCCAAAATGCGAACGTCTGCAGATAGCTCGCAGCCAGAAAGAGCTAGCCTCGAAAGCTGGTGCTCAGCCTCATCTGCCCATGGCACTGCTCGCACAGAGGTACAGAGACTGGGGCTGCTTGCTTGTCTTGCCACCTCAGACTTCAAACGTAGCTTTCGGGATTTGTACTGGGCGCCCCCGGCACCCCTGCTCCCAAAATGCGAACGTCTGCAGATAGCTCACAGCCAGAAAGAGCTAGCCTGGAAAGCTGTTGCTCAGCCTCATCTGCCCATGGCACTGCTCGCACAGAGGCACAAAGACTGGGGCTGCTTCCTTGTCTTGCCACCTCAAACGTCACATGTATCTCTGGGGGTCCGTGCCGGGCACCGCCGACAGCCCTGCTCCCAAAATGCGAACGTCTGCAGATAGCTCGCAGCCAGAAAGAGCTAGCCTGGAAAGCTGTTGCTCAGCCTCATCTGCCCATGGCACTGCTCGCACAGAGGCACAGAGACTGGAGCCGCTTGCTTGTCTTGCCACCTCAAACTTCAAATGTATCTCTGGGTGTCCGTGCCGGGTGCCCCCGGCAGCCCTGCTCCCAAAATGCGAACGTCTGCAGATAGCTCGCAGCCAGAAAGAGCTAGCCTGGAAAGCTGTTGCTCAGCCTCATCTGCCCATGGCACTGCTCGCACAGAGGCACAGAGACTGGGGCTGCTTGCTTCTCTTGCCACCTCAAACTTCAAATGTATCTCTGGGTGTCCGTGCCGGGCGCCTCCGGCAGCCCTGCTCCCAAAATGCGAATGTCTGCAGATAGCTCGCAGCCAGAAAGAGCTAGCCTGGAAAGTTGTTGCTCAGCCTCATCTGCCCATGGCACTGCTCGCACAGAGGTACAGAGACTGGGGATGGTTGCTTCTCTTGCCAATTAAAACTTCAAACGTAGCTTTGGGGGTTCGTGCCGGGCGTCTCCGGCAGCCCTGCTCCCAAAATGCGAACGTCTGCAGATAGCTCGCAGCCAGAAAGAGCTAGCCTGGAAAGCTGTTGCTTAGCCTCATCTGCCCATGGCACTGCTCGCACAGAGGCACAGAGACTGGAGCTGCTTGCTTGTCTTGCCACCTCAAACTTCAAATGTATCTCTGGGTGTCCGTGCCTGGCGCCTCCGGCAGCCCTGCTCCCAAAATGCGAACGTCTGCAGATAGCTCGCAGCCAGAAAGAGCTAGCCTGGAAAGCTGTTGCTCAGCCTCATCTGCCCATGGCACTGCTCGCACAGAGGTACAGAGACTGGGGCTGCTTGCTTGTCTTGCCACTTAAAACTTCAAACGTAGCTTTGGGGATCCGTGCCGGGCGTCTCCGGCAGCCCTGCTCCCAAAATGCGAACGTCTGCAGATAGCTCGCAGCCAGAAAGAGCTAGCCTGGAAAGCTGTTGCTCAGCCTCATCTGCCCATGGCACTGCTCGCACAAAGGCACAAAGACTGGAGCTGCTTGCTTGTTTTCCCAACTCAAACTTCAAATGTGTCTCTGGGAGTCCGTGCCGGGCGGCTCCGGCAGCCCTGCTCCCAAAATGCGAACGTCTGCAGATAGCTCGCAGCCAGAAAGAGCTAGCCTGGAAAGCTGTTGCTCAGCCTCATCTGCCCATGGCACTGCTCGCACAGAGGTACAGAGACTGGGGCTGCTTGCTTGTCTTGACACCTCAAACTTCAAACGTAGCTTTTAGGATTTGTACTGGGCGCCTCCGGCAGCCCTGCTCCCAAAATGCGAACGTCTGCAGATAGCTCGCAGCCAGAAAGAGCTAGCCTGGAAAGCTGTTGCTCAGCCTCATCTGCCCATGGCACTGCTCGCACAGAGGCACAAAGACTGGGGCTGCTTGCTTCTCTTGCCACCTCAAACTTCAACTGTATCTCTGGGGGTCCGTGCCGGGCACCTCCGCCAGCCCTGCTCCCAAAATGCGAACGTCTGCAGATAGCTCGCAGCCAGAAAGAGCTAGCCTGGAAAGCTGTTGCTCAGCCTCATCTGCCCATGGCACTGCTCGCACAGAGGTACAGAGACTGGGGCTGGTTGCTTCTCTTGCCAATTAAAACTTCAAACGTAGCTTTGGGTGTTCGTGCCGTGCGTCTCCGGCAGCCCTGCTCCCAAAATGCGAACGTCTGCAGATAGCTCCCAGCCAGAAAGAGCTAGCCTGGAAAGCTGTTGCTTAGCCTCATCTGCCCATGGCACTGCTCGCACAGAGGCACAGAGACTGGAGCTGCTTGCTTGTCTTGCCACCTCAAACTTCAAATGTATCTCTGGGTGTCCGTGCCGGGCGCCTCCGGCAGCCCTGCTCCCAAAATGCGAACGTCTGCAGGTAGCTCGCAGCCAGAAAGAGCTAGCCTGGAAAGCTGTTGCTCAGCCTCATCTGCCCATGGCACTGCTCGCACAGAGGTACAGAGACTGGGGCTGGTTGCTTCTCTTGCCACTTAAAACTTCAAACGTAGCTTTGGGGATCCGTGCCGGGCGTCTCCGGCAGCCCTGCTCCCAAAATGCGAACGTCTGCAGATAGCTCGCAGCCAGAAAGAGCTAGCCTGGAAAGCTGTTGCTCAGCCTCATCTGCCCATGGCACTGCTCGCACAGAGGCACAAAGACTGGGGCTGCTTGATTGTTTTCCCAACTCAAACTTCAAATGTGTCTCTGGGGGTCCGTGCCGGGCGTCTCCGGCAGCCCTGCTCCCAAAATGCGAACGTCTGCAGATAGCTCGCAGCCAGAAAGAGCTAGCCTGGAAAGCTGTTGCTCAGCCTCATCTGCCCATGGCACTGCTCGCACAGAGGTACAGAGACTGGGGCTGCTTGCTTGTCTTGACACCTCAGACTTCAAACGTAGCTTTCGGGATTTGTACTGGGCGCCCCCGGCACCCCTGCTCCCAAAATGCGAACGTCTGCAGATAGCTCACAGCCAGAAAGAGCTAGCCTGGAAAGCTGTTGCTCAGCCTCATCTGCCCATGGCACTGCTCGCACAGAGGCACAAAGACTGGGGCTGCTTCCTTGTCTTGCCACCTCAAACGTCACATGTATCTCTGGGGGTCCGTGCCGGGCACCGCCGACAGCCCTGCTCCCAAAATGCGAACGTCTGCAGATAGCTCGCAGCCAGAAAGAGCTAGCCTGGAAAGCTGTTGCTCAGCCTCATCTGCCCATGGCACTGCTCGCACAGAGGCACAGAGACTGGAGCCGCTTGCTTGTCTTGCCACCTCAAACTTCAAATGTATCTCTGGGTGTCCGTGCCGGGTGCCCCCGGCAGCCCTGCTCCCAAAATGCGAACGTCTGCAGATAGCTCGCAGCCAGAAAGAGCTAGCCTGGAAAGCTGTTGCTCAGCCTCATCTGCCCATGGCACTGCTCGCACAGAGGCACAGAGACTGGGGCTGCTTGCTTCTCTTGCCACCTCAAACTTCAAATGTATCTCTGGGTGTCCGTGCCGGGCGCCTCCGGCAGCCCTGCTCCCAAAATGCGAATGTCTGCAGATAGCTCGCAGCCAGAAAGAGCTAGCCTGGAAAGTTGTTGCTCAGCCTCATCTGCCCATGGCACTGCTCGCACAGAGGTACAGAGACTGGGGATGGTTGCTTCTCTTGCCAATTAAAACTTCAAACGTAGCTTTGGGGGTTCGTGCCGGGCGTCTCCGGCAGCCCTGCTCCCAAAATGCGAACGTCTGCAGATAGCTCGCAGCCAGAAAGAGCTAGCCTGGAAAGCTGTTGCTTAGCCTCATCTGCCCATGGCACTGCTCGCACAGAGGCACAGAGACTGGAGCTGCTTGCTTGTCTTGCCACCTCAAACTTCAAATGTATCTCTGGGTGTCCGTGCCTGGCGCCTCCGGCAGCCCTGCTCCCAAAATGCGAACGTCTGCAGATAGCTCGCAGCCAGAAAGAGCTAGCCTGGAAAGCTGTTGCTCAGCCTCATCTGCCCATGGCACTGCTCGCACAGAGGTACAGAGACTGGGGCTGCTTGCTTGTCTTGCCACTTAAAACTTCAAACGTAGCTTTGGGGATCCGTGCCGGGCGTCTCCGGCAGCCCTGCTCCCAAAATGCGAACGTCTGCAGATAGCTCGCAGCCAGAAAGAGCTAGCCTGGAAAGCTGTTGCTCAGCCTCATCTGCCCATGGCACTGCTCGCACAAAGGCACAAAGACTGGAGCTGCTTGCTTGTTTTCCCAACTCAAACTTCAAATGTGTCTCTGGGAGTCCGTGCCGGGCGGCTCCGGCAGCCCTGCTCCCAAAATGCGAACGTCTGCAGATAGCTCGCAGCCAGAAAGAGCTAGCCTGGAAAGCTGTTGCTCAGCCTCATCTGCCCATGGCACTGCTCGCACAGAGGTACAGAGACTGGGGCTGCTTGCTTGTCTTGACACCTCAAACTTCAAACGTAGCTTTTAGGATTTGTACTGGGCGCCTCCGGCAGCCCTGCTCCCAAAATGCGAACGTCTGCAGATAGCTCGCAGCCAGAAAGAGCTAGCCTGGAAAGCTGTTGCTCAGCCTCATCTGCCCATGGCACTGCTCGCACAGAGGCACAAAGACTGGGGCTGCTTCCTTGTCTTGCCACCTCAAACGTCAACTGTATCTCTGGGGGTCCGTGCCGGGCACCTCCGCCAGCCCTGCTCCCAAAATGCGAACGTCTGCAGATAGCTCGCAGCCAGAAAGAGCTAGCCTGGAAAGCTGTTGCTCAGCCTCATCTGCCCATGGCACTGCTCGCACAGAGGTACAGAGACTGGGGCTGGTTGCTTCTCTTGCCAATTAAAACTTCAAACGTAGCTTTGGGTGTTCGTGCCGTGCGTCTCCGGCAGCCCTGCTCCCAAAATGCGAACGTCTGCAGATAGCTCCCAGCCAGAAAGAGCTAGCCTGGAAAGCTGTTGCTTAGCCTCATCTGCCCATGGCACTGCTCGCACAGAGGCACAGAGACTGGAGCTGCTTGCTTGTCTTGCCACCTCAAACTTCAAATGTATCTCTGGGTGTCCGTGCCGGGCGCCTCCGGCAGCCCTGCTCCCAAAATGCGAACGTCTGCAGGTAGCTCGCAGCCAGAAAGAGCTAGCCTGGAAAGCTGTTGCTCAGCCTCATCTGCCCATGGCACTGCTCGCACAGAGGTACAGAGACTGGGGCTGGTTGCTTCTCTTGCCACTTAAAACTTCAAACGTAGCTTTGGGGATCCGTGCCGGGCGTCTCCGGCAGCCCTGCTCCCAAAATGCGAACGTCTGCAGATAGCTCGCAGCCAGAAAGAGCTAGCCTGGAAAGCTGTTGCTCAGCCTCATCTGCCCATGGCACTGCTCGCACAGAGGCACAAAGACTGGGGCTGCTTGATTGTTTTCCCAACTCAAACTTCAAATGTGTCTCTGGGGGTCCGTGCCGGGCGTCTCCGGCAGCCCTGCTCCCAAAATGCGAACGTCTGCAGATAGCTCGCAGCCAGAAAGAGCTAGCCTGGAAAGCTGTTGCTCAGCCTCATCTGCCCATGGCACTGCTCGCACAGAGGTACAGAGACTGGGGCTGCTTGCTTGTCTTGACACCTCAAACTTCAAACGTAGCTTTTGGGATTTGTACTGGGCGCCCCCGGCAGCCCTGCTCCCAAAATGCGAACGTGTGCAGATAGCTCGCAGCCAGAAAGAGCTAGCCTGGAAAGCTGTTGCTCAGCCTCATCTGCCCATGGCACTGCTCGCACAGAGGCACAAAGACTGGGGCTGCTTCCTTGTCTTGCCACCTCAAACGTCAACTGTATCTCTGGGGGTCCGTGCCGGGCACCTCCGCCAGCCCTGCTCCCAAAATGCGAACGTCTGCAGATAGCTCGCAGCCAGAAAGAGCTAGCCTGGAAAGCTGTTGCTCAGCCTCATCTGCCCATGGCACTGCTCGCACAGAGGTACAGAGACTGGGGCTGCTTGCTTCTCTTGCCACTTAAAACTTCAAACGTATCTTTGGGGATCCTTGCCGGGCGTCTCCGGCAGCCCTGCTCCCAAAATGCGAAAGTCTGCAGATAGCTCGCAGCCAGAAAGAGCTAGCCTCGAAAGCTGTTGCTCAGCCTCATCTGCCCATGGCACTGCTCGCACAGAGGTACAGAGACTGGGGCTGGTTGCTTGTCTTGCCACCTCAAACTTCAAACGTACCTTTGGGGGTCCGTGCCGGGCGCCCCAGGCAGCCCTGCTCCCAAAATGCGAACGTCTGCAGATAGCTCGCAGCCAGAAAGAGCTAGCCTGGAAAGCTGTTGCTCAGCCTCATCTGCCCATGGCACTGCTCGCACAGAGGCACAGAGACTGGAGCTGCTTGCTTCTCTTGCCACCTCAAACTTCAAATATATCTCTGGGTGTCCGTGCCGGGCGCCTCCGGCAGCCCTGCTCCCAAAATGCGAACGTCTGCAGATAGCTCGCAGCCAGAAAGAGCTAGCCTCGAAAGCTGTTGCTCAGCCTCATCTGCCCATGGCACTGCTCGCACAGAGGTACAGAGACTGGGGCTGCTTGCTTGTCTTGACACCTCAAACTTCAAACGTAGCTTTTGGGATTTGTACTGGGCGCCCCCGGCAGCCCTGCTCCCAAAATGCGAACGTCTGCAGATAGCTCGCAGCCAGAAAGAGCTAGCCTGGAAAGCTGTTGCTCAGCCTCATCTGCCCATGGCACTGCTCGCACAGAGGTACAGAGACTGGGGCTGGTTGCTTCTCTTGCCACTTAAAACTTCAAACGTATCTTTGGGGATCCTTGCCGGGCGTCTCTGGCAGCCCTGCTCCCAAAATGCGAACGTCTGCAGATAGCTCGCAGCCAGAAAGAGCTAGCCTCGAAAGCTGTTGCTCAGCCTCATCTGCCCATGGCACTGCTCGCACAGAGGCACAGAGACTGGGGCTGCTTGCTTGTCTTGCCACCTCAAACTTCAAACGTAGCTTTCGGGATTTGTACTGGGCGCCCCCGGCAGCCCTGCTCCCAAAATGCGAACGTCTGCAGATAGCTCGCAGCCAGAAAGAGCTAGCCTGGAAAGCTGTTGCTCAGCCTCATCTGCCCATGGCACTGCTCGCACAGAGGTACAGAGACTGGGGCTGGTTGCTTGTCTTGCCACCTCAAACTTGAAACGTACCTTTGGGGGTCCGTGCCGGGCGCCCCAGGCAGCCCTGCTCCCAAAATGCGAACGTCTGCAGATAGCTCGCAGCCAGAAAGAGCTAGCCTGGAAAGCTGTTGCTCAGCCTCATCTGCCCATGGCACTGCTCGCACAGAGGCACAAAGACTGGGGCTGCTTCCTTGTCTTGCCACCTCAAACGTCACATGTATCTCTGGGGGTCCGTGCCGGGCACCCCCGGCAGCCCTGCTCCCAAAATGCGAACGTCTGCAGATAGCTCGCAGCCAGAAAGAGCTAGCCTGGAAAGCTGTTGCTCAGCCTCATCTGCCCATGGCACTGCTCGCACAGAGGCACAAAGACTGGGGCTGCTTCCTTGTCTTGCCACCTCAAATGTCACATGTATCCCTGGGGGTCCGTGCCGGGCACCACCGGCAGCCCTGCTCCCAAAATGCGAACGTCTGCAGATAGCTCGCAGCCAGAAAGAGCTAGCCTGGAAAGCTGTTGCTCAGCCTCATCTGCCCATGGCACTGCTCGCACAGAGGCACAGAGACTGGGGCTGCTTGCTTGTCTTGCCACCTCAAACTTCAAATGTATTTTTGGGGATCCGTGCCGGGCGTCTCCGGCAGCCCTGCTCCCAAAATGCGAACGTCTGCAGATAGCTCGCAGCCAGAAAGAGCTAGCCTGGAAAGCTGTTGCTCAGCCTCATCTGCCCATGGCACTGCTCGCACAGAGGCACAGAGACTGGGGCTGCTTGCTTCTCTTGCCACCTCAAACTTCAAACGTAGCTTTCGGGATTTGTAATGGGCGCTCCCGGCACCCCTGCTCCCAAAATGCGAACGTCTGCAGATAGCTCGCAGCCAGAAAGAGCTAGCCTGGAAAGCTGTTGCTCAGCCTCATCTGCCCATGGCACTGCTCGCACAGAGGCACAAAGACTGGGGCTGCTTCCTTGTCTTGCCACCTCAAACTTCAAATGAATTTCTGGGAGTCCGTGCCGGGCGTCTCCGGCAGCCCTGCTCCCAAAATGCGAACGTCTGCAGATAGCTCGCAGCCAGAAAGAGCTAGCCTGGAAAGCTGTTGCTCAGCCTCATCTGCCCATGGCACTGCTCGCACAGAGGGACAGAGACTGGAGCTGCTTGCTTGTCTTGCCACCTCAAAGTTCAAATGTATCTCTGGGTGTCCGTGCCGGGCGCCCCCGGCAGCCCTGCTCCCAAAATGCGAACGTCTGCAGATAGATCGCAGCCAGAAAGAGCTAGCCTGGAAAGCTGTTGCTCAGCCTCATCTGCCCATGGCACTGCTCGCACAGAGGCACAGAGACTGGGGCTGCTTGCTTGTCTTGCCACCTCAAACTTCAAACGTATGTTTGGGGATCCGTGCCGGGCGCCTCCGGCAGCCCTGCTCCCAAAATGCGAACGTCTGCAGATAGCTCGCAGCCAGAAAGAGCTAGCCTGGAAAGCTGTTGCTCAGCCTCATCTGCCCATGGCACTGCTCGCACAGAGGTACAGAGACTGGGGCTGCTTGCTTGTCTTGCCACCTCAAACTTCAAACGTAGCTTTCGGGATTTGTACTGGGCGCCCCCGGCAGCCCTGCTCCCAAATTGCGAACGTCTGCAGATAGCTCGCAGCCAGAAAGAGCTAGCCTCGAAAGCTGTTGCTCAGCCTCATCTGCCCATGGCACTGCTCGCACAGAGGTACAGAGACTGGGGCTGGTTGCTTCTCTTACCACTTAAAACTTCAAACGTATCTTTGGGGATCCGTGCCGGGCGTCTCCGGCAGGCCTGCTCCCAAAATGCGAACGTCTGCAGACAGCTCGCAGCCAGAAAGAGCTACCCTGGAAAGCTGTTGCTCAGCCTCATCTGCCCATGGCACTGCTCGCACAGAGGCACAGAGACTGGGGCTGCTTGCTTGTCTTGCCACCTCAAACTTCAAAAGTAGCTTTCGGGATTTGTACTGGGCGCCCCCGGCAGCCCTGCTCCCAAATTGCGAACGTCTGCAGATAGCTCGCAGCCAGAAAGAGCTAGCCTGGAAAGCTGTTGCTCAGCCTCATCTGCCCATGGCACTGCTCGCACAGAGGTACAGAGACTGGGGCTGGTTGCTTGACTTGCCAACTCAAACTTCAAACGTACCTTTGGGGGTCCGTGCCGGGCGCCCCAGGGAGCCCTGCTCCCAAAATGCGAACGTCTGCAGATAGCTCGCAGCCAGAAAGAGCTAGCCTCGAAAGCTGTTGCTCAGCCTCATCTGCCCATGGCACTGCTCGCACAGAGGTACAGAGACTGGGGCTGCTTGCTTGTCTTGCCACCTCAAACTTCAAACGTAGCTTTCGGGATTTGTACTGGGCGCCCCCGGCAGCCCTGCTCCCAAATTGCGAACGTCTGCAGATAGCTCGCAGCCAGAAAGAGCTAGCCTGGAAAGCTGTTGCTCAGCCTCATCTGCCCATGGCACTGCTCGCACAGAGGTACAGAGACTGGGGCTGGTTGCTTCTCTTGCCACTTAAAACTTCAAACGTAGCTTTGGGGATCCGTGCCGGGCGTCTCCGGCAGCCCTGCTCCGAAAATGCAAACGTCTGCAGATAGCTCGCAGCCAGAAAGAGCTAGCCTGGAAAGCTGTTGCTCAGCCTCATCTGCCCATGGCACTGCTTGCACAGAGGCACAGAGACTGGGGCTGCTTGCTTGTTTTCCCACCTCAAACTTCAAATGTATCTCTGGGGGTCCGTGCCGGGCGTCTCCGGCAGCCCTGCTCCCAAAATGCGAACGTCTGCAGATAGCTCGCAGCCAGAAAGAGCTAGCCTGGAAAGCTGTTGCTCAGCCTCATCTGCCCATGGCACTGCTCGCACAGAGGTACAGAGACTGGGGCTGCTTGCTTGTCTTGACACCTCAAACTTCAAACGTAGCTTTTCGGCTTTGTACTGGGTGCCCCCGGCAGCCCTGCTCCCAAATTGCGAACGTCTGCAGATAGCTCGCAGCCAGAAAGAGCTAGCCTGGAAAGCTGTTGCTCAGCCTCATCTGCCCATGGCACTGCTCGCACAGAGGCACAGAGACTGGGGCTGCTTGCTTGTCTTGCCACCTCAAACTTCAAAAGTACCTTTCGGGATTTGTACTGGGCGCCGCCGGCAGCCCTGCTCCCAAATTGCGAACGTTTGCAGATAGCTCGCAGCCAGAAAGTGCTAGCCTGGAAAGCTGTTGCTCAGCCTCATCTGCCCATGGCACTGCTCGCACAGAGGCACAGAGACTGGGGCTGCTTGCTTGTCTTGCCACCTCAAACTTCAAACGTAGCTTTGGGGGTCCGTGCCGGGCGCCCCTGGCAGCCCTGCTCCCAAAATTCAAACGTCTGCAGATAGCTCGCAGCCAGAAAGAGCTAGCCTGGAAAGCTGTTGCTCAGCCCCATCTGCCCATGGCACTGCTCGCACAGAGGTACAGAGACTGGGGCTGCTTGCTTGTCTTGACACCTCAAACTTCAAACGTAGCTTTTAGGATTTGTACTGGGCGCCCCCGGCAGCCCTGCTCCCAAATTGCGAACGTCTGCAGATAGCTCGCAGCCAGAAAGAGCTAGCCTGGAAAGCTGTTGCTCAGCCTCATCTGCCCATGGCACTGCTCACACAGAGGCACAGAGACTGGGGCTGCTTGCTTCTCTTGCCACCTCAAACTTCAAACGTATCTCTGGGTGTCCGTGCCGGGCACCTCCGGCAGCCCTGCTCCCAAAATGCGAACGTCTGCAGATAGCTCGTAGCCAGAAAGAGCTAGCCTGGAAAGCTGTTGCTCAGCCTCATCTGCCCATGGCACTGCTCGCACAGAGGTACAGAGACTGGGGCTGGTTGCTTCTCTTGCCACTTAAAACTTCAAACGTAGCTTTCGGGATTTGTACTGGGCGCCCCCGGCAGCCCTGCTCCCAAATTGCGAACGTCTGCAGATAGCTCGCAGCCAGAAAGAGTTAGCCTGGAAAGCTGTTGCTCAGCCTCATCTGCCCATGGCACTGCTCGCACAGAGGCACAGAGACTGGAGCTGCTTGCTTGTCTTGCCACCTCAAACTTCAAATATATCTCTGGGTGTCCGTGCCGGGCACCTCCGGCAGCCCTGCTCCCAAAATGCGAACGTCTGCAGATAGCTCGCAGCCAGAAAGAGCTAGCCTGGAAAGCTGTTGCTCAGCCTCATCTGCCCATGGCACTGCTCGCACAGAGGTACAGAGACTGGGGCTGGTTGCTTCTCTTGCCACTTAAAACTTCAAACGTACCTTTGGGGGTCCGTGCCGGGCGCCCCAGGCAGCCCTGCTCCCAAAATGCGAACGTCTGCAGATAGCTCGCAGCCAGAAAGAGTTAGCCTGGAAAGCTGGTGCTCAGCCTCATCTGCCCATGGCACTGCTCGCACAGAGGTACAGAGACTGGGGCTGCTTGCTTGTCTTGCCACCTCAAACTTCAAAAGTAGCTTTCGGGATTTGTACTGGGCGCCCCCGGCACCCCTGCTCCCAAAATGCGAACGTCTGCAGATAGCTCGCAGCCAGAAAGAGCTAGCCTGGAAAGCTGTTGCTCAGCCTCATCTGCCCATGGCACTGCTCGCACAGAGGCACAAAGACTGTGGCTGCTTCCTTGTCTTGCCACCTCAAACGTCACATGTATCTCTGGGGGTCCGTGCCGGGCACCGCCGGCAGCCCTGCTCCCAAAATGCGAACGTCTGCAGATAGCTCGCAGCCAGAAAGAGCTAGCCTCGAAAGCTGTTGCTCAGCCTCATCTGCCCATGGCACTGCTCGCACAGAGGCACAGAGACTGGAGCTGCTTGCTTGTCTTGCCACCTCAAACTTCAAATGTATCTCTGGGTGTCCGTGCCGGGCGCCCCCGGCAGCCCTGCTCCCAAAATGCGAACGTCTGCAGATAGCTCGCAGCCAGAAAGAGCTAGCCTGGAAAGCTGTTGCTCAGCCTCATCTGTCCATGGCACTGCTCGCACAGAGGCACAGAGACTGGGGCTGCTTGCTTGTCTTGCCACCTCAAACTTCAAACGTATCTTTGGGGATCCGTGCCGGGCGTCTCCGGCAGCCCTGCTCCCAAAATGCGAATGTCTGCAGATAGCTCGCAGCCAGAAAGAGCTAGCCTGGAAAGCTGTTGCTCAGCCTCATCTGCCCATGGCACTGCTCGCACAGAGGCACAGAGACTGGGGCTGCTTGCTTGTCTTGCCACCTCAAACTTCAAATGTATCTCTGGGGGTCAGTGCCGGGCGCCTCCGGCAGCCCTGCTCCCAAAATGCGAACGTCTGCAGATAGCTCACAGCCAGAAAGAACTAGCCTGGAAAGCTGTTGCTCAGCCTCATCTGCCCATGGCACTGCTCGCACAGAGGTACAGAGACTGGGGCTGGTTGCTTCTCTTGCCACCTCAAACTTCAAACGTACCTTTGGGGGTCCGTGCCGGGCGTCTCCGGCAGCCCTGCTCCGAAAATGCGAACGTCTGCAGATAGCTCGCAGCCAGAAAGAGCTAGCCTGGAAAGCTGTTGCTCAGCCTCATCTGCCCATGGCACTGCTCGCACAGAGGTACAGAGACTGGGGCTGGTTGCTTCTCTTGCCACTTAAAACTTCAAACGTAGCTTTGGGGATCCGTGCCGGGTGTCTCCGGCAGCCCTGCTCCGAAAATGCAAACGTCTGCAGATAGCTCGCAGCCAGAAAGAGCTAGCCTCGAAAGCTGTTGCTCAGCCTCATCTGCCCATGGCACTGCTCGCACAGAGGCACAGAGACTGGGGCTGCTTGCTTGTTTTCCCACCTCAAACTTCAAATGTATCTCTGGGGGTCCATGCCGGGCGTCTCCGGCAGCCCTGCTCCCAAAATGCGAACGTCTGCAGATAGCTCGCAGCCAGAAAGAGCTAGCCTGGAAAGCTGTTGCTCAGCCTCATCTGCCCATGGCACTGCTCGCACAGAGGTACAGAGACTGGGGCTGCTTGCTTGTCTTGCCACTTAAAATTTCAAACGTATCTTTGGGGATCCTTGCCGGGCGTCTCCGGCAGCCCTGCTCCCAAAATGCGAACGTCTGCAGATAGCTCGCAGCCAGAAAGAGCTAGCCTCGAAAGCTGTTGCTCAGCCTCATCTGCCCATGGCACTGCTCGCACAGAGGCACAGAGACTGGGGCTGCTTGCTTGTCTTGCCACCTCAAACTTCAAACGTAGCTTTCGGGATTTGTACTGGGCGCCCCCGGCAGCCCTGTTCCCAAATTGCGAACGTCTGCAGATAGCTCGCAGCCAGAAAGAGCTAGCCTGGAAAGCTGTTGCTCAGCCTCATCTGCCCATGGCACTGCTCGCACAGAGGTACAGAGACTGGGGCTCGTTGCTTGTCTTGCCACCTCAAACTTCAAACGTACCTTTGGGGGTCCGTGCCGGGCGCCCCAGGCAGCCCTGCTCCCAAAATGCGAACGTCTGCAGATAGCTCGCAGCCAGAAAGAGCTAGCCTGGAAAGTTGTTGCTCAGCCTCATCTGCCCATGGCACTGCTCGCACAGAGGCACAGAGACTGGGGCTGTTTGCTTGTTTTCCCACCTCAAACTTCCAATGTATCTCTGGGAGTCCGTGCCGGGCGTCTCCGGCAGCCCTGCTCCCAAAATGCGAACGTCTGCAGATAGCTCGCAGCCAGAAAGAGCTAGCCTGGAAAGCTGTTGCTCAGCCTCATCTGCCCATGGCACTGCTCGCACAGAGGCACAAAGACTGGGGCTGCTTCCTTGTCTTGCCACCTCAAAAGTCACATGTATCTCTGGGGGTCCGTGCCGGGCACCCCCGGCAGCCCTGCTCCCAAAATGCGAACGTCTGCAGATAGCTCGCAGCCAGAAAGAGCTAGCCTCGAAAGCTGTTGCTCAGCCTCATCTGCCCATGGCACTGCTCGCACAGAGGCACAGAGACTGGAGCTGCTTGCTTGTCTTGCCACCTCAAACTTCAAATGTATCTCTGGGTGTCCGTGCCGGGTGCCCCCGGCAGCCCTGCTCCCAAAATGCGAACGTCTGCAGATAGCTCGCAGCCAGAAAGAGCTAGCCTGGAAAGCTGTTGCTCAGCCTCATCTGCCCATGGCACTGCTCGCACAGAGGCACAGAGACTGGGTCTGCTTGCTTGTCTTGCCACCTCAAACGTCACATGTATCTCTGGGGGTCCGTGCCGGGCACCGCCGGCAGCCCTGCTCCCAAAATGCGAACGTCTGCAGATAGCTCGCAGCCAGAAAGAGCTAGCCTGGAAAGCTGTTGCTCAGCCTCATCTGCCCATGGCACTGCTCGCACAGAGGCACAGAGACTGGAGCTGCTTGCTTGTCTTGCCACCTCAAACTTCAAATGTATCTCTGGGTGTCCGTGCCGGGTGCCCCCGGCAGCCCTGCTCCCAAAATGCGAACGTCTGCAGATAGCGGGCAGCCAGAAAGAGCTAGCCTGGAAAGCTGTTGCTCAGCCTCATCTGCCCATGGCACTGCTCGCACAGAGGCACAGAGACTGGGGCTGCTTGCTTGTCTTGCCACCTCAAACATCACATGTATCTCTGGGTGTCCGTGCTGGGCGCCCCCGGCAGCCCTGCTCCCAAAATGCGAACGTCTGCAGATAGCTCGCAGCCAGAAAGAGCTAGCCTGGAAAGCTGTTGCTCAGCCTCATCTGCCCATGGCACTGCTCGCACAGAGGCACACAGACTGGGGCTGCTTCCTTGTCTTGCCACCTCAAACGTCAACTGTATCTCTGGGGGTCCGTGCCGGGCACCTCCGGCAGCCCTGCTCCCAAAATGCGAACGTCTGCAGATAGCTCGCAGCCAGAAAGAGCTAGCCTGGAAAGCTGTTGCTCAGCCTCATCTGCCCATGGCAGTGCTCGCACAGAGGCACAGAGACTGGGGCTGCTTGCTTCTCTTGCCACTTAAAACTTCAAACGTACCTTTGGGGGTCCGTGCCGGGCGTCTCCGGCAGCCCTGCTCCCAAAATGCGAACGTCTGCAGATAGCTCGCAGCCAGAAAGAGCTAGCCTGGAAAGCTGTTGCTCAGCCTCATCTGCCCATGGCACTGCTCGCACAGAGGTACAGAGACTGGGGCTGGTTGCTTCTCTTGCCACTTAAAACTTCAAACGTAGCTTTGGGGATCCGTGCCGGGCGTCTCCGGCAGCCCTGCTCCGAAAATGCAAACGTCTGCAGATAGTTCGCAGCCAGAAAGAGCTAGCCTGGAAAGCTGTTGCTCAGCCTCATCTGCCCATGGCACTGCTCGCACAGAGGCACAGAGACTGGGGCTGCTTGCTTGTTTTCCCACCTCAAACTTCAAATGTATCTCTGGGGGTCCGTGCCGAGCGTCTCCGGCAGCCCTGCTCCCAAAATGCGAACGTCTGCAGACAGCTCGCAGCCAGAAAGTGCTACCCTGGAAAGCTGTTGCTCAGCCTCATCTGCCCATGGCACTGCTCGCACAGAGGCACAGAGACTGGGGCTGCTTGCTTGTCTTGCCACCTCAAACTTCAAAAGTAGCTTTCGGGATTTGTACTGGGCGCCCCCGGCAGCCCTGCTCCCAAATTGCGAACGTCTGCAGATAGCTCGCAGCCAGAAAGAGCTAGCCTGGAAAGCTGTTGCTCAGCCTCATCTGCCCATGGCACTGCTCGCACAGAGGCACAGAGACTGGAGCTGCTTGCTTCTCTTGCCACCTCAAACTTCAAATGTATCTCTGGGTGTCCGTGCCGGGCGCCTCCGGCAGCCCTGCTCCCAAAATGCGAATGTCTGCAGATAGCTCGCAGCCTGAAAGAGCTAGCCTCGAAAGTTGTTGCTCAGCCTCATCTGCCCATGGCACTGCTCGCACAGAGGTACAGAGACTGGGGCTGGTTGCTTCTCTTGCCAATTAAAACTTCAAACGTAGATTTGGGGGTTCGTGCCGGGCGTCTCCGGCAGCCCTGCTCCCAAAATGCGAACGTCTGCAGATAGCTCGCAGCCAGAAAGAGCTAGCCTGGAAAGCTGTTGCTCAGCCTCATCTGCCCATGGCACTGCTCGCACAGAGGCACAGAGACTGGGGCTGCTTGCTTCTCTTGCCACTTAAAACTTCAAACGTACCTTTGGGGGTCCGTGCCGGGCGTCTCCAGCAGCCCTGCTCCCAAAATGCGAACGTCTGCAGATAGCTCGCAGCCAGAAAGAGCTAGCCTGGAAAGCTGTTGCTCAGCCTCATCTGCCCATGGCACTGCTCGCACAGAGGTACAGAGACTGGGGCTGGTTGCTTCTCTTGCCACTTAAAACTTCAAACGTAGCTTTGGGGATCCGTGCCGGGCGTCTCCGGCAGCCCTGCTCCGAAAATGCAAACGTCTGCAGATAGCTCGCAGCCAGAAAGAGCTAGCCTCGAAAGCTGTTGCTCAGCCTCATCTGCCCATGGCACTGCTCGCACAGAGGCACAGAGACTGGGGCTGCTTGCTTGT
Source organism: Opisthocomus hoazin (assembly GCF_030867145.1). Taxonomy (NCBI): domain Eukaryota; kingdom Metazoa; phylum Chordata; class Aves; order Opisthocomiformes; family Opisthocomidae; genus Opisthocomus; species Opisthocomus hoazin. The sequence continues at coordinate 2,175,796 of NC_134440.1, read as the reverse complement.
TTTCCCACCTCAAACTTCAAATGTATCTCTGGGGGTCCGTGCCGAGCGTCTCCGGCAGCCCTGCTCCCAAAATGCGAACGTCTGCAGATAGCTCGCAGCCAGAAAGTGCTACCCTGGAAAGCTGTTGCTCAGCCTCATCTGCCCATGGCACTGCTCGCACAGAGGCACAGAGACTGGGGCTGCTTGCTTGTCTTGCCACCTCAAACTTCAAACGTAGCTTTTAGGATTTGTACTGGGCGCCCCCGGCAGCCCTGCTCCCAAATTGCGAACGTCTGCAGATAGCTCGCAGCCAGAAAGAGCTAGCCTGGAAAGCTGTTGCTCAGCCTCATCTGCCCATGGCACTGCTCACACAGAGGCACAGAGACTGGGGCTGCTTGCTTCTCTTGCCACCTCAAACTTCAAACGTATCTCTGGGTGTCCGTGCCGGGCACCTCCGGCAGCCCTGCTCCCAAAATGCGAACGTCTGCAGATAGCTCGTAGCCAGAAAGAGCTAGCCTGGAAAGCTGTTGCTCAGCCTCATCTGCCCATGGCACTGCTCGCACAGAGGTACAGAGACTGGGGCTGGTTGCTTCTCTTGCCACTTAAAACTTCAAACGTAGCTTTCGGGATTTGTACTGGGCGCCCCCGGCAGCCCTGCTCCCAAATTGCGAACGTCTGCAGATAGCTCGCAGCCAGAAAGAGTTAGCCTGGAAAGCTGTTGCTCAGCCTCATCTGCCCATGGCACTGCTCGCACAGAGGCACAGAGACTGGAGCTGCTTGCTTGTCTTGCCACCTCAAACTTCAAATATATCTCTGGGTGTCCGTGCCGGGCACCTCCGGCAGCCCTGCTCCCAAAATGCGAACGTCTGCAGATAGCTCGCAGCCAGAAAGAGCTAGCCTGGAAAGCTGTTGCTCAGCCTCATCTGCCCATGGCACTGCTCGCACAGAGGTACAGAGACTGGGGCTGGTTGCTTCTCTTGCCACTTAAAACTTCAAACGTACCTTTGGGGGTCCGTGCCGGGCGCCCCAGGCAGCCCTGCTCCCAAAATGCGAACGTCTGCAGATAGCTCGCAGCCAGAAAGAGTTAGCCTGGAAAGCTGGTGCTCAGCCTCATCTGCCCATGGCACTGCTCGCACAGAGGTACAGAGACTGGGGCTGCTTGCTTGTCTTGCCACCTCAAACTTCAAAAGTAGCTTTCGGGATTTGTACTGGGCGCCCCCGGCACCCCTGCTCCCAAAATGCGAACGTCTGCAGATAGCTCGCAGCCAGAAAGAGCTAGCCTGGAAAGCTGTTGCTCAGCCTCATCTGTCCATGGCACTGCTCGCACAGAGGCACAGAGACTGGGGCTGCTTGCTTGTCTTGCCACCTCAAACTTCAAACGTATCTTTGGGGATCCGTGCCGGGCGTCTCCGGCAGCCCTGCTCCCAAAATGCGAATGTCTGCAGATAGCTCGCAGCCAGAAAGAGCTAGCCTGGAAAGCTGTTGCTCAGCCTCATCTGCCCATGGCACTGCTCGCACAGAGGCACAGAGACTGGGGCTGCTTGCTTGTCTTGCCACCTCAAACTTCAAATGTATCTCTGGGAGTCAGTGCCGGGCGCCTCCGGCAGCCCTGCTCCCAAAATGCGAACGTCTGCAGATAGCTCACAGCCAGAAAGAACTAGCCTGGAAAGCTGTTGCTCAGCCTCATCTGCCCATGGCACTGCTCGCACAGAGGTACAGAGACTGGGGCTGGTTGCTTCTCTTGCCACCTCAAACTTCAAACGTACCTTTGGGGGTCCGTGCCGGGCGTCTCCGGCAGCCCTGCTCCCAAAATGCGAACGTCTGCAGATAGCTCGCAGCCAGAAAGAGCTAGCCTGGAAAGCTGTTGCTCAGCCTCATCTGCCCATGGCACTGCTCGCACAGAGGTACAGAGACTGGGGCTGGTTGCTTCTCTTGCCACTTAAAACTTCAAACGTAGCTTTGGGGATCCGTGCCGGGTGTCTCCGGCAGCCCTGCTCCGAAAATGCAAACGTCTGCAGATAGCTCGCAGCCAGAAAGAGCTAGCCTCGAAAGCTGTTGCTCAGCCTCATCTGCCCATGGCACTGCTCGCACAGAGGCACAGAGACTGGGGCTGCTTGCTTGTTTTCCCACCTCAAACTTCAAATGTATCTCTGGGGGTCCATGCCGGGCGTCTCCGGCAGCCCTGCTCCCAAAATGCGAACGTCTGCAGATAGCTCGCAGCCAGAAAGAGCTAGCCTGGAAAGCTGTTGCTCAGCCTCATCTGCCCATGGCACTGCTCGCACAGAGGTACAGAGACTGGGGCTGCTTGCTTGTCTTGCCACTTAAAATTTCAAACGTATCTTTGGGGATCCTTGCCGGGCGTCTCCGGCAGCCCTGCTCCCAAAATGCGAACGTCTGCAGATAGCTCGCAGCCAGAAAGAGCTAGCCTCGAAAGCTGTTGCTCAGCCTCATCTGCCCATGGCACTGCTCGCACAGAGGCACAGAGACTGGGGCTGCTTGCTTGTCTTGCCACCTCAAACTTCAAACGTAGCTTTCGGGATTTGTACTGGGCGCCCCCGGCAGCCCTGTTCCCAAATTGCGAACGTCTGCAGATAGCTCGCAGCCAGAAAGAGCTAGCCTGGAAAGCTGTTGCTCAGCCTCATCTGCCCATGGCACTGCTCGCACAGAGGTACAGAGACTGGGGCTCGTTGCTTGTCTTGCCACCTCAAACTTCAAACGTACCTTTGGGGGTCCGTGCCGGGCGCCCCAGGCAGCCCTGCTCCCAAAATGCGAACGTCTGCAGATAGCTCGCAGCCAGAAAGAGCTAGCCTGGAAAGTTGTTGCTCAGCCTCATCTGCCCATGGCACTGCTCGCACAGAGGCACAGAGACTGGGGCTGTTTGCTTGTTTTCCCACCTCAAACTTCAAATGTATCTCTGGGAGTCCGTGCCGGGCGTCTCCGGCAGCCCTGCTCCCAAAATGCGAACGTCTGCAGATAGCTCGCAGCCAGAAAGAGCTAGCCTGGAAAGCTGTTGCTCAGCCTCATCTGCCCATGGCACTGCTCGCACAGAGGCACAAAGACTGGGGCTGCTTCCTTGTCTTGCCACCTCAAAAGTCACATGTATCTCTGGGGGTCCGTGCCGGGCACCCCCGGCAGCCCTGCTCCCAAAATGCGAACGTCTGCAGATAGCTCGCAGCCAGAAAGAGCTAGCCTCGAAAGCTGTTGCTCAGCCTCATCTGCCCATGGCACTGCTCGCACAGAGGCACAGAGACTGGAGCTGCTTGCTTGTCTTGCCACCTCAAACTTCAAATGTATCTCTGGGTGTCCGTGCCGGGTGCCCCCGGCAGCCCTGCTCCCAAAATGCGAACGTCTGCAGATAGCTCGCAGCCAGAAAGAGCTAGCCTGGAAAGCTGTTGCTCAGCCTCATCTGCCCATGGCACTGCTCGCACAGAGGCACAGAGACTGGGTCTGCTTGCTTGTCTTGCCACCTCAAACGTCACATGTATCTCTGGGGGTCCGTGCCGGGCACCGCCGGCAGCCCTGCTCCCAAAATGCGAACGTCTGCAGATAGCTCGCAGCCAGAAAGAGCTAGCCTGGAAAGCTGTTGCTCAGCCTCATCTGCCCATGGCACTGCTCGCACAGAGGCACAGAGACTGGAGCTGCTTGCTTGTCTTGCCACCTCAAACTTCAAATGTATCTCTGGGTGTCCGTGCCGGGTGCCCCCGGCAGCCCTGCTCCCAAAATGCGAACGTCTGCAGATAGCGGGCAGCCAGAAAGAGCTAGCCTGGAAAGCTGTTGCTCAGCCTCATCTGCCCATGGCACTGCTCGCACAGAGGCACAGAGACTGGGGCTGCTTGCTTGTCTTGCCACCTCAAACATCACATGTATCTCTGGGTGTCCGTGCTGGGCGCCCCCGGCAGCCCTGCTCCCAAAATGCGAACGTCTGCAGATAGCTCGCAGCCAGAAAGAGCTAGCCTGGAAAGCTGTTGCTCAGCCTCATCTGCCCATGGCACTGCTCGCACAGAGGCACACAGACTGGGGCTGCTTCCTTGTCTTGCCACCTCAAACGTCAACTGTATCTCTGGGGGTCCGTGCCGGGCACCTCCGGCAGCCCTGCTCCCAAAATGCGAACGTCTGCAGATAGCTCGCAGCCAGAAAGAGCTAGCCTGGAAAGCTGTTGCTCAGCCTCATCTGCCCATGGCAGTGCTCGCACAGAGGCACAGAGACTGGGGCTGCTTGCTTCTCTTGCCACTTAAAACTTCAAACGTACCTTTGGGGGTCCGTGCCGGGCGTCTCCGGCAGCCCTGCTCCCAAAATGCGAACGTCTGCAGATAGCTCGCAGCCAGAAAGAGCTAGCCTGGAAAGCTGTTGCTCAGCCTCATCTGCCCATGGCACTGCTCGCACAGAGGTACAGAGACTGGGGCTGGTTGCTTCTCTTGCCACTTAAAACTTCAAACGTAGCTTTGGGGATCCGTGCCGGGCGTCTCCGGCAGCCCTGCTCCGAAAATGCAAACGTCTGCAGATAGTTCGCAGCCAGAAAGAGCTAGCCTGGAAAGCTGTTGCTCAGCCTCATCTGCCCATGGCACTGCTCGCACAGAGGCACAGAGACTGGGGCTGCTTGCTTGTTTTCCCACCTCAAACTTCAAATGTATCTCTGGGGGTCCGTGCCGAGCGTCTCCGGCAGCCCTGCTCCCAAAATGCGAACGTCTGCAGACAGCTCGCAGCCAGAAAGTGCTACCCTGGAAAGCTGTTGCTCAGCCTCATCTGCCCATGGCACTGCTCGCACAGAGGCACAGAGACTGGGGCTGCTTGCTTGTCTTGCCACCTCAAACTTCAAAAGTAGCTTTCGGGATTTGTACTGGGCGCCCCCGGCAGCCCTGCTCCCAAATTGCGAACGTCTGCAGATAGCTCGCAGCCAGAAAGAGCTAGCCTGGAAAGCTGTTGCTCAGCCTCATCTGCCCATGGCACTGCTCGCACAGAGGCACAGAGACTGGAGCTGCTTGCTTCTCTTGCCACCTCAAACTTCAAATGTATCTCTGGGTGTCCGTGCCGGGCGCCTCCGGCAGCCCTGCTCCCAAAATGCGAATGTCTGCAGATAGCTCGCAGCCTGAAAGAGCTAGCCTCGAAAGTTGTTGCTCAGCCTCATCTGCCCATGGCACTGCTCGCACAGAGGTACAGAGACTGGGGCTGGTTGCTTCTCTTGCCAATTAAAACTTCAAACGTAGATTTGGGGGTTCGTGCCGGGCGTCTCCGGCAGCCCTGCTCCCAAAATGCGAACGTCTGCAGATAGCTCGCAGCCAGAAAGAGCTAGCCTGGAAAGCTGTTGCTCAGCCTCATCTGCCCATGGCACTGCTCGCACAGAGGCACAGAGACTGGGGCTGCTTGCTTCTCTTGCCACTTAAAACTTCAAACGTACCTTTGGGGGTCCGTGCCGGGCGTCTCCAGCAGCCCTGCTCCCAAAATGCGAACGTCTGCAGATAGCTCGCAGCCAGAAAGAGCTAGCCTGGAAAGCTGTTGCTCAGCCTGATCTGCCCATGGCACTGCTCGCACAGAGGTACAGAGACTGGGGCTGGTTGCTTCTCTTGCCACTTAAAACTTCAAACGTAGCTTTGGGGATCCGTGCCGGGCGTCTCCGGCAGCCCTGCTCCGAAAATGCAAACGTCTGCAGATAGCTCGCAGCCAGAAAGAGCTAGCCTCGAAAGCTGTTGCTCAGCCTCATCTGCCCATGGCACTGCTCGCACAGAGGCACAGAGACTGGGGCTGCTTGCTTGTTTTCCCACCTCAAACTTCAAATGTATCTCTGGGGGTCCGTGCCGAGCGTCTCCGGCAGCCCTGCTCCCAAAATGCGAACGTCTGCAGATAGCTCGCAGCCAGAAAGTGCTACCCTGGAAAGCTGTTGCTCAGCCTCATCTGCCCATGGCACTGCTCGCACAGAGGCACAGAGACTGGGGCTGCTTGCTTGTCTTGCCACCTCAAACTTCAAAAGTAGCTTTCGGGATTTGTACTGGGCGCCCCCGGCAGCCCTGCTCCCAAATTGCGAACGTCTGCAGATAGCTCGCAGCCAGAAAGAGCTAGCCTGGAAAGCTGTTGCTCAGCCTCATCTGCCCATGGCACTGCTCGCACAGAGGCACAGAGACTGGAGCTGCTTGCTTCTCTTGCCACCTCAAACTTCAAATGTATCTCTGGGTGTCCGTGCCGGGCGCCTCCGGCAGCCCTGCTCCCAAAATGCGACTGTCTGCAGATAGCTCGCAGCCTGAAAGAGCTAGCCTCGAAAGTTGTTGCTCAGCCTCATCTGCCCATGGCACTGCTCGCACAGAGGTACAGAGACTGGGGCTGGTTGCTTGTCTTGCCACCTCAAACTTCAAATGTATCTCTGGGTGTCCGTGCCGGGCGCGTCCGGCAGCCCTGCTCCCAAAATGCGAACGTTTGCAGATAGCTCGCAGCCAGAAAGAGCTAGCCTGGAAAGCTGTTGCTCAGCCTCATCTGCCCATGGCACTGCTCGCACAGAGGTAGAGAGACTGGGGCTGGTTGCTTCTCTTGCCACTTAAAACTTCAAACGTAGCTCTGGGGGTCCGTGCCGGGCGCCCCCGGCAGCCCTGCTCCCAAAATGCGAACGTCTGCAGATAGCTCGCAGCCAGAAAGAGCTAGCCTGGAAAGCTGTTGCTCAGCCTCATCTGCCCATGGCACTGCTCGCACAGAGGCACAAAGACTGGGGCTGCTTGCTTGTTTTCCCAACTCAAACTTCAAATGTGTCTCTGGGGGTCCGTGCCGGGCGTCTCCGGCAGCCCTGCTCCCAAAATGCGAACGTCTGCAGATAGCTCGCAGCCAGAAAGAGCTAGCCTGGAAAGCTGTTGCTCAGCCTCATCTGCCCATGGCACTGCTCGCACAGAGGTACAGAGACTGGGGCTGGTTGCTTGTCTTGCCACCTCAAACTTCAAAAGTACCTTTTGGGATTTGTACTGGGTGCCCCCGGCAGCCCTGCTCCCAAAATGCGAACGTCTGCAGATAGCTCGCAGCCAGAAAGAGCTAGCCTGGAAAGCTGTTGCTCAGCCTCGTCTGCCCATGGCACTGCTCGCACAGAGGCACAAAGACTGGGGCTGCTTCCTTGTCTTGCCACCTCAAACGTCAACTGTATCTCTGGGTGTCCGTGCCGGGCACCTCCGGCAGCCCTGCTCCCAAAATGCGAACGTCTGCAGATAGCTCGCAGCCAGAAAGAGCTAGCCTCGAAAGCTGTTGCTCAGCCTCATCTGCCCATGGCACTGCTCGCACAGAGGTACAGAGACTGGGGCTGGTTGCTTGTCTTGCCACTTAAAATTTCAAACGTATCTTTGGGGATCCTTGCCGGGCGTCTCCGGCAGCCCTGCTCCCAAAATGCGAACGTCTGCAGATAGCTCGCAGCCAGAAAGAGCTAGCCTGGAAAGTTGTTGCTCAGCCTCATCTGCCCATGGCACTGCTCGCACAGAGGCACAGAGACTGGGGCTGTTTGCTTGTTTTCCCACCTCAAACTTCAAATGTATCTCTGGGGGTCCGTGACGGGCGTCTCCGGCAGCCCTGCTCCCAAAATGCGAACGTCTGCAGATAGCTCGCAGCCAGAAAGAGCTAGCCTGGAAAGCTGTTGCTCAGCCTCATCTGCCCATGGCACTGCTCGCACAGAGGCACAGAGACTGGAGCTGCTTGCTTGTCTTGCCACCTCAAACTTCAAATGTATCTCTGGGTGTCCGTGCCGGGTGCCCCCGGCAGCCCTGCTCCCAAAATGCGAACGTCTGCAGATAGCTCGCAGCCAGAAAGAGCTAGCCTGGAAAGCTGTGGCTCAGCCTCATCTGCCCATGGCACTGCTCGCACAGAGGCACAGAGACTGGGGCTGCTTGCTTGTCTTGCCACCTCAAACGTCACATGTATCTCTGGGGGTCCGTGCCGGGCGTCTCCGGCAGCCCTGCTCCCAAAATGCGAACGTCTGCAGATAGCTCGCAGCCAGAAAGAGCTAGCCTGGAAAGCTGTTGCTCAGCCTCATCTGCCCATGGCACTGCTCGCACAGAGGCACAGAGACTGGAGCTGCTTGCTTGTCTTGCCACCTCAAACTTCAAATGTATCTCTGGGTGTCCGTGCCGGGTGCCCCCGGCAGCCCTGCTCCCAAAATGCGAACGTCTGCAGATAGCTCGCAGCCAGAAAGAGCTAGCCTGGAAAGCTGTTGCTCAGCCTCATCTGCCCATGGCACTGCTCGCACAGAGGTACAGAGACTGGGGCTGCTTGCTTGTCTTGCCACCTCAAACGTCACATGTATCTCTGGGTGTCCGTGCTGGGCGCCTCCGGCAGCCCTGCTCCCAAAATGCGAACGTCTGCAGATAGCTCGCAGCCAGAAAGAGCTAGCCTCGAAAGTTGTTGCTCAGCCTCATCTGCCCATGGCACTGCTCGCACAGAGGTACAGAGACTGGGGCTGGTTGCTTCTCTTGCCAATTAAAACTTCAAACGTAGCTTTGGGGTTCGTGCCGGGCGTCTCCGGCAGCCCTGCTCCAAAAATGCGAACGTCTGCAGATAGCTCGCAGCCAGAAAGAGCTAGCCTGGAAAGCTGTTGCTCAGCCTCATCTGCCCATGGCACTGCTCGCACAGAGGCACAAAGACTGGGGCTGCTTGCTTGTTTTCCCAACTCAAACTTCAAATGTGTCTCTGGGGGTCCGTGCCGGGCGTCTCCGGCAGCCCTGCTCCCAAAATGCGAACGTCTGCAGATAGCTCGCAGCCAGAAAGAGCTAGCCTGGAAAGCTGTTGCTCAGCCTCATCTGCCCATGGCACTGCTCGCACAGAGGCACAGAGACTGGAGCTGCTTGCTTGTCTTGCCACCTCAAACTTCAAACGTAGCTTTCGGGATTTGTACTGGGCGCCCCCGGCAGCCCTGCTCCCAAATTGCGAACGTCTGCAGATAGCTCGCAGCCAGAAAGAGCTAGCCTGGAAAGCTGTTGCTCAGCCTCATCTGCCCATGGCACTGCTCGCACAGAGGTACAGAGACTGGGGCTGCTTGCTTGTCTTGCCACCTCAAACTTCAAACGTACCTTTGGGGGTCCGTGCCGGGCGCCCCAGGCAGCCCTGCTCCCAAAATGCGAACGTCTGCAGATAGCTCGCAGCCAGAAAGAGCTAGCCTGGAAAGCTGTTGCTCAGCCTCATATGCCCATGCCACTGCTCACACAGAGGCACAGAGACTGGAGCTGCTTGCTTGTCTTGCCACCTCAAAATTCAAATATATCTCTGGGTGTCCGTGCCGGGTGCCTCCGGCAGCCCTGCTCCCAAAATGCGAACGTCTGCAGATAGCTCGCAGCCAGAAAGAGCTAGCCTGGAAAGTTGTTGCTCAGCCTCATCTGCCCATGGCACTGCTCGCACAGAGGCACAGAGACTGGAGCTGCTTGCTTGTCTTGCCACCTCAAACTTCAAATGTATCTCTGGGGGTCCGTGCCGGGCGTCTCCGGCAGCCCTGCTCCCAAAATGCGAACGTCTGCAGATAGCTCGCAGCCAGAAAGAGCTAGCCTGGAAAGCTGTTGCTCAGCCTCATCTGCCCATGGCACTGCTCGCACAGAGGCACAGAGACTGGAGCTGCTTGCTTGTCTTGCCACCTCAAACTTCAAATGTATCTCTGGGTGTCCGTGCCGGGTGCCCCCGGCAGCCCTGCTCCCAAAATGCGAACGTCTGCAGATAGCTCGCAGCCAGAAAGAGCTAGCCTGGAAAGCTGTTGCTCAGCCTCATCTGCCCATGGCACTGCTCGCACAGAGGTACAGAGACTGGGGCTGCTTGCTTGTCTTGCCACCTCAAACGTCACATGTATCTCTGGGTGTCCGTGCTGGGCGCCTCCGGCAGCCCTGCTCCCAAAATGCGAACGTCTGCAGATAGCTCGCAGCCAGAAAGAGCTAGCCTCGAAAGTTGTTGCTCAGCCTCATCTGCCCATGGCACTGCTCGCACAGAGGTACAGAGACTGGGGCTGGTTGCTTCTCTTGCCAATTAAAACTTCAAACGTAGCTTTGGGGTTCGTGCCGGGCGTCTCCGGCAGCCCTGCTCCCAAAATGCGAACGTCTGCAGATAGCTCGCAGCCAGAAAGAGCTAGCCTGGAAAGCTGTTGCTCAGCCTCATCTGCCCATGGCACTGCTCGCACAGAGGCACAAAGACTGGGGCTGCTTGCTTCTTTTCCCAACTCAAACTTCAAATGTGTCTCTGGGGGTCCGTGCCGGGCGTCTCCGGCAGCCCTGCTCCCAAAATGCGAACGTCTGCAGATAGCTCGCAGCCAGAAAGAGCTAGCCTGGAAAGCTGTTGCTCAGCCTCATCTGCCCATGGCACTGCTCGCACAGAGGTACAGAGACTGGGGCTGCTTGCTTGTCTTGCCACCTCAAACTTCAAACGTACCTTTGGGGGTCCGTGCCGGGCGCCCCCGGCAGCCCTGCTCCCAAAATGCGAACGTCTGCAGATAGCTCGCAGCCAGAAAGAGCTAGCCTGGAAAGCTGTTGCTCAGCCTCATATGCCCATGCCACTGCTCACACAGAGGCACAGAGACTGGAGCTGCTTGCTTGTCTTGCCACCTCAAAATTCAAATATATCTCTGGGTGTCCGTGCCGGGTGCCTCCGGCAGCCCTGCTCCCAAAATGCGAACGTCTGCAGATAGCTCGCAGCCAGAAAGAGCTAGCCTGGAAAGTTGTTGCTCAGCCTCATCTGCCCATGGCACTGCTCGCACAGAGGCACAGAGACTGGAGCTGCTTGCTTGTCTTGCCACCTCAAACTTCAAATGTATCTCTGGGGGTCCGTGCCGGGCGTCTCCGGCAGCCCTGCTCCCAAAATGCGAACGTCTGCAGATAGCTCGCAGCCAGAAAGAGCTAGCCTGGAAAGCTGTTGCTCAGCCTCATCTGCCCATGGCACTGCTCGCACAGAGGCACAGAGACTGGAGCTGCTTGCTTGTCTTGCCACCTCAAACTTCAAATGTATCTCTGGGTGTCCGTGCCGGGTGCCCCCGGCAGCCCTGCTCCCAAAATGCGAACGTCTGCAGATAGCTCGCAGCCAGAAAGAGCTAGCCTGGAAAGCTGTTGCTCAGCCTCATCTGCCCATGGCACTGCTCGCACAGAGGTACAGAGACTGGGGCTGCTTGCTTGTCTCTCCACCTCAAACGTCACATGTATCTCTGGGTGTCCGTGCTGGGCGCCTCCGGCAGCCCTGCTCCCAAAATGCGAACGTCTGCAGATAGCTCGCAGCCAGAAAGAGCTAGCCTCGAAAGTTGTTGCTCAGCCTCATCTGCCCATGGCACTGCTCGCACAGAGGTACAGAGACTGGGGCTGGTTGCTTCTCTTGCCAATTAAAACTTCAAACGTAGCTTTGGGGTTCGTGCCGGGCGTCTCCGGCAGCCCTGCTCCCAAAATGCGAACGTCTGCAGATAGCTCGCAGCCAGAAAGAGCTAGCCTGGAAAGCTGTTGCTCAGCCTCATCTGCCCATGGCACTGCTCGCACAGAGGTACAGAGACTGGGGCTGCTTGCTTGTCTTGACACCTCAAACTTCAAACGTAGCTTTTGGGATTTGTACTGGGCGCCCCCGGCAGCCCTGCTCCCAAAATGCGAACGTCTGCAGATAGCTCGCAGCCAGAAAGAGCTAGCCTGGAAAGCTGTTGCTCAGCCTCATCTGCCCATGGCACTGCTCGCACAGAGGCACAAAGACTGGGGCTGCTTCCTTGTCTTGCCACCTCAAACGTCAACTGTATCTCTGGGGGTCCGTGCCGGGCACCTCCGCCAGCCCTGCTCCCAAAATGCGAACGTCTGCAGATAGCTCGCAGCCAGAAAGAGCTAGCCTGGAAAGCTGTTGCTCAGCCTCATCTGCCCATGGCACTGCTCGCACAGAGGTACAGAGACTGGGGCTGGTTGCTTCTCTTGCCACTTAAAACTTCAAACGTATCTTTGGGGATCCTTGCCGGGCGTCTCCGGCAACCCTGCTCCCAAAATGCGAACGTCTGCAGATAGCTCGCAGCCAGAAAGAGCTAGCCTGGAAAGCTGTTGCTCAGCCTCATCTGCCCATGGCACTGCTCGCACAGAGGCACAGAGACTGGGGCTGCTTGCTTGTCTTGCCACCTCAAACGTCAAACGTAGATTTGGGGATCCGTGCCGGACGTCTCCGGCAGCCCTGCTCCCAAAATGCGAACGTCTGCAGATAGCTCGCAGCCAGAAAGAGCTACCCTGGAAAGCTGTTGCTCAGCCTCATCTGCCCATGGCACTGCTCGCACAGAGGCACAGAGACTGGGGCTGCTTGCTTGTCTTGCCACCTCAAACTTCAAAAGTAGCTTTTGGGATTTGTACTGGGCGCCCCCGGCAGCCCTGCTCCCAAATTGCGAACGTCTGCAGGTAGCTCGCAGCCAGAAAGAGCTACCCTGGAAAGCTGTTGCTCAGCCTCATCTGCCCATGGCACTGCTCGCACAGAGGTACAGAGACTGGGGCTGCTTGCTTCTCTTGCCACTTAAAACTTCAAACGTAGCTTTGGGGATCCGTGCCGGGCGTCTCCGGCAGCCCTGCTCCCAAAATGCGAACGTCTGCAGATAGCTCGCAGCCAGAAAGAGCTAGCCTGGAAAGCTGTTGCTCAGCCTCATCTGCCCATGGCACTGCTCGCACAGAGGCACAAAGACTGGGGCTGCTTGCTTGTTTTCCCAACTCAAACTTCAAATGTGTCTCTGGGGGTCCGTGCCGGGCGTCTCCGGCAGCCCTGCTCCCAAAATGCGAACGTCTGCAGATAGCTCGCAGCCAGAAAGAGCTAGCCTGGAAAGCTGTTGCTCAGCCTCATCTGCCCATGGCACTGCTCGCACAGAGGTACAGAGACTGGGGCTGCTTGCTTGTCTTGACACCTCAAACTTCAAACGTAGCTTTTGGGATTTGTACTCGGCGCCCCCGGCAGCCCTGCTCCCAAAATGCGAACGTCTGCAGATAGCTCGCAGCCAGAAAGAGCTAGCCTGGAAAGCTGTTGCTCAGCCTCATATGCCCATGGCACTGCTCGCACAGAGGCACAGAGACTGGGGCTGGTTGCTTCTCTTGCCACCTCAAACTTCAAACGTACCTTTGGGGGTCCGTGCCGGGCGACCCAGGCAGCCCTGCTCCCAAAATGCGAACGTCTGCAGATAGCTCGCAGCCAGAAAGAGCTAGCCTGGAAAGCTGTTGCTCAGCCTCATATGCCCATGCCACTGCTCACACAGAGGCACAGAGACTGGAGCTGCTTGCTTGTCTTGCCACCTCAAAATTCAAATATATCTCTGGGTGTCCGTGCCGGGTGCCTCCGGCAGCCCTGCTCCCAAAATGCGAACGTCTGCAGATAGCTCGCAGCCAGAAAGAGCTAGCCTGGAAAGTTGTTGCTCAGCCTCATCTGCCCATGGCACTGCTCGCACAGAGGCACAGAGACTGGAGCTGCTTGCTTGTCTTGCCACCTCAAACTTCAAATGTATCTCTGGGGGTCCGTGCCGGGCGTCTCCGGCAGCCCTGCTCCCAAAATGCGAACGTCTGCAGATAGCTCGCAGCCAGAAAGAGCTAGCCTGGAAAGCTGTTGCTCAGCCTCATCTGCCCATGGCACTGCTCGCACAGAGGCACAGAGACTGGAGCTGCTTGCTTGTCTTGCCACCTCAAACTTCAAATGTATCTCTGGGTGTCCGTGCCGGGTGCCCCCGGCAGCCCTGCTCCCAAAATGCGAACGTCTGCAGATAGCTCGCAGCCAGAAAGAGCTAGCCTGGAAAGCTGTTGCTCAGCCTCATCTGCCCATGGCACTGCTCGCACAGAGGTACAGAGACTGGGGCTGCTTGCTTGTCTTGCCACCTCAAACGTCACATGTATCTCTGGGTGTCCGTGCTGGGCGCCTCCGGCAGCCCTGCTCCCAAAATGCGAACGTCTGCAGATAGCTCGCAGCCAGAAAGAGCTAGCCTCGAAAGTTGTTGCTCAGCCTCATCTGCCCATGGCACTGCTCGCACAGAGGTACAGAGACTGGGGCTGGTTGCTTCTCTTGCCAATTAAAACTTCAAACGTAGCTTTGGGGTTCGTGCCGGGCGTCTCCGGCAGCCCTGCTCCCAAAATGCGAACGTCTGCAGATAGCTCGCAGCCAGAAAGAGCTAGCCTGGAAAGCTGTTGCTCAGCCTCATCTGCCCATGGCACTGCTCGCACAGAGGCACAAAGACTGGGGCTGCTTGCTTGTTTTCCCAACTCAAACTTCAAATGTGTCTCTGGGGGTCCGTGCCGGGCGTCTCCGGCAGCCCTGCTCCCAAAATGCGAACGTCTGCAGATAGCTCGCAGCCAGAAAGAGCTAGCCTGGAAAGCTGTTGCTCAGCCTCATCTGCCCATGGCACTGCTCGCACAGAGGCACAAAGACTGGAGCTGCTTGCTTGTTTTCCCAACTCAAACTTCAAATGTGTCTCTGGGGGTCCGTGCCGGGCGTCTCCGGCAGCCCTGCTCCCAAATTGCGAACGTCTGCAGATAGCTCGCAGCCAGAAAGAGCTAGCCTGGAAAGCTGTTGCTCAGCCTCATCTGCCCATGGCACTGCTCGCACAGAGGTACAGAGACTGGGGCTGCTTGCTTGTCTTGACACCTCAAACTTCAAACGTAGCTTTTGGGATTTGTACTGGGCGCCCCCGGCAGCCCTGCTCCCAAAATGCGAACGTCTGCAGATAGCTCGCAGCCAGAAAGAGCTAGCCTGGAAAGCTGTTGCTCAGCCTCATCTGCCCATGGCACTGCTCGCACAGAGGCACAAAGACTGGGGCTGCTTCCTTGTCTTGCCACCTCAAACGTCAACTGTATCTCTGGGGGTCCGTGCCGGGCACCTCCGCCAGCCCTGCTCCCAAAATGCGAACGTCTGCAGATAGCTCGCAGCCAGAAAGAGCTAGCCTGGAAAGCTGTTGCTCAGCCTCATCTGCCCATGGCACTGCTCGCACAGAGGTACAGAGACTGGGGCTGGTTGCTTCTCTTGCCACTTAAAACTTCAAACGTATCTTTGGGGATCCTTGCCGGGCGTCTCCGGCAGCCCTGCTCCCAAAATGCGAACGTCTGCAGATAGCTCGCAGCCAGAAAGAGCTAGCCTGGAAAGCTGTTGCTCAGCCTCATCTGCCCATGGCACTGCTCGCACAGAGGCACAGAGACTGGGGCTGGTTGCTTGTCTTGCCACCTCAAAAATCAAACGTAGCTTTGGGTGTACATCCCGGGCGTGTCCGGCAGCCCTGCTCCCAAAATGCGAACGTCTGCAGATAGCTCGCAGCCAGAAAGAGCTACCCTGGAAAGCTGTTGCTCAGCCTCATCTGCCCATGGCACTGCTCGCACAGAGGCACAGAGACTGGGGCTGCTTGCTTGTCTTGCCACCTCAAACTTCAAAAGCAGCTTTTGGGATTTGTACTGGGCGCCCCCGGCAGCCCTGCTCCCAAATTGCGAACGTCTGCAGGTAGCTCGCAGCCAGAAAGAGCTAGCCTGGAAAGCTGTTGCTCAGCCTCATCTGCCCATGGCACTGCTCGCACAGAGGTACAGAGACTGGGGCTGCTTGCTTCTCTTGCCACTTAAAACTTCAAACGTAGCTTTGGGGATCCGTGCCGGGCGTCTCCGGCAGCCCTGCTCCCAAAATGCGAACGTCTGCAGATAGCTCGCAGCCAGAAAGAGCTAGCCTGGAAAGCTGTTGCTCAGCCTCATCTGCCCATGGCACTGCTCGCACAGAGGCACAAAGACTGGGGCTGCTTGCTTGTTTTCCCAACTCAAACTTCAAATGTGTCTCTGGGGGTCCGTGCCGGGCGTCTCCGGCAGCCCTGCTCCCAAAATGCGAACGTCTGCAGATAGCTCGCAGCCAGAAAGAGCTAGCCTGGAAAGCTGTTGCTCAGCCTCATCTGCCCATGGCACTGCTCGCACAGAGGTACAGAGACTGGGGCTGCTTGCTTGTCTTGACACCTCAAACTTCAAACGTAGCTTTTGGGATTTGTACTCGGCGCCCCCGGCAGCCCTGCTCCCAAAATGCGAACGTCTGCAGATAGCTCGCAGCCAGAAAGAGCTAGCCTGGAAAGCTGTTGCTCAGCCTCATATGCCCATGGCACTGCTCGCACAGAGGCACAGAGACTGGAGCTGCTTGCTTGTATTGCCACCTCAAACTTCAAATATATCTCTGGGTGTCCGTGCCGGGCGCCTCCGTCAGCCCTGCTCCAAAAATGCGAACGTCTGCAGATAGCTCGCAGCCAGAAAGAGCTAGCCTGGAAAGTTGTTGCTCAGCCTCATCTGCCCATGGCACTGCTCGCACAGAGGCACAGAGACTGGGGCTGTTTGCTTGTTTTCCCACCTCAAACTTCAAATGTATCTCTGGGGGTCCATGCCGGGCGTCTCCGGCAGCCCTGCTCCCAAAATGCGAACGTCTGCAGATAGCTCGCAGCCAGAAAGAGCTAGCCTCGAAAGCTGGTGCTCAGCCTCATCTGCCCATGGCACTGCTCGCACAGAGGTACAGAGACTGGGGCTGCTTGCTTGTCTTGCCACCTCAAACTTCAAACGTAGCTTTCGGGATTTGTATTGGGCGCCCCCGGCACCCCTGCTCCCAAAATGCGAACGTCTGCAGATAGCTCGCAGCCAGAAAGAGCTAGCCTGGAAAGCTGTTGCTCAGCCCCATCTGCCCATGGCACTGCTCGCACAGAGGCACAAAGACTGGGGCTGCTTCCTTGTCTTGCCACCTCAAACGTCACATGTATCTCTGGGGGTCCGTGCCGGGCACCGCCGGCAGCCCTGCTCCCAAAATGCGAACGTCTGCAGATAGCTCGCAGCCAGAAAGAGCTAGCCTGGAAAGCTGTTGCTCAGCCTCATCTGCCCATGGCACTGCTCGCACAGAGGCACAGAGACTGGAGCTGCTTGCTTGTCTTGCCACCTCAAACTTCAAATGTATCTCTGGGTGTCCGTGCCGGGCGCCCCCGGCAGCCCTGCTCCCAAAATGCGAACGTCTGCAGATAGCTCGCAGCCAGAAAGAGCTAGCCTGGAAAGCTGTTGCTCAGCCTCATCTGCCCATGGCACTGCTCGCACAGAGGTACAGAGACTGGGGCTGCTTGCTTGTCTTGCCACCTCAAACTTCAAACGTATCTTTGGGGATCCGTGCCGGGCGTCTCCGGCAGCCCTGCTCCCAAAATGCGAATGTCTGCAGATAGCTCGCAGCCAGAAAGAGCTAGCCTGGAAAGCTGTTGCTCAGCCTCATCTGCCCATGGCACTGCTCGCACAGAGGCACAGAGACTGGGGCTGCTTGCTTGTCTTGCCACCCCAAACTTCAAATGTATCTCTGGGGGTCAGTGCCGGGCGCCTCCGGCAGCCCTGCTCCCAAAATGCGAACGTCTGCAGATAGCTCACAGCCAGAAAGAACTAGCCTGGAAAGCTGTTGCTCAGCCTCATCTGCCCATGGCACTGCTCGCACAGAGGTACAGAGACTGAGGCTGGTTGCTTCTCTTGCCACTTAAAACTTCAAACGTATCTTTGGGGATCCGTGCCGGGCGTCTCCGGCAGCCCTGCTCCCAAAATGCGAACGTCTGCAGACAGCTCGCAGCCAGAAAGAGCTACCCTGGAAAGCTGTTGCTCAGCCTCATCTGCCCATGGCACTGCTCGCACAGAGGCACAGAGACTGGGGCTGCTTGCTTGTCTTGCCACCTCAAACTTCAAAAGTAGCTTTCGGGATTTGTACTGGGCTTCTCCGGCAGCCCTGCTCCCAAATTGCGAACGTCTGCAGATAGCTCGCAGCCAGAAAGAGCTAGCCTGGAAAGCTGTTGCTCAGCCTCATCTGCCCATGGCACTGCTCGCACAGAGGCACAGAGACTGGAGCTGCTTGCTTGTCTTGCCACCTCAAACGTCACATGTATCTTTGGGGATCCGTGCCGGGCGTCTCCGGCAGCCCTGCTCCGAAAATGCGAACGTCTGCAGATAGCTCGCAGCCAGAAAGAGCTAGCCTGGAAAGCTGGTGCTCAGCCTCATCTGCCCATGGCACTGCTCGCACAGAGGCACAGAGACTGGGGCTGCTTGCTTGTTTTCCCACCTCAAACTTCAAATGTATCTCTGGGGGTCTGTGCCGGGTGTCTCCGGCAGCCCTGCTCCCAAAATGCGAACGTCTGCAGACAGCTCGCAGCCAGAAAGAGCTACCCTGGAAAGCTGTTGCTCAGCCTCATCTGCCCATGGCACTGCTCGCACAGAGGCACAGAGACTGGGGCTGCTTGCTTGTCTTGCCACCTCAAACTTCAAAAGTAGCTTTCGGGATTTGTACTGGGCGCCCCCGGCAGCCCTGCTCCCAAATTGCGAACGTCTGCAGATAGCTCGCAGCCAGAAAGAGCTAGCCTGGAAAGCTGTTGCTCAGCCTCATCTGCCCATGGCACTGCTCGCACAGAGGTACAGAGACTGGGGCTGGTTGCTTGACTTGCCAACTCAAACTTCAAACGTACCTTTGGGGGTCCGTGCCGGGCGCCCCCGGCAGCCCTGCTCCCAAATTGCGAACGTCTGCAGATAGCTCGCAGCCAGAAAGAGCTAGCCTGGAAAGCTGTTGCTCAGCCTCATCTGCCCATGGCACTGCTCGCACAGAGGTACAGAGACTGGGGCTGGTTGCTTCTCTTACCACTTAAAACTTCAAACGTATCTTTGGGGATCCGTGCCGGGCGTCTCCGGCAGCCCTGCTCCCAAAATGCGAACGTCTGCAGATAGCTCGCAGCCAGAAAGAGCTACCCTGGAAAGCTGTTGCTCAGCCTCATCTGCCCATGGCACTGCTCGCACAGAGGCACAGAGACTGGGGCTGCTTGCTTGTCTTGCCACCTCAAACTTAAAAAGTAGCTTTCGGGATTTGTACTGGGCTTCTCCGGCAGCCCTGCTCCCAAATTGCGAACGTCTGCAGATAGCTCGCAGCCAGAAAGAGCTAGCCTGGAAAGCTGTTGCTCAGCCTCATCTGCCCATGGCACTGCTCGCACAGAGGTACAGAGACTGGGGCTGGTTGCTTGACTTGCCAACTCAAACTTCAAACGTACCTTTGGGGGTCTGTGCCGGGCGCCCCAGGCAGCCCTGCTCCCAAAATGCGAACGTCTGCAGATAGCTCGCAGCCAGAAAGAGCTAGCCTCGAAAGCTGTTGCTCAGCCTCATCTGCCCATGGCACTGCTCACACAGAGGTACAGAGACTGGGGCTGCTTGCTTGTCTTGCCACCTCAAACTTCAAACGTAGCTTTCGGGATTTGTACTGGGCGCCCCCGGCAGCCCTGCTCCCAAATTGCGAACGTCTGCAGATAGCTCGCAGCCAGAAAGAGCTAGCCTGGAAAGCTGTTGCTCAGCCTCATCTGCCCATGGCACTGCTCGCACAGAGGTACAGAGACTGGGGCTGGTTGCTTCTCTTACCACTTAAAACTTCAAACGTATCTTTGGGGATCCGTGCCGGGCGTCTCCGGCAGCCCTGCTCCCAAAATGCGAACGTCTGCAGATTGCTCGCAGCCAGAAAGAGCTAGCCTGGAAAGCTGTTGCTCAGCCTCATCTGCCCATGGCACTGCTCGCACAGAGGCACAGAGACTGGGGCTGCTTGCTTGTTTTCCCACCTCAAACTTCAAATGTATCTCTGGGGGTCCGTGCCGGGCGTCTCCGGCAGCCCTGCTCCCAAAATGCGAACGTCTGCAGATAGCTCGCAGCCAGAAAGAGCTAGCCTGGAAAGCTGTTGCTCAGCCTCATCTGCCCATGGCACTGCTCGCACAGAGGTACAGAGACTGGGGCTGCTTGCTTGTCTTGACACCTCAAACTTCAAACGTAGCTTTTAGGCTTTGTACTGGGTGCCCCCGGCAGCCCTGCTCCCAAATTGCGAACGTCTGCAGATAGCTCGCAGCCAGAAAGAGCTAGCCTGGAAAGCTGTTGCTCAGCCTCATCTGCCCATGGCACTGCTCGCACAGAGGCACAGAGACTGGGGCTCTTTGCTTGTCTTGCCACCTCAAACTTCAAAAGTACCTTTCGGGATTTGTACTGGGCGCCGCCGGCAGCCCTGCTCCCAAATTGCGAACGTTTGCAGATAGCTCGCAGCCAGAAAGAGCTAGCCTGGAAAGCTGTTGCTCAGCCTCATCTGCCCATGGCACTGCTCGCACAGAGGCACAGAGACTGGGGCTGCTTGCTTGTCTTGCCACCTCAAACTTCAAACGTAGCTTTGGGGGTCCATGCCGGGCGACCCTGGCAGCCCTGCTCCCAAAATTCAAACGTCTGCAGATAGCTCGCAGCCAGAAAGAGCTAGCCTGGAAAGCTGTTGCTCAGCCTCATCTGCCCATGGCACTGCTCACACAGAGGCACAGAGACTAGGGCTGCTTGCTTCTCTTGCCACCTCAAACGGCAAACGTAGCTTTGGGGATCCGTGCTGGGCGTCTCCGGCAGCCCTGCTCCCAAAATGCGAACGTCTGCAGATAGCTCGCAGCCAGAAAGAGCTAGCCTGGAAAGCTGTTGCTCAGCCTCATCTGCCCATGGCACTGCTCGCACAGAGGTACAGAGACTGGGGCTGCTTGCTTGTCTTGACACCTCAAACTTCAAACGTATCTCTGGGTGTCCGTGCCGGGCACCTCCGGCAGCCCTGCTCCCAAAATGCGAACGTCTGCAGATAGCTCGCAGCCAGAAAGAGCTAGCCTGGAAAGCTGTTGCTCAGCCTCATCTGCCCATGGCACTGCTCGCACAGAGGTACAGAGACTGGGGCTGGTTGCTTCTCTTGCCACTTAAAACTTCAAACGTAGCTTTCGGGATTTGTACTGGGCGCCCCCGGCAGCCCTGCTCCCAAATTGCGAACGTCTGCAGATAGCTCGCAGCCAGAAAGAGTTAGCCTGGAAAGCTGTTGCTCAGCCTCATATGCCCATGGCACTGCTCGCACAGAGGCACAGAGACTGGAGCTGCTTGCTTGTCTTGCCACCTCAAACTTCAAATATATCTCTGGGTGTCCGTGCCGGGCACCTCCGGCAGCCCTGCTCCCAAAATGCGAACGTCTGCAGATAGCTCGCAGCCAGAAAGAGCTAGCCTGGAAAGCTGTTGCTCAGCCTCATCTGCCCATGGCACTGCTCGCACAGAGGTACAGAGACTGGGGCTGGTTGCTTCTCTTGCCACTTAAAACTTCAAACGTACCTTTGGGGGTCCGTGCCGGGCGCCCCAGGCAGCCCTGCTCCCAAAATGCGAACGTCTGCAGATAGCTCGCAGCCAGAAAGAGTTAGCCTGGAAAGCTGGTGCTCAGCCTCATCTGCCCATGGCACTGCTCGCACAGAGGTACAGAGACTGGGGCTGCTTGCTTGTCTTGCCACCTCAAACTTCAAAAGTAGCTTTCGGGATTTGTACTGGGCGCCCCCGGCAGCCCTGCTCCCAAAATGCGAACGTCTGCAGATAGCTCGCAGCCAGAAAGAGCTAGCCTGGAAAGCTGTTGCTCAGCCTCATCTGCCCATGGCACTGCTCGCACAGAGGCACAGAGACTGGGGCTGCTTCCTTGTCTTGCCACCTCAAACGTCACATGTATCTCTGGGGGTCCGTGCCGGGCACCTCCGGCAGCCCTGCTCCCAAAATGCGAACGTCTGCAGATAGCTCGCAGCCAGAAAGAGCTAGCCTGGAAAGCTGTTGCTCAGCCTCATCTGCCCATGGCACTGCTCGCACAGAGGCACAGAGACTGGAGCTGCTTGCTTGTCTTGCCACCTCAAACGTCACATGTATCTCTGGGGGTCCGTGCCGGGCACCGCCGGCAGCCCTGCTCCCAAAATGCGAACGTCTGCAGATAGCTCGCAGCCAGAAAGAGCTAGCCTGGAAAGCTGTTGCTCAGCCTCATCTGCCCATGGCACTGCTCGCACAGAGGCACAGAGACTGGGGCTGCTTGCTTGTCTTGCCACCTCAAACTTCAAACGTATCTTTGGGGATCCGTGCCGGGCGTCTCCGGCAGCCCTGCTCCCAAAATGCGAACGTCTGCAGATAGCTCGCAGCCAGAAAGAGCTAGCCTGGAAAGCTGTTGCTCAGCCTCATCTGCCCATGGCACTGCTCGCACAGAGGCACAGAGACTGGGGCTGCTTGCTTGTCTTGCCACCTCAAACTTCAAATGTATCTCTGGGGGTCCGTGCCGGGCACCTCCGGCAGCCCTGCTCCCAAAATGCGAACGTCTGCAGATAGCTCACAGCCAGAAAGAACTAGCCTGGAAAGCTGTTGCTCAGCCTCATCTGCCCATGGCACTGCTCGCACAGAGGTACAGAGACTGGGGCTGGTTGCTTCTCTTGCCACCTCAAACTTCAAACGTACCTTTGGGGGTCCGTGCCGGGCGCGTCCGGCAGCCCTGCTCCCAAAATGCAAACGTCTGCAGATAGCTCGCAGCCAGAAAGAGCTAGCCTGGAAAGCTGTTGCTCAGCCTCATCTGCCCATGGCACTGCTCGCACAGAGGTACAGAGACTGGGGCTGGTTGCTTCTCTTGCCACTTAAAACTTCAAACGTAGCTTTGGGGATCCGTGCCGGGCGTCTCCGGCAGCCCTGCTCCGAAAATGCAAACGTCTGCAGATAGCTCGCAGCCAGAAAGAGCTAGCCTCGAAAGCTGGTGCTCAGCCTCATCTGCCCATGGCACTGCTCGCACAGAGGCACAGAGACTGGGGCTGCTTGCTTGTTTTCCCACCTCAAACTTCAAATGTATCTCTGGGGGTCCATGCCGGGCGTCTCCGGCAGCCCTGCTCCCAAAATGCGAACGTCTGCAGATAGCTCGCAGCCAGAAAGAGCTAGCCTCGAAAGCTGTTGCTCAGCCTCATCTGCCCATGGCACTGCTCGCACAGAGGCACAGAGACTGGGGCTGCTTGCTTCTCTTGCCACCTCAAACTTCAAAAGTAGCTTTGGGGGTCCGTGCCGGGCGCCCCCGGCAGCCCTGCTCCCAAATTGCGAACGTCTGCAGATAGCTCGCAGCCAGAAAGAGCTAGCCTGGAAAGCTGTTGCTCAGCCTCATCTGCCCATGGCACTGCTCGCACAGAGGCACAGAGACTGGGGCTGCTTGCTTGTCTTGCCACCTCAAACTTCAAACGTAGCTTTGGGGGTCCGTGCCGGGCGCCCCTGGCAGCCCTGCTCTCAAAATTCAAACGTCTGCAGGTAGCTCGCAGCCACAAAGAGCTAGCCTGGAAAGCTGTTGCTCAGCCCCATCTGCCCATGGCACTGCTCACACAGAGGCACAGAGACTAGGGCTGCTTGCTTGTCTTGCCACCTCAAACGGCAAACGTAGCTTTGGGGGTCCGTGCCGGGCGCATCAGGCAGCCCTGCTCCCAAAATGCGAACGTCTGCAGATAGCTCGCAGCCAGAAAGAGCTAGCCTCGAAAGCTGTTGCTCAGCCTCATCTGCCCATGGCACTGCTCGCACAGAGGTACAGAGACTGGGGCTGGTTGCTTCTCTTACCACTTAAAACTTCAAACGTATCTTTGGGGATCCGTGCCGGGCGTCTCCGGCAGCCCTGCTCCCAAAATGCGAACGTCTGCAGATTGCTCGCAGCCAGAAAGAGCTAGCCTGGAAAGCTGTTGCTCAGCCTCATCTGCCCATGGCACTGCTCGCACAGAGGCACAGAGACTGGGGCTGCTTGCTTGTTTTCCCACCTCAAACTTCAAATGTATCTCTGGGGGTCCGTGCCGGGCGTCTCCGGCAGCCCTGCTCCCAAAATGCGAACGTCTGCAGATAGCTCGCAGCCAGAAAGAGCTAGCCTGGAAAGCTGTTGCTCAGCCTCATCTGCCCATGGCACTGCTCGCACAGAGGTACAGAGACTGGGGCTGCTTGCTTGTCTTGACACCTCAAACTTCAAACGTAGCTTTTAGGCTTTGTACTGGGTGCCCCCGGCAGCCCTGCTCCCAAATTGCGAACGTCTGCAGATAGCTCGCAGCCAGAAAGAGCTAGCCTGGAAAGCTGTTGCTCAGCCTCATCTGCCCATGGCACTGCTCGCACAGAGGCACAGAGACTGGGGCTGCTTGCTTGTCTTGCCACCTCAAACTTCAAAAGTACCTTTCGGGATTTGTACTGGGCGCCGCCGGCAGCCCTGCTCCCAAATTGCGAACGTTTGCAGATAGCTCGCAGCCAGAAAGAGCTAGCCTGGAAAGCTGTTGCTCAGCCTCATCTGCCCATGGCACTGCTCGCACAGAGGCACAGAGACTGGGGCTGCTTGCTTGTCTTGCCACCTCAAACTTCAAACGTAGCTTTGGGGGTCCATGCCGGGCGACCCTGGCAGCCCTGCTCCCAAAATTCAAACGTCTGCAGATAGCTCGCAGCCAGAAAGAGCTAGCCTGGAAAGCTGTTGCTCAGCCTCATCTGCCCATGGCACTGCTCACACAGAGGCACAGAGACTAGGGCTGCTTGCTTCTCTTGCCACCTCAAACGGCAAACGTAGCTTTGGGGATCCGTGCTGGGCGTCTCCGGCAGCCCTGCTCCCAAAATGCGAACGTCTGCAGATAGCTCGCAGCCAGAAAGAGCTAGCCTGGAAAGCTGTTGCTCAGCCTCATCTGCCCATGGCACTGCTCGCACAGAGGTACAGAGACTGGGGCTGCTTGCTTGTCTTGACACCTCAAACTTCAAACGTAGCTTTTAGGATTTGTACTGGGCGTCTCCGGCAGCCCTGCTCCCAAATTGCGAACGTCTGCAGATAGCTCGCAGCCAGAAAGAGCTAGCCTGGAAAGCTGTTGCTCAGCCTCATCTGCCCATGGCACTGCTCACACAGAGGCACAGAGACTGGGGCTGCTTGCTTCTCTTGCCACCTCAAACTTCAAACGTATCTCTGGGGGTCCGTGCCGGGCACCTCCGGCAGCCCTGCTCCCAAAATGCGAACGTCTGCAGATAGCTCGCAGCCAGAAAGAGCTAGCCTGGAAAGCTGTTGCTCAGCCTCATCTGCCCATGGCACTGCTCGCACAGAGGTACAGAGACTGGGGCTGGTTGCTTCTCTTGCCACTTAAAACTTCAAACGTAGCTTTCGGGATTTGTACTGGGCGCCCCCGGCAGCCCTGCTCCCAAATTGCGAACGTCTGCAGATAGCTCGCAGCCAGAAAGAGTTAGCCTGGAAAGCTGTTGCTCAGCCTCATATGCCCATGGCACTGCTCGCACAGAGGCACAGAGACTGGAGCTGCTTGCTTGTCTTGCCACCTCAAACTTCAAATATATCTCTGGGTGTCCGTGCCGGGCACCTCCGGCAGCCCTGCTCCCAAAATGCGAACGTCTGCAGATAGCTCGCAGCCAGAAAGAGCTAGCCTGGAAAGCTGTTGCTCAGCCTCATCTGCCCATGGCACTGCTCGCACAGAGGTACAGAGACTGGGGCTGGTTGCTTCTCTTGCCACTTAAAACTTCAAACGTACCTTTGGGGGTCCGTGCCGGGCGCCCCAGGCAGCCCTGCTCCCAAAATGCGAACGTCTGCAGATAGCTCGCAGCCAGAAAGAGTTAGCCTGGAAAGCTGGTGCTCAGCCTCATCTGCCCATGGCACTGCTCGCACAGAGGTACAGAGACTGGGGCTGCTTGCTTGTCTTGCCACCTCAAACTTCAAAAGTAGCTTTCGGGATTTGTACTGGGCGCCCCCGGCAGCCCTGCTCCCAAAATGCGAACGTCTGCAGATAGCTCGCAGCCAGAAAGAGCTAGCCTGGAAAGCTGTTGCTCAGCCTCATCTGCCCATGGCACTGCTCGCACAGAGGCACAGAGACTGGGGCTGCTTCCTTGTCTTGCCACCTCAAACGTCACATGTATCTCTGGGGGTCCGTGCCGGGCACCTCCGGCAGCCCTGCTCCCAAAATGCGAACGTCTGCAGATAGCTCGCAGCCAGAAAGAGCTAGCCTGGAAAGCTGTTGCTCAGCCTCATCTGCCCATGGCACTGCTCGCACAGAGGCACAGAGACTGGAGCTGCTTGCTTGTCTTGCCACCTCAAACGTCACATGTATCTCTGGGGGTCCGTGCCGGGCACCGCCGGCAGCCCTGCTCCCAAAATGCGAACGTCTGCAGATAGCTCGCAGCCAGAAAGAGCTAGCCTGGAAAGCTGTTGCTCAGCCTCATCTGCCCATGGCACTGCTCGCACAGAGGCACAGAGACTGGGGCTGCTTGCTTGTCTTGCCACCTCAAACTTCAAACGTATCTTTGGGGATCCGTGCCGGGCGTCTCCGGCAGCCCTGCTCCCAAAATGCGAACGTCTGCAGATAGCTCGCAGCCAGAAAGAGCTAGCCTGGAAAGCTGTTGCTCAGCCTCATCTGCCCATGGCACTGCTCGCACAGAGGCACAGAGACTGGGGCTGCTTGCTTGTCTTGCCACCTCAAACTTCAAATGTATCTCTGGGGGTCCGTGCCGGGCACCTCCGGCAGCCCTGCTCCCAAAATGCGAACGTCTGCAGATAGCTCACAGCCAGAAAGAACTAGCCTGGAAAGCTGTTGCTCAGCCTCATCTGCCCATGGCACTGCTCGCACAGAGGTACAGAGACTGGGGCTGGTTGCTTCTCTTGCCACCTCAAACTTCAAACGTACCTTTGGGGGTCCGTGCCGGGCGCGTCCGGCAGCCCTGCTCCCAAAATGCAAACGTCTGCAGATAGCTCGCAGCCAGAAAGAGCTAGCCTGGAAAGCTGTTGCTCAGCCTCATCTGCCCATGGCACTGCTCGCACAGAGGTACAGAGACTGGGGCTGGTTGCTTCTCTTGCCACTTAAAACTTCAAACGTAGCTTTGGGGATCCGTGCCGGGCGTCTCCGGCAGCCCTGCTCCGAAAATGCAAACGTCTGCAGATAGCTCGCAGCCAGAAAGAGCTAGCCTCGAAAGCTGGTGCTCAGCCTCATCTGCCCATGGCACTGCTCGCACAGAGGCACAGAGACTGGGGCTGCTTGCTTGTTTTCCCACCTCAAACTTCAAATGTATCTCTGGGGGTCCATGCCGGGCGTCTCCGGCAGCCCTGCTCCCAAAATGCGAACGTCTGCAGATAGCTCGCAGCCAGAAAGAGCTAGCCTCGAAAGCTGTTGCTCAGCCTCATCTGCCCATGGCACTGCTCGCACAGAGGCACAGAGACTGGGGCTGCTTGCTTGTTTTCCCACCTCAAACTTCAAATGTATCTCTGGGGGTCCATGCCGGGCGTCTCCGGCAGCCCTGCTCCCAAAATGCGAACGTCTGCAGATAGCTCGCAGCCAGAAAGAGCTAGCCTCGAAAGCTGTTGCTCAGCCTCATCTGCCCATGGCACTGCTCGCACAGAGGCACAGAGACTGGGGCTGCTTGCTTGTCTTGCCACCTCAAACTTCAAAAGTAGCTTTGGGGGTCCGTGCCGGGCGCCCCCGGCAGCCCTGCTCCCAAATTGCGAACGTCTGCAGATAGCTCGCAGCCAGAAAGAGCTAGCCTGGAAAGCTGTTGCTCAGCCTCATCTGCCCATGGCACTGCTCGCACAGAGGCACAGAGACTGGGGCTGCTTGCTTGTCTTGCCACCTCAAACTTCAAACGTAGCTTTGGGGGTCCGTGCCGGGCGCCCCTGGCAGCCCTGCTCCCAAAATTCAAACGTCTGCAGGTAGCTCGCAGCCACAAAGAGCTAGCCTGGAAAGCTGTTGCTCAGCCCCATCTGCCCATGGCACTGCTCACACAGAGGCACAGAGACTAGGGCTGCTTGCTTGTCTTGCCACCTCAAACGGCAAACGTAGCTTTGGGGGTCCGTGCCGGGCGCATCAGGCAGCCCTGCTCCCAAAATGCGAACGTCTGCAGATAGCTCGCAGCCAGAAAGAGCTAGCCTCGAAAGCTGTTGCTCAGCCTCATCTGCCCATGGCACTGCTCGCACAGAGGCACAGAGACTGGAGCTGCTTGCTTGTCTTACCACCTCAAACTTCAAATGTGTCTCTGGGGGTCCGTGCCGGGCGCCTCCGGCAGCCCTGCTCCCAAAATGCGAACGTTTGCAGATAGCTCGCAGCCAGAAAGAGCTAGCCTGGAAAGCTGTTGCTCAGCCTCATCTGCCCATGGCACTGCTCGCACAGAGGTACAGAGACTGGGGCTGGTTGCTTCTCTTGCCATTTAAAACTTCAAACGTAGATTTGGGGATCCGTGCCGGGCGTCTCCGGCAGCCCTGCTCCCAAAATGCAAACGTCTGCAGATAGCTCGCAGCCAGAAAGAGCTAGCCTGGAAAGCTGGTGCTCAGCCTCATCTGCCCATGGCACTGCTCGCACAGAGGCACAGAGACTGGGGCTGCTTGCTTGTTTTCCCACCTCAAACTTCAAATGTATCTCTGGGGGTCCGTGCCGGGCGTCTCCGGCAGCCCTGCTCCCAAAATGCGAACGTCTGCAGATAGCTCGCAGCCAGAAAGAGCTACCCTGGAAAGCTGTTTCTCAGCCTCATCTGCCCATGGCACTGCTCGCACAGAGGCACAGAGACTGGGGCTGCTTGCTTGTCTTGCCACCTCAAACTTCAAAAGTATCTTTCGGGATTTGTACTGGGCGCCCCCGGCAGCCCTGCTCCCAAATTGCGAACGTCTGCAGATAGCTCGCAGCCAGAAAGAGCTAGCCTGGAAAGCTGTTGCTCAGCCTCATCTGCCCATGGCACTGCTCGCACAGAGGCACAGAGACTGGGGCTGCTTGCTTGTCTTGCCACCTCAAACGGCAAACGTAGCTTTGGGGATCCGTGCTGGGCGTCTCCGGCAGCCCTGCTCCCAAAATGCGAACGTCTGCAGATAGCTCGCAGCCAGAAAGAGCTAGCCTGGAAAGCTGGTGCTCAGCCTCATCTGCCCATGGCACTGCTCGCACAGAGGCACAGAGACTGGAGCTGCTTGCTTGTCTTACCACCTCAAACTTCAAATGTGTCTCTGGGGGTCCGTGCCGGGCGTCTCCGGCAGCCCTGCTCCCAAAATGCGAACGTCTGCAGATAGCTCGCCGCCAGAAAGAGCTAGCCTGGAAAGCTGTTGCTCAGCCTCATCTGCCCATGGCACTGCTCGCACAGAGGTACAGAGACTGGGGCTGCTTGCTTGTCTTGACACCTCAAACTTCAAACGTAGCTTTTAGGATTTGTACTGGGCGCCCCCGGCAGCCCTGCTCCCAAATTGCGAACGTCTGCAGATAGCTCGCAGCCAGAAAGAGCTAGCCTGGAAAGCTGTTGCTCAGCCTCATCTGCCCATGGCACTGCTCGCACAGAGGTACAGAGACTGGGGCTGGTTGCTTCTCTTGCCACTTAAAACTTCAAACGTATCTCTGGGTGTCCGTGCCGGGCACCTCCGGCAGCCCTGCTCCCAAAATGCGAACGTCTGCAGATAGCTCGCAGCCAGAAAGAGTTAGCCTGGAAAGCTGGTGCTCAGCCTCATCTGCCCATGGCACTGCTCGCACAGAGGTACAGAGACTGGGGCTGCTTGCTTGTCTTGACACCTCAAACTTCAAAAGTAGCTTTCGGGATTTGTACTGGGCGCCCCCGGCACCCCTGCTCCCAAAATGCGAACGTCTGCAGATAGCTCGCAGCCAGAAAGAGCTAGCCTGGAAAGCTGTTGCTCAGCCTCATCTGCCCATGGCACTGCTCGCACAGAGGCACAGAGACTGGGGCTGCTTGCTTGTCTTGCCACCTCAAACGTCACATGTATCTCTGGGTGTCCGTGCCGGGCACCGGCGGCAGCCCTGCTCCCAAAATGCGAACGTCTGCAGATAGCTCGCAGCCAGAAAGAGCTAGCCTGGAAAGCTGTTGCTCAGCCTCATCTGCCCATGGCACTGCTCGCACAGAGGCACAGAGACTGGAGCTGCTTGCTTGTCTTGCCACCTCAAACTTCAAATGTATCTCTGGGTGTCCGTGCCGGGCGCCCCCGGCAGCCCTTCTCCGAAAATGCGAACGTCTGCAGATAGCTCGCAGCCAGAAAGAGCTAGCCTGGAAAGCTGTTGCTCAGCCTCATCTGCCCATGGCACTGCTCGCACAGAGGCACAGAGACTGGGGCTGCTTGCTTGTCTTGCCACCTCAAACTTCAAACGTAGCTTTGGGGGTCCGTGCCGGGCGCCCCTGGCAGCCCTGCTCCCAAAATTCAAACGTCTGCAGGTAGCTCGCAGCCAGAAAGAGCTAGCCTGGAAAGCTGTTGCTCAGCCCCATCTGCCCATGGCACTGCTCACACAGAGGCACAGAGACTAGGGCTGCTTGCTTCTCTTGCCACCTCAAACGGCAAACGTAGCTTTGGGGGTCCGTGCCGGGCGCATCAGGCAGCCCTGCTCCCAAAATGCGAACGTCTGCAGATAGCTCGCAGCCAGAAAGAGCTGGCCTGGAAAGCTGTTGCTCAGCCTCATCTGCCCATGGCACTGCTCGCACAGAGGCACAGAGACTGGAGCTGCTTGCTTGTCTTACCACCTCAAACTTCAAATGTGTCTCTGGGGGTCCGTGCCGGGCGCCTCCGGCAGCCCTGCTCCCGAAATGCGAACGTTTGCAGATAGATCGCAGCCAGAATAAGCTAGCCTGGAAAGCTGTTGCTCAGCCTCATCTGCCCATGGCACTGCTCGCACAGAGGTACAGAGACTGGGGCTGGTTGCTTCTCTTGCCACTTAAAACTTCAAACGTAGATTTGGGGATCCGTGCCGGGCGTCTCCGGCAGCCCTGCTCCCAAAATGCAAACGTCTGCAGATAGCTCGCAGCCAGAAAGAGCTAGCCTGGAAAGCTGTTGCTCAGCCTCATCTGCCCATGGCACTGCTCGCACAGAGGCACATAGACTGGGGCTGCTTGCTTGTTTTCCCACCTCAAACTTCAAATGTATCTCTGGGGGTCCATGCCGGGCGTCTCCGGCAGCCCTGCTCCCAAAATGCGAACGTCTGCAGATAGCTCGCAGCCAGAAAGAGCTAGCCTGGAAAGCTGGTGCTCAGCCTCATCTGCCCATGGCACTGCTCGCACAGAGGCACAGAGACTGGGGCTGCTTGCTTGTCTTGCCACCTCAAACTTCAAAAGTATCTTTCGGGATTTGTACTGGGCGCCCCCGGCAGCCCTGCTCCCAAATTGCGAACGTCTGCAGATAGCTCGCAGCCAGAAAGAGCTAGCCTGGAAAGCTGTTGCTCAGCCTCATCTGCCCATGGCACTGCTCGCACAGAGGCACAGAGACTGGGGCTGCTTGCTTGTCTTGCCACCTCAAACTTCAAACGTAGCTTTGGGGGTCCGTGCCGGGCGCCCCTGGCAGCCCTGCTCCCAAAATTCAAACGTCTGCAGATAGCTCGCAGCCAGAAAGAGCTAGCCTGGAAAGCTGTTGCTCAGCCCCATCTGCCCATGGCACTGCTCACACAGAGGCACAGAGACTAGGGCTGCTTGCTTGTCTTGCCACCTCAAACGGCAAACGTAGCTTTGGGGATCCGTGCTGGGCGTCTCCGGCAGCCCTGCTCCCAAAATGCGAACGTCTGCAGATAGCTCGCAGCCAGAAAGAGCTAGCCTGGAAAGCTGTTGCTCAGCCTCATCTGCCCATGGCACTGCTCGCACAGAGGTATAGAGACTGGGGCTGATTGCTTGTTTTCAAACCTCAAACTTCAAACGTATCTTTCGGGATCCGTGCCGGGCGTCTCCGGCAGCTCTGCTCCCAAAATGCGAACGTCTGCAGATAGCTCGCAGCCAGAAAGAGCTAGCCTCGAAAGCTGTTGCTCAGCCTCATCTGCCCATGGCACTGCTCGCACAGAGGCACAGAGACTGGGGCTGCTTGCTTGTCTTGACACCTCAAACTTCAAACGTAGCTTTTAGGATTTGTACTGGGCGCCCCCAGCAGCCCTGCTCCCAAATTGCGAACGTCTGCAGATAGCTCGCAGCCAGAAAGAGCTAGTCTCGAAAGTTGTTGCTCAGCCTCATCTGCCCATGGCACTGCTCGCACAGAGGTACAGAGACTGGGGCTGGTTGCTTCTCTTGCCACCTCAAACGTCAAACGTCGCTTTGGGTGTCCGTGCCTGGCGCCTCCGGCAGCCCTGCTCCCAAAATGCGAACGTCTGCAGATAGCTCGCAGCCAGAAAGAGCTAGCCTGGAAAGCTGTTGCTCAGCCTCATCTGCCCATGGCACTGCTCGCACAGAGGCACAGAGACTGGGGCTGCTTGCTTGTCTTGACACCTCAAACTTCAAACGTAGCTTTTAGGATTTGTACTGGGCGCCCCCGGCAGCCCTGCTCCCAAATTGCGAACGTCTGCAGATAGCTCGCAGCCAGAAAGAGCTAGCCTGGAAAGCTGTTGCTCAGCCTCATCTGCCCATGGCACTGCTCGCACAGAGGCACAGAGACTGGGGCTGCTTGCTGCTCTAGCCACCTCAAACGTCAAAAGTCGCTTTGGGTGTCCGTGCCTGACGCCTCCGGCAGCACTGCTCCCAAAATGCGAACGTCTGCAGATAGCTCGCAGCCAGAAAGAGCTAGCCTGCAAAGCTGTTGCTCAGCCTCATCTGCCCATGGCACTGCTCGCACAGAGGCACAGAGACTGGGGCTGCTTGCTTGTCTTGCCACCTCAAACTTCAATCGTAGCTTTGGGGATCCGTGCCGGGCGCCCCCGGCAGCCCTGCTCCCAAAATGCGAACGTCTGCAGATAGCTCGCAGCCAGAAAGAGCTAGCCTCGAAAGCTGTTGCTCAGCCTCATCTGCCCATGGCACTGCTCGCACAGAGGCACAGAGACTAGGGCTGCTTGCTTCTCTTGCCACCTCAAACGTCAAACGTACCTTTGGGGGTCCGTGCCGGGCGCATCCGGCAGCCCTGCTCCCAAAATGCGAACGTCTGCAGATAGATCGCAGCCAAAAAGAGCTAGCCTCGAAAGTTGTTGCTCAGCCTCATCTGCCCATGGCACTGCTCGCACAGAGGTACAGAGACTGGGGCTGGTTGCTTCTCTTGCCACCTCAAACGTCAAACGTATATTTGGGGGTCCGTGCCTGGCGCCTCCGGCAGCACTGCTCCCAAAATGCGAACGTCTGCAGATAGCTCGCAGCCAGAAAGAGCTAGCCTGGAAAGCTGTTGCTCAGCCTCATCTGCCCATGGCACTGCTCGCACAGAGGCACAGAGACTGGAGCTGCTTCCTTGTCTTGCCACCTCAAACTTCGAACGTAGCTTTGGGGGTCCGTGCCGGGCGCCCCCGGCAGCCCTGCTCCCAAAATGCGAACGTCTGCAGATAGCTCGCAGCCAGAAAGAGCTAGCCTCGAAAGCTGTTGCTCAGCCCCATCTGCCCATGGCACTGCTCGCACAGAGGCACAGAGACTAGGGCTGCTTGCTTGTCTTGCCACCTCAAACGTCAAACGTACCTTTGGGGGTCCGTGCCGGGCGCATCCGGCAGCCCTGCTCCCAAAATGCGAACGTCTGCAGATAGCTCGCAGCCAGAAAGAGCTAGCCTGGAAAGCTGTTGCTCAGCCTCATCTGCCCATGGCACTGCTCGCACAGAGGTACAGAGACTGGGGCTGGTTGCTTCTCTTGCCACTTAAAACTTCAAACGTATCTTTCGGGATCCGTGCCGGGCGCCTCCGTCAGCCCTGCTCCCAAAATGCGAACGTCTGCAGATAGCTCGCAGCCAGAAAGTGCTAGCCTGGAAAGCTGTTGCTTAGCCTCATCTGCCCATGGCACTGCTCGCACAGAGGTACACAGACTGGGGCTGCTTGCTTGTCTTGCCACCTCAAACGTCAAACGTACCTTTGGGTGTACATCCCGGGCGTGTCCGGCAGCCCTGTTCCCAAAATGCGAACGTTTGCAGATAGCTCGCAGCCAGAAAGAGCTAGCCTGGAAAGCTGTTGCTCAGCCTCATCTGCCCATGGCACTGCTCGCACAGAGGCACAGAGACTGGGGCTGCTTGCTTGTTTTCCCACCTCAAACTTCAAATGTATCTCTCGAGGTCCGTGCCGGGCGTCTCCGGCAGCCCTGCTCCCAAAATGCGAACGTCTGCAGATAGCTCGCAGCCAGAAAGAGCTAGCCTGGAAAGCTGTTGCTCAGCCTCATCTGCCCATGGCACTGCTCGCACAGAGGTACAGAGACTGGGGCTTCTTGCTTCTCTTGACACTTAAAACTTCAAACGTATCTTTGGGGATCCGTGCCGGGCGCCCCCGGCAGCCCTGCTCCCAAAATGCGAACGTCTGCAGATAGCTCGCAGCCAGAAAGAGCTAGCCTGGAAAGCTGTTGCTCAGCCTCATCTGCCCATGGCACTGCTCGCACAGAGGCACAGAGACTGGGGCTGCTTGCTTGTCTTGCCAATTCAAACTTCAATCGTAGCTTTAGGGATTCGTGCTGGGCGCCCCCGGCAGCCCTGCTCCCAAAATGCGAACATCTGCAGATAGCTCGCAGCCAGAAAGAGCTAGCCTCGAAAGTTGTTGCTCAGCCTCATCTGCCCATGGCACTGCTCGCACAGAGGCACAGAGACTGGGGCTGCTTGCTTGTCTTGCCACCTCAAACTTCAAACGTAGCTTTGGGGGTCCGTGCCGGGCGCCCCTGGCAGCCCTGCTCCCAAAATTCAAACGTCTGCAGGTAGCTCGCAGCCAGAAAGAGCTAGCCTGGAAAGCTGTTGCTCAGCCCCATCTGCCCATGGCACTGCTCACACAGAGGCACAGAGACTAGGGCTGCTTGCTTCTCTTGCCACCTCAAACGGCAAACGTAGCTTTGGGGGTCCGTGCCGGGCGCATCAGGCAGCCCTGCTCCCAAAATGCGAACGTCTGCAGATAGCTCGCAGCCAGAAAGAGCTGGCCTGGAAAGCTGTTGCTCAGCCTCATCTGCCCATGGCACTGCTCGCACAGAGGCACAGAGACTGGAGCTGCTTGCTTGTCTTACCACCTCAAACTTCAAATGTGTCTCTGGGGGTCCGTGCCGGGCGCCTCCGGCAGCCCTGCTCCCAAAATGCGAACGTCTGCAGATAGATCGCAGCCAGAATAAGCTAGCCTGGAAAGCTGTTGCTCAGCCTCATCTGCCCATGGCACTGCTCGCACAGAGGTACAGAGACTGGGGCTGGTTGCTTCTCTTGCCACTTAAAACTTCAAACGTAGATTTGGGGATCCGTGCCGGGCGTCTCCGGCAGCCCTGCTCCCAAAATGCAAACGTCTGCAGATAGCTCGCAGCCAGAAAGAGCTAGCCTGGAAAGCTGTTGCTCAGCCTCATCTGCCCATGGCACTGCTCGCACAGAGGCACATAGACTGGGGCTGCTTGCTTGTTTTCCCACCTCAAACTTCAAATGTATCTCTGGGGGTCCATGCCGGGCGTCTCCGGCAGCCCTGCTCCCAAAATGCGAACGTCTGCAGATAGCTCGCAGCCAGAAAGAGCTAGCCTGGAAAGCTGGTGCTCAGCCTCATCTGCCCATGGCACTGCTCGCACAGAGGCACAGAGACTGGGGCTGCTTGCTTGTCTTGCCACCTCAAACTTCAAAAGTATCTTTCGGGATTTGTACTGGGCGCCCCCGGCAGCCCTGCTCCCAAATTGCGAACGTCTGCAGATAGCTCGCAGCCAGAAAGAGCTAGCCTGGAAAGCTGTTGCTCAGCCTCATCTGCCCATGGCACTGCTCGCACAGAGGCACAGAGACTGGGGCTGCTTGCTTGTCTTGCCACCTCAAACTTCAAACGTAGCTTTGGGGGTCCGTGCCGGGCGCCCCTGGCAGCCCTGCTCCCAAAATTCAAACGTCTGCAGATAGCTCGCAGCCAGAAAGAGCTAGCCTGGAAAGCTGTTGCTCAGCCCCATCTGCCCATGGCACTGCTCACACAGAGGCACAGAGACTAGGGCTGCTTGCTTGTCTTGCCACCTCAAACGGCAAACGTAGCTTTGGGGATCCGTGCTGGGCGTCTCCGGCAGCCCTGCTCCCAAAATGCGAACGTCTGCAGATAGCTCGCAGCCAGAAAGAGCTAGCCTGGAAAGCTGTTGCTCAGCCTCATCTGCCCATGGCACTGCTCGCACAGAGGTATAGAGACTGGGGCTGATTGCTTGTTTTCAAACCTCAAACTTCAAACGTATCTTTCGGGATCCGTGCCGGGCGTCTCCGGCAGCTCTGCTCCCAAAATGCGAACGTCTGCAGATAGCTCGCAGCCAGAAAGAGCTAGCCTCGAAAGCTGTTGCTCAGCCTCATCTGCCCATGGCACTGCTCGCACAGAGGCACAGAGACTGGGGCTGCTTGCTTGTCTTGACACCTCAAACTTCAAACGTAGCTTTTAGGATTTGTACTGGGCGCCCCCAGCAGCCCTGCTCCCAAATTGCGAACGTCTGCAGATAGCTCGCAGCCAGAAAGAGCTAGTCTCGAAAGTTGTTGCTCAGCCTCATCTGCCCATGGCACTGCTCGCACAGAGGTACAGAGACTGGGGCTGGTTGCTTCTCTTGCCACCTCAAACGTCAAACGTCGCTTTGGGTGTCCGTGCCTGGCGCCTCCGGCAGCCCTGCTCCCAAAATGCGAACGTCTGCAGATAGCTCGCAGCCAGAAAGAGCTAGCCTGGAAAGCTGTTGCTCAGCCTCATCTGCCCATGGCACTGCTCGCACAGAGGCACAGAGACTGGGGCTGCTTGCTTGTCTTGACACCTCAAACTTCAAACGTAGCTTTTAGGATTTGTACTGGGCGCCCCCGGCAGCCCTGCTCCCAAATTGCGAACGTCTGCAGATAGCTCGCAGCCAGAAAGAGCTAGCCTGGAAAGCTGTTGCTCAGCCTCATCTGCCCATGGCACTGCTCGCACAGAGGCACAGAGACTGGGGCTGCTTGCTGCTCTAGCCACCTCAAACGTCAAAAGTCGCTTTGGGTGTCCGTGCCTGACGCCTCCGGCAGCACTGCTCCCAAAATGCGAACGTCTGCAGATAGCTCGCAGCCAGAAAGAGCTAGCCTGCAAAGCTGTTGCTCAGCCTCATCTGCCCATGGCACTGCTCGCACAGAGGCACAGAGACTGGGGCTGCTTGCTTGTCTTGCCACCTCAAACTTCAATCGTAGCTTTGGGGATCCGTGCCGGGCGCCCCCGGCAGCCCTGCTCCCAAAATGCGAACGTCTGCAGATAGCTCGCAGCCAGAAAGAGCTAGCCTCGAAAGCTGTTGCTCAGCCTCATCTGCCCATGGCACTGCTCGCACAGAGGCACAGAGACTAGGGCTGCTTGCTTCTCTTGCCACCTCAAACGTCAAACGTACCTTTGGGGGTCCGTGCCGGGCGCATCCGGCAGCCCTGCTCCCAAAATGCGAACGTCTGCAGATAGATCGCAGCCAAAAAGAGCTAGCCTCGAAAGTTGTTGCTCAGCCTCATCTGCCCATGGCACTGCTCGCACAGAGGTACAGAGACTGGGGCTGGTTGCTTCTCTTGCCACCTCAAACGTCAAACGTATATTTGGGGGTCCGTGCCTGGCGCCTCCGGCAGCACTGCTCCCAAAATGCGAACGTCTGCAGATAGCTCGCAGCCAGAAAGAGCTAGCCTGGAAAGCTGTTGCTCAGCCTCATCTGCCCATGGCACTGCTCGCACAGAGGCACAGAGACTGGAGCTGCTTCCTTGTCTTGCCACCTCAAACTTCGAACGTAGCTTTGGGGGTCCGTGCCGGGCGCCCCCGGCAGCCCTGCTCCCAAAATGCGAACGTCTGCAGATAGCTCGCAGCCAGAAAGAGCTAGCCTCGAAAGCTGTTGCTCAGCCCCATCTGCCCATGGCACTGCTCGCACAGAGGCACAGAGACTAGGGCTGCTTGCTTGTCTTGCCACCTCAAACGTCAAACGTACCTTTGGGGGTCCGTGCCGGGCGCATCCGGCAGCCCTGCTCCCAAAATGCGAACGTCTGCAGATAGCTCGCAGCCAGAAAGAGCTAGCCTGGAAAGCTGTTGCTCAGCCTCATCTGCCCATGGCACTGCTCGCACAGAGGTACAGAGACTGGGGCTGGTTGCTTCTCTTGCCACTTAAAACTTCAAACGTATCTTTCGGGATCCGTGCCGGGCGCCTCCGTCAGCCCTGCTCCCAAAATGCGAACGTCTGCAGATAGCTCGCAGCCAGAAAGTGCTAGCCTGGAAAGCTGTTGCTTAGCCTCATCTGCCCATGGCACTGCTCGCACAGAGGTACACAGACTGGGGCTGCTTGCTTGTCTTGCCACCTCAAACGTCAAACGTACCTTTGGGTGTACATCCCGGGCGTGTCCGGCAGCCCTGTTCCCAAAATGCGAACGTTTGCAGATAGCTCGCAGCCAGAAAGAGCTAGCCTGGAAAGCTGTTGCTCAGCCTCATCTGCCCATGGCACTGCTCGCACAGAGGCACAGAGACTGGGGCTGCTTGCTTGTTTTCCCACCTCAAACTTCAAATGTATCTCTCGAGGTCCGTGCCGGGCGTCTCCGGCAGCCCTGCTCCCAAAATGCGAACGTCTGCAGATAGCTCGCAGCCAGAAAGAGCTAGCCTGGAAAGCTGTTGCTCAGCCTCATCTGCCCATGGCACTGCTCGCACAGAGGTACAGAGACTGGGGCTTCTTGCTTCTCTTGACACTTAAAACTTCAAACGTATCTTTGGGGATCCGTGCCGGGCGCCCCCGGCAGCCCTGCTCCCAAAATGCGAACGTCTGCAGATAGCTCGCAGCCAGAAAGAGCTAGCCTGGAAAGCTGTTGCTCAGCCTCATCTGCCCATGGCACTGCTCGCACAGAGGCACAGAGACTGGGGCTGCTTGCTTGTCTTGCCAATTCAAACTTCAATCGTAGCTTTAGGGATTCGTGCTGGGCGCCCCCGGCAGCCCTGCTCCCAAAATGCGAACATCTGCAGATAGCTCGCAGCCAGAAAGAGCTAGCCTCGAAAGTTGTTGCTCAGCCTCATCTGCCCATGGCACTGCTCGCACAGAGGTACAGAGACTGGGGCTGCTTGCTTCTCTTGCCACCTCAAACGTCAAACGTCGCTTTGGGTGTCCGTGCCAGGCGCCTCCGGCAGCCCTGCTCCCAAAATGCGAACGTCTGCAGATAGCTCGCAGCCAGAAAGAGCTAGCCTGGAAAGCTGTTGCTCAGCCTCATCTGCCCATGGCACTGCTCGCACAGAGGCACAAAGACTGGGGCTGCTTCCTTGTCTTGCCACCTGAAACGTCACATGTATCTCTGGGGGTCCATGCCGGGCACCTCCGGCAGCCCTGCTCCCAAAATGCGAACGTCTGCAGATAGCTCGCAGCCAGAAAGAGCTAGCCTGGAAAGCTGTTGCTCAGCCTCATCTGCCCATGGCACTGCTCGCACAGAGGTACAGAGACTGGGGATGCTTGCTTCTCTTGCCGCTTAAAACTTCAAACGTATCTTTGGGGATCCGTGCCGGGCGTCTCCGGCAGCCCTGCTCCCAAAATGCGAACGTCTGCAGATAGCTCGCAGCCAGAAAGAGCTAGCCTCGAAAGCTGTTGCTCAGCCTCATCTGCCCATGGCACTGCTCGCACAGAGGCACAGAGACTGGGGCTGCTTGCTTGTTTTCCCACCTCAAACTTCAAATGTATCTCTGGGGTTCCGTGCCGGGCGCCCCCGGCAGCCCTGCTCCCAAATTGCGAACGTCTGCAGATAGCTCGCAGCCAGAAAGAGCTAGCCTCGAAAGTTGTTGCTCAGCCTCATCTGCCCATGGCACTGCTCGCACAGAGGTACAGAGACTGGGGCTGGTTGCTTCTCTTGCCGCTTAAAACTTCAAACGTATTTTTTGGGGATCCGTGCCGGGGCCCTCCAGCAGCCCTGCTCCCAAAATGCAAACGTCTGCAGATAGCTCGCAGCCAGAAAGAGCTAGCCTGGAAAGCTGTTGCTCAGCCTCATCTGCCCATGGCACTGCTCGCACAGAGGCACAGAGACTGGGGCTGCTTGCTTGTCTTGACACCTCAAACTTCAAATGTATCTCTGGGGGTCCGTGCCGGGCGTCTAAGGCAGCCCTGCTCCCAAAATGCGAACGTCTGCAGATAGCTCGCAGCCAGAAAGAGCTAGCCTGGAAAGCTGTTGCTCAGCCTCATCTGCCCATGGCACTGCTCGCACAGAGGTACAGAGACTGGGGCTTCTTGCTTCTCTTGACACTTAAAACTTCAAACGTATCTTTGGGGATCCGTGCCGGGCGCCCCCGGCAGCCCTGCTCCCAAAATGCGAACGTCTGCAGATAGCTCGCAGCCAGAAAGAGCTAGCCTGGAAAGCTGTTGCTCAGCCTCATCTGCCCATGGCACTGCTCGCACAGAGGCACAGAGACTGGGGCTGCTTGCTTGTCTTGCCAATTCAAACTTCAATCGTAGCTTTGGGGATCCGTGCCGGGCGCATCCGGCAGCCCTGCTCCCAAAATGCGAACATCTGCAGATAGCTCGCAGCCAGAAAGAGCTAGCCTCGAAAGTTGTTGCTCAGCCTCATCTGCCCATGGCACTGCTCGCACAGAGGTACACAGACTGGGGCTGGTTGCTTCTCTTGCCACCTCAAACGTCAAACGTCGCTTTGGGTGTCCGTGCCAGGCGCCTCCGTCAGCCCTGCTCCCAAAATGCGAACGTCTGCAGATAGCTCGCAGCCAGAAAGAGCTAGCCTGGAAAGCTGTTGCTCAGCCTCATCTGCCCATGGCACTGCTCGCACAGAGGTACAGAGACTGGGGCTGCTTGCTTGTCTTGCCACCTCAAACGTCAAACGTAGCTTTGGGTGTACATCCCGGGCGTGTCCGGCAGCCCTGTTCCCAAAATGCGAACGTCTGCAGATAGCTCGCAGCCAGAAAGAGCTAGCCTGGAAAGCTGTTGCTCAGCCTCATCTGCCCATGGCACTGCTCGCACAGAGGCACAGAGACTGGGGCTGCTTGCTTGTTTTCCCACCTCAAACTTCAAATGTATCTCTCGAGGTCCGTGCCAGGCGTCTCCGGCAGCCCTGCTCCCAAAATGCGAACGTCTGCAGATAGCTCGCAGCCAGAAAGAGCTAGCCTGGAAAGCTGTTGCTCAGCCTCATCTGCCCATGGCACTGCTCGCACAGAGGTACAGAGACTGGGGCTGGTTGCTTCTCTTGCCACTTAAAACTTCAAACGTATCTTTGGGGATCCGTGCCGGGCGCCCCCGGCAGCCCTGCTCCCAAAATGCGAACGTCTGCAGATAGCTCGCAGCCAGAAAGAGCTAGCCTGGAAAGCTGTTGCTCAGCCTCATCTGCCCATGGCACTGCTCGCACAGAGGCACAGAGACTGGGGCTGCTTGCTTGTCTTGCCAATTCAAACTTCAAACGTAGCTTTGGGGATCCGTGCCGGGCGCCCCCGGCAGCCCTGCTCCCAAAATGCGAACATCTGCAGATAGCTCGCAGCCAGAAAGAGCTAGCCTCGAAAGTTGTTGCTCAGCCTCATCTGCCCATGGCACTGCTCGCACAGAGGTACAGAGACTGGGGCTGGTTGCTTCTCTTGCCACCTCAAACGTCAAACGTCGCTTTGGGTGTCCGTGCCAGGCGCCTCCGGCAGCCCTGCTCCCAAAATGCGAACGTCTGCAGATAGCTCGCAGCCAGAAAGAGCTAGCCTGGAAAGCTGTTGCTCAGCC
The DNA here is from genome assembly GCF_030867145.1 of Opisthocomus hoazin. Lineage (NCBI taxonomy): Eukaryota > Metazoa > Chordata > Aves > Opisthocomiformes > Opisthocomidae > Opisthocomus > Opisthocomus hoazin. The sequence continues at coordinate 2,134,600 of NC_134440.1, read as the reverse complement.
CCATCTGCCCATGGCACTGCTCGCACAGAGGCACAGAGACTAGGGCTGCTTGCTTCTCTTGCCACCTCAAACGTCAAACGTACCTTTGGGGGTCCGTGCCGGGCGCCCCCGGCAGCCCTGCTCCCAAAATGCGAACGTCTGCAGATAGCTCGCAGCCAGAAAGAGCTAGCCTGGAAAGCTGTTGCTCAGCCTCATCTGCCCATGGCACTGCTCGCACAGAGGTACAGAGACTGGGGCTTGTTGCTTCTCTTGCCACTTAAAACTTCAAACGTATCTTTGGGGATCCGTGCCGGGCGCCTCCGTCAGCCCTGCTCCCAAAATGCGAACGTCTGCAGATAGCTCGCAGCCAGAAAGAGCTAGCCTGGAAAGCTGTTGCTCAGCCTCATCTGCCCATGGCACTGCTCGTACAGAGGCACAGAGACTGGGGCTGCTTGCTTGTCTTGCCACCTCAAACTTCAAATGTATCTCTGGGGGTCCGTGCCGGGCGTCTCCGGCAGCCCTGCTCCCAAAATGCGAACGTCTGCAGATAGCTCGCAGCCAGAAAGAGCTAGCCTGGAAAGCTGTTGCTCAGCCTCATCTGCCCATGGCACTGCTCGCACAGAGGTACAGAGACTGGGGCTGGTTGCTTCTCTTGCCGCTTAAAACTTCAAACGTATTTTTTGGGGATCCGTGCCGGGCGCCTCCGGCAGCCCTGCTCCCAAAATGCGAACGTCTGCAGATAGCTCGCAGCCAGAAAGAGCTAGCCTGGAAAGCTGTTGCTCAGCCTCATCTGCCCATGGCACTGCTCGCACAGAGGCACAGAGACTGGGGCTGCTTGCTTGTCTTGCCACCTCAAACTTCAAATGTATCTCTGGGGGTCCGTGCCGGGCGTCTCCGGCAGCCCTGCTCCCAAAATGCGAACGTCTGCAGATAGCTCGCAGCCAGAAAGAGCTAGCCTGGAAAGCTGTTGCTCAGCCTCATCTGCCCATGGCACTGCTCGCACAGAGGTACATAGACTGGGGCTTCTTGCTTCTCTTGACACTTAAAACTTCAAACGTATCTTTGGGGATCCGTGCCGGGCGCCCCCGGCAGCCCTGCTCCGAAAATGCGAACGTCTGCAGATAGCTCGCAGCCAGAAAGAGCTAGCCTGGAAAGCTGTTGCTCAGCCTCATCTGCCCATGGCACTGCTCGCACAGAGGCACAGAGACTGGGGCTGCTTGCTTGTCTTGCCAATTCAAACTTCAATCGTAGCTTTGGGGATCCGTGCCGGGCGCCCCCGGCAGCCCTGCTCCCAAAATGCGAACATCTGCAGATAGCTCGCAGCCAGAAAGAGCTAGCCTCGAAAGTTGTTGCTCAGCCTCATCTGCCCATGGCACTGCTCGCACAGAGGTACAGAGACTGGGGCTGGTTGCTTCTCTTGCCACCTCAAACGTCAAACGTCGCTTTGGGTGTCCGTGCCAGGCGCCTCCGGCAGCCCTGCTCCCAAAATGCGAACGTCTGCAGATAGCTCGCAGCCAGAAAGAGCTAGCCTGGAAAGCTGTTGCTCAGCCCCATCTGCCCATGGCACTGCTCGCACAGAGGCACAGAGACTAGGGCTGCTTGCTTCTCTTGCCACCTCAAACGTCAAACGTACCTTTGGGGGTCCGTGCCGGGCGCCCCCGGCAGCCCTGCTCCCAAAATGCGAACGTCTGCAGATAGCTCGCAGCCAGAAAGAGCTAGCCTGGAAAGCTGTTGCTCAGCCCCATCTGCCCATGGCACTGCTCGCACAGAGGTACAGAGACTGGGGCTGCTTGCTTGTCTTGCCACCTCAAACGTCAAACGTAGCTTTGGGTGTACATCCCGGGCGTGTCCGGCAGCCCTGTTCCCAAAATGCGAACGTCTGCAGATAGCTCGCAGCCAGAAAGAGCTAGCCTGGAAAGCTGTTGCTCAGCCTCATCTGCCCATGGCACTGCTCGCACAGAGGCACAAAGACTGGGGCTGCTTCCTTGTCTTGCCACCTCAAACGTCACATGTATATCTGGGGGTCTGTGCCGGGCACCTCCGGCAGCCCTGCTCCCAAAATGCGAACGTCTGCAGATAGCTCGCAGCCAGAAAGAGCTAGCCTGGAAAGCTGTTGCTCAGCCTCATCTGCCCATGGCACTGCTCGCACAGAGGCACAGAGACTGGGGCTGCTTGCTTGTCTTGACACCTCAAACTTCAAACGTAGCTTTTAGGATTTGTACTGGGCGCCCCCGGCAGCCCAGCTCCCAAAATGCGAACGTCTGCAGATAGCTCGCAGCCAGAAAGAGCTAGCCTCGAAAGTTGTTGCTCAGCCTCATCTGCCCATGGCACTGCTCGCACAGAGGTACAGAGACTGGGGCTGGTTGCTTCTCTTGCCACCTCAAACGTCAAAAGTCGCTTTGGGTGTCCGTGCCTGGCGCCTCCGGCAGCCCTGCTCCCAAAATGCGAACGTCTGCAGATAGCTCGCAGCCAGAAAGAGCTAGCCTGGAAAGCTGTTGCTCAGCCTCATCTGCCCATGGCACTGCTCGCACAGAGGCACAGAGACTGGAGCTGCTTGCTTGTCTTGCCACCTCAAACTTCAAACGTAGCTTTCGGGATTTGTACTGGGCGCCCCCGGCAGCCCTGCTCCCAAATTGCGAACGTCTGCAGATAGCTCGCAGCCAGAAAGAGCTAGCCTGGAAAGCTGTTGCTCAGCCTCATCTGCCCATGGCACTGCTCGCACAGAGGCACAGAGACTGGGGCTGCTTGCTTGTCTTGCCACCTCAAACTTCAAATGTATCTCTGGGGGTCCGTGCCGGGCGCCCCCGGCAGCCCTGCTCCCAAAATGCGAACGTCTGCAGATAGCTCACAGCCAGAAAGAGCTAGCCTCGAAAGCTGTTGCTCAGCCTCATCTGCCCATGGCACTGCTCGCACAGAGGCACAGAGACTGGGGCTGCTTGCTTGTCTTGACACCTCAAACTTCAAACGTAGCTTTTAGGATTTGTACTGGGCGCCCCCAGCAGCCCTGCTCCCAAATTGCGAACGTCTGCAGATAGCTCGCAGCCAGAAAGAGCTAGTCTCGAAAGTTGTTGCTCAGCCTCATCTGCCCATGGCACTGCTCGCACAGAGGTACAGAGACTGGGGCTGCTTGCTTCTCTTGCTACCTCAAACGTCAAACGTCGCTTTGGGTGTCCGTGCCTGGCGCCTCCGGCAGCACTGCTCCCAAAATGCGAACGTCTGCAGATAGCTCGCAGCCAGAAAGAGCTAGCCTGGAAAGCTGTTGCTCAGCCTCATCTGCCCATGGCACTGCTCGCACAGAGGCACACAGACTGGGGCTGCTTGCTTCTCTTGCCACCTCAAACTTCAAACGTAGCTTTTAGGATTTGTACTGGGCGCCCCCGGCAGCCCTGCTCCAAATTGCGAACGTCTGCAGATAGCTCGCAGCCAGAAAGAGCTAGCCTGGAAAGCTGTTGCTCAGCCTCATCTGCCCATGGCACTGCTCGCACAGAGGCACAGAGACTGGGGCTGCTTGCTGCTCTAGCCACCTCAAACGTCAAAAGTCGCTTTGGGTGTCCGTGCCTGACGCCTCCGGCAGCACTGCTCCCAAAATGCGAACGTCTGCAGATAGCTCGCAGCCAGAAAGAGCTAGCCTGGAAAGCTGTTGCTCAGCCTCATCTGCCCATGGCACTGCTCGCACAGAGGCACAGAGACTGGGGCTGCTTGCTTGCCTTGCCACCTCAAACGTCAAACGTACCTTTGGGGGTCCGTGCCGGGCGCCTCCGGCAGCCCTGCTCCCAAAATGCGAACGTCTGCAGATAGCTCGCAGCCAGAAAGAGCTAGCCTGGAAAGCTGTTGCTCAGCCTCATCTGCCCATGGCACTGCTCGCACAGAGGTACAGAGACTGGGGCTGCTTGCTTCTCTTGCCGCTTAAAACTTCAAACGTATCTTTGGGGATCCGTGCCGGGCGCCTCCGGCAGCCCTGCTCCCAAAATGCGAACGTCTGCAGATAGCTCGCAGCCAGAAAGAGCTAGCCTGGAAAGCTGTTGCTCAGCCTCATCTGCCCATGGCACTGCTCGCACAGAGGCACAGAGACTGGGGCTGCTTGCTTGTCTTGCCACCTCAAACTTCAAATGTATCTCTGGGGGTCCGTGCCGGGCGCCCCCGGCAGCCCTGCTCCCAAAATGCGAACGTCTGCAGATAGCTCGCAGCCAGAAAGAGCTAGCCTGGAAAGCTGTTGCTCAGCCTCATCTGCCCATGGCACTGCTCGCACAGAGGCACAGAGACTGGGGCTGCTTGTTTGTCTTGCCACCTCAAACTCCAATCGTAGCTTTGGGGATCCGTGCCGGGCGCCCCCGGCAGCCCTGCTCCCAAAATGCGAACATCTGCAGATAGCTCGCAGCCAGAAAGAGCTAGCCTCGAAAGTTGTTGCTCAGCCTCATCTGCCCATGGCACTGCTCGCACAGAGGTACAGAGACTGGGGCTGGTTGCTTCTCTTGCCACCTCAAACGTCAAACGTCGCTTTGGGTGTCCGTGCCTGGCGCCTCCGGCAGCCCTGCTCCCAAAATGCGAACGTCTGCAGATAGCTCGCAGCCAGAAAGAGCTAGCCTGGAAAGCTGTTGCTCAGCCCCATCTGCCCATGGCACTGCTCGCACAGAGGCACAGAGACTAGGGCTGCTTGCTTCTCTTGCCACCTCAAACGTCAAACGTAACTTTGGGGGTCCGTGCCGGGCGCATCCGGCAGCCCTGCTCCCAAAATGCGAACGTCTGCAGATAGCTCGCAGCCAGGAAGAGCTAGCCTGGAAAGCTGTTGCTCAGCCTCATCTGCCCATGGCACTGCTCGCACAGAGGTACAGAGACTGGGGCTTGTTGCTTCTCTTGCCACTTAAAACTTCAAACGTATCTTTCGGGATCCGTGCTGGGCGCCTCCGTCAGCCCTGCTCCCAAAATGCGAACGTCTGCAGATAGCTCGCAGCCAGAAAGAGCTAGCCTGGAAAGCTGTTGCTCAGCCTCATCTGCCCATGGCACTGCTCGCACAGAGGTACAGAGACTGGGGCTGCTTGCTTGTCTTGCCACCTCAAACGTCAAACGTAGCTTTGGGTGTACATCCCGGGCGTGTCCGGCAGCCCTGTTCCCAAAATGCGAACGTCTGCAGATAGCTCGCAGCCAGAAAGAGCTAGCCTGGAAAGCTGTTGCTCAGCCTCATCTGCCCATGGCACTGCTCGCACAGAGGCACAAAGACTGGGGCTGCTTCCTTGTCTTCCCACCTCAAACGTCACATGTATCTCTGGGGGTCCGTGCCGGGCACCTCCGGCAGCCCTGCTCCCAAAATGCGAACGTCTGCAGATAGCTCGCAGCCAGAAAGAGCTAGCCTGGAAAGCTGTTGCTCAGCCTCATCTGCCCATGGCACTGCTCGCACAGAGGTACAGAGACTGGGGCTGCTTGCTTCTCTTGCCGCTTAAAACTTCAAACGTATCTTTGGGGATCCGTGCCGGGCGTCTCCGGCAGCCCTGCTCCCAAAATGCGAACGTCTGCAGATAGCTCGCAGCCAGAAAGAGCTAGCCTGGAAAGCTGTTGCTCAGCCTCATCTGCCCATGGCACTGCTCGCACAGAGGCACAGAGACTGGGGCTGCTTGCTGCTCTTGCCACCTCAAACTTCAAACGTAGCTTTGGGGATCCGTGCCGGGCGCCCCCGGCAGCCCTGCTCCCAAAATGCGAACGTCTGCAGATAGCTCGCAGCCAGAAAGAGCTAGCCTGGAAAGCTGTTGCTCAGCCCCATCTGCTCATGGCACTGCTCGCACAGAGGTACAGAGACTGGGGCTGGTTGCTTCTCTTGCCACCTCAAATGTCAAACGTCGCTTTGGGTGTCCGTGCCGGGCGCCTCCGTCAGCCCTGCTCCCAAAATGCGAACGTCTGCAGATAGCTCGCAGCCAGAAAGAGCTAGCCTGGAAAGCTGTTGCTCAGCCCCATCTGCCCATGGCACTGCTCGCACAGAGGCACAGAGACTAGGGCTGCTTGCTTCTCTTGCCACCTCAAACGTCAAACGTACCTTTGGGGGTCCGTGCCGGTCGCCTCCGTCAGCCCTGCTCCCAAAATGCGAACGTCTGCAGATAGCTCGCAGCCAGAAAGAGCTAGCCTGGAAAGCTGTTGCTCAGCCTCATCTGCCCATGGCACTGCTCGCACAGAGGTACAGAGACTGGGGCTGCTTGCTTGTCTTGCCACCTCAAACGTCAAACGTAGCTTTGGGTGTACATCCCGAGCGTGTCCGGCAGCCCTGTGCCCAAAATGCGAACGTCTGCAGATAGCTCGCAGCCAGAAAGAGCTAGCCTGGAAAGCTGTTGCTCAGCCTCATCTGCCCATGGCACTGCTCGCACAGAGGTACAGAGACTGGGGCTGCTTGCTTCTCTTGCCGCTTAAAACTTCAAACGTATCTTTGGGGATCCGTGCCGGGCGTCTCCGGCAGCCCTGCTCCCAAAATGCGAACGTCTGCAGATAGCTCGCAGCCAGAAAGAGCTAGCCTGGAAAGCTGTTGCTCAGCCTCATCTGCCCATGGCACTGCTCGCACAGAGGCACAGAGACTGGAGCTGCTTGCTTGTCTTGCCACCTCAAACTTCAAACGTAGCTTTCGGGATTTGTACTGGGCGCCCCCGGCAGCCCTGCTCCCAAATTGCGAACGTCTGCAGATAGCTCGCAGCCAGAAAGAGCTAGCCTGGAAAGCTGTTGCTCAGCCTCATCTGCCCATGGCACTGCTCGCACAGAGGCACAGAGACTGGGGCTGCTTGCTTGTCTTTCCACCTCAAACTTCAAATGTATCTCTGGGGGTCCGTGCCGGGCGCATCCGGCAGCCCTGCTCCCAAAATGCGAACGTCTGCAGATAGCTCGCAGCCAGAAAGAGCTAGCCTCGAAAGCTGTTGCTCAGCCTCATCTGCCCATGGCACTGCTCGCACAGAGGTACAGAGACTGGGGCTGCTTGCTTGTCTTGACACCTCAAACTTCAAACGTAGCTTTTAGGATTTGTACTGGGCGCCCCCAGCAGCCCTGCTCCCAAATTGCGAACGTCTGCAGATAGCTCGCAGCCAGAAAGAGCTAGCCTCGAAAGTTGTTGCTCAGCCTCATCTGCCCATGGCACTGCTCGCACAGAGGTACAGAGACTGGGGCTGGTTGCTTCTCTTGCCACCTCAAACGTCAAACGTCGCTTTGGGTGTCTGTGCCTGGCGCCTCCGGCAGCCCTGCTCCCAAAATGCGAACGTCTGCAGATAGCTCGCAGCCAGAAAGAGCTAGCCTGGAAAGCTGTTGCTCAGCCTCATCTGCCCATGGCACTGCTCGCACAGAGGCACAGAGACTGGGGCTGCTTGCTTGTCTTGACACCTCAAACTTCAAACGTAGCTTTTAGGATTTGTACTGGGCGCCCCCGGCAGCCCTGCTCCCAAATTGCGAACGTCTGCAGATAGCTCGCAGCCAGAAAGAGCTAGCCTGGAAAGCTGTTGCTCAGCCTCATCTGCCCATGGCACTGCTCGCACAGAGGCACAGAGACTGGGGCTGCTTGCTGCTCTAGCCACCTCAAACGTCAAAAGTCGCTTTGGGTGTCCGTGCCTGACGCCTCCGGCAGCACTGCTCCCAAAATGCGAACGTCTGCAGATAGCTCGCAGCCAGAAAGAGCTAGCCTGGAAAGCTGTTGCTCAGCCTCATCTGCCCATGGCACTGCTCGCACAGAGGCACAGAGACTGGGGCTGCTTGCTTGTCTTGCCACCTCAAACGTCAAACGTACCTTTGGGGGTCCGTGCCGGGCGCCTCCGGCAGCCCTGCTCCCAAAATGCGAACGTCTGCAGATAGCTCGCAGCCAGAAAGAGCTAGCCTGGAAAGCTGTTGCTCAGCCTCATCTGCCCATGGCACTGCTCGCACAGAGGCACAGAGACTGGGGCTGCTTGCTTGTCTTGCCACCTCAAACGTCAAACGTACCTTTGGGGGTCCGTGCCGGGCGCCTCCGGCAGCCCTGCTCCCAAAATGCGAACGTCTGCAGATAGCTCGCAGGCAGAAAGAGCTAGCCTGGAAAGCTGTTGCTCAGCCTCATCTGCCCATGGCACTGCTCGCACAGAGGTACAGAGACTGGGGCTGGTTGCTTCTCTTGCCGCTTAAAACTTCAAACGTATCTTTGGGGATCCGTGCCGGGCGCCTCCGGCAGCCCTGCTCCCAAAATGCGAACGTCTGCAGATAGCTCGCAGCCAGAAAGAGCTAGCCTGGAAAGCTGTTGCTCAGCCTCATCTGCCCATGGCACTGCTCGCACAGAGGCACAGAGACTGGGGCTGCTTGCTTCTCTTGCCACCTCAAACTTCAAATGTATCTCTGGGGGTCCGTGCCGGGCGCCCCCGGCAGCCCTGCTCCCAAAATGCGAACGTCTGCAGATAGCTCGCAGCCAGAAAGAGCTAGCCTGGAAAGCTGTTGCTCAGCCTCATCTGCCCATGGCACTGCTCGCACAGAGGCACAGAGACTGGGGCTGCTTGCTTGTCTTGCCACCTCAAACTTCAATAGTAGCTTTGGGGATCCGTGCCGGGCGCCCCCGGCAGCCCTGCTCCCAAAATGCGAACATCTGCAGATAGCTCGCAGCCAGAAAGAGCTAGCCTGGAAAGCTGTTGCTCAGCCTCATCTGCCCATGGCACTGCTCGCACAGAGGTACAGAGACTGGGGCTGGTTGCTTCTCTTGCCACCTCAAACGTCAAACGTCGCTTTGGGTGTCCGTGCCTGGCGCCTCCGGCAGCCCTGCTCCCAAAATGCGAACGTCTGCAGATAGCTCGCAGCCAGAAAGAGCTAGCCTGGAAAGCTGTTGCTCAGCCCCATCTGCCCATGGCACTGCTCGCACAGAGGCACAGAGACTAGGGCTGCTTGCTTCTCTTGCCACCTCAAACGTCAAACGTACCTTTGGGGGTCCGTGCCGGACGTCTCCGGCAGCCCTGCTCCCAAAATGCGAACGTCTGCAGATAGCTCACAGCCAGAAAGAGCTAGCCTGGAAAGCTGTTGCTCAGCCTCATCTGCCCATGGCACTGCTCGCACAGAGGTACAGAGACTGGGGCTGCTTGCTTCTCTTGCCACTTAAAACTTCAAACGTATCTTTCGGGATCCGTGCCGGGCGCCTCCGTCAGCCCTGCTCCCAAAATGCGAACGTCTGCAGATAGCTCGCAGCCAGAAAGAGCTAGCCTGGAAAGCTGTTGCTCAGCCTCATCTGCCCATGGCACTGCTCGCACAGAGGTACAGAGACTGGGGCTGCTTGCTTGTCTTGCCACCTCAAACGTCAAACGTAGCTTTGGGTGTACATCCCGGGCGTGTCCGGCAGCCCTGTTCCCAAAATGCGAACGTCTGCAGATAGCTCGCAGCCAGAAAGAGCTAGCCTGGAAAGCTGTTGCTCAGCCTCATCTGCCCATGGCACTGCTCGCACAGAGGCACAAAGACTGGGGCTGCTTCCTTGTCTTCCCACCTCAAACGTCACATGTATCTCTGGGGGTCCGTGCCGGTCACCTCCGGCAGCCCTGCTCCCAAAATGCGAACGTCTGCAGATAGCTCGCAGCCAGAAAGAGCTAGCCTGGAAAGCTGTTGCTCAGCCTCATCTGCCCATGGCACTGCTCGCACAGAGGTACAGAGACTGGGGCTGCTTGCTTCTCTTGCCGCTTAAAACTTCAAACGTATCTTTGGGGATCCGTGCCGGGCGTCTCCGGCAGCCCTGCTCCCAAAATGCGAACGTCTGCAGATAGCTCGCAGCCAGAAAGAGCTAGCCTGGAAAGCTGTTGCTCAGCCTCATCTGCCCATGGCACTGCTCGCACAGAGGTACAGAGACTGGGGCTGCTTGCTTCTCTTGCCGCTTAAAACTTCAAACGTATCTTTGGGGATCCGTGCCGGGCGTCTCCGGCAGCCCTGCTCCCAAATTGCGAACGTCTGCAGATAGCTCGCAGCCAGAAAGAGCTAGCCTGGAAAGCTGTTGCTCAGCCTCATCTGCCCATGGCACTGCTCGCACAGAGGCACAGAGACTGGGGCTGCTTGCTTGTCTTGCCACCTCAAACTTCAAACGTAGCTTTCGGGATTTGTACTGGGCGCCCCCGGCAGCCCTGCTCCCAAATTGCTAATGTCTGCAGATAGATCGCAGCCAGAAAGAGCTAGCCTGGAAAGCTGTTGCTCAGCCTCATCTGCCCATGGCACTGCTCGCACAGAGGCACAGAGACTGGGGCTGGTTGCTTCTCTTGCCACCTCAAACTTCAATCGTAGCTTTGGGGATCCGTGCCGGGCGCCCCCGGCAGCCCTGCTCCCAAAATGCGAACGTCTGCAGATAGCTCGCAGCCAGAAAGAGCTAGCCTGGAAAGCTGTTGCTCAGCCCCATCTGCTCATGGCACTGCTCGCACAGAGGTACAGAGACTGGGGCTGGTTGCTTCTCTTGCCACCTCAAATGTCAAACGTCGCTTTGGGTGTCCGTGCCGGGCGCCTCCGTCAGCCCTGCTCCCAAAATGCGAACGTCTGCAGATAGCTCGCAGCCAGAAAGAGCTAGCCTGGAAAGCTGTTGCTCAGCCTCATCTGCCCATGGCACTGCTCGCACAGAGGCACAGAGACTGGGGCTGCTTGCTTCTCTTGACACCTCAAACTTCAAACGTAGCTTTCGGGATTTGTACTGGGCGCCCCCGGCAGCCCTGCTCCCAAAATTGCGAACGTCTGCAGATAGCTCGCAGCCAGAAAGAGCTAGCCTGGAAAGCTGTTGCTCAGCCTCATCTGCCCATGGCACTGCTCGCACAGAGGCACAGAGACTGGGGCTGCTTGCTTGTCTTGCCACCTCAAACTTCAAACGTAGCTTTCGGGATTTGTAATCTCGGCCCCGGCAGCCCTGCTCCCAAATTGCGAACGTCTGCAGATAGCTCGCAGCCAGAAAGAGCTAGCCTGGAAAGCTGTTGCTCAGCCTCATCTGCCCATGGCACTGCTCGCACAGAGGCACAGAGACTGGGGCTGCTTCCTTGTCTTGCCACCTCAAACGTCACATGTATCTCTGGGGGTCCGTGGCGGGCACCTCCGGCAGCCCTGCTCCCAAAATGCGAACGTCTGCAGATAGCTCGCAGCCAGAAAGAGCTAGCCTGGAAAGCTGTTGCTCAGCCTCATCTGCCCATGGCACTGCTCGCACAGAGGCACAGAGACTGGGGCTGCTTGCTTGTTTTCCCACCTCAAACTTCAAATGTATCTTTCGGGATCCGTGCCGGGCGCATCCGGCAGCCCTGCTCCCAAAATGCGAACGTCTGCAGATAGCTCGCAGCCAGAAAGAGCTAGCCTGGAAAGCTGTTGCTCAGCCTCATCTGCCCATGGCACTGCTCGCACAGAGGCACAGAGACTGGGGCTGCTTGCTTGTCTTGACACCTCAAACTTCAAACGTAGCTTTTAGGATTTGTACTGGGCGCCCCCAGCAGCCCTGCTCCCAAATTGCGAACGTCTGCAGATAGCTCGCAGCCAGAAAGAGCTAGCCTGGAAAGCTGTTGCTCAGCCTCATCTGCCCATGGCACTGCTCGCACAGAGGTACAGAGACTGGGGCTGGTTGCTTCTCTTGCCACCTCAAACGTCAAACGTCGCTTTGGGTGTCCGTGCCTGGCGCCTCCGGCAGCCCTGCTCCCAAAATGCGAACGTCTGCAGATAGCTCGCAGCCAGAAAGAGCTAGCCTGGAAAGCTGTTGCTCAGCCTCATCTGCCCATGGCACTGCTCGCACAGAGGCACAGAGACTGGGGCTGCTTGCTTGTCTTGACACCTCAAACTTCAAACGTAGCTTTTAGGATTTGTACTGGGCGCCCCCGGCAGCCCTGCTCCCAAATTGCGAACGTCTGCAGATAGCTCGCAGCCAGAAAGAGCTAGCCTGGAAAGCTGTTGCTCAGCCTCATCTGCCCATGGCACTGCTCGCACAGAGGCACAGAGACTGGGGCTGCTTGCTGCTCTAGCCACCTCAAACGTCAAAAGTCGCTTTGGGTGTCCGTGCCTGAAGCCTCCGGCAGCACTGCTCCCAAAATGCGAACGTCTGCAGATAGCTCGCAGCCAGAAAGAGCTAGCCTGCAAAGCTGTTGCTCAGCCTCATCTGCCCATGGCACTGCTCGCACAGAGGCACAGAGACTGGGGCTGCTTGCTTGTCTTGCCACCTCAAACTTCAAATGTATCTTTGGGGATCCGTGCCGGGCGCCCCCGGCAGCCCTGCTCCCAAAATGCGAACGTCTGCAGATAGCTCGCAGCCAGAAAGAGCTAGCCTGGAAAGCTGTTGCTCAGCCCCATCTGCCCATGGCACTGCTCGCACAGAGGCACAGAGACTAGGGCTGCTTGCTTCTCTTGCCACCTCAAACGTCAAACGTACCTTTGGGGGTCCGTGCCGGGCGCATCCGGCAGCCCTGCTCCCAAAATGCGAACGTCTGCAGATAGCTCGCAGCCAGAAAGAGCTAGCCTCGAAAGTTGTTGCTCAGCCTCATCTGCCCATGGCACTGCTCGCACAGAGGTACAGAGACTGGGGCTGGTTGCTTCTCTTGCCACCTCAAACGTCAAACGTATATTGGGGGGTCCGTGCCTGGCGCATCCGGCAGCACTGCTCCCAAAATGCGAACGTCTGCAGATAGCTCGCAGCCAGAAAGAGCTAGCCTGGAAAGCTGTTGCTCAGCCTCATCTGCCCATGGCACTGCTCGCACAGAGGCACAGAGACTGGGGCTGCTTGCTTGTTTTCCCACCTCAAACTTCAAATGTATCTCTCGGGGTCCGTGCCGGGCGTCTCCGGCAGCCCTGCTCCCAAAATGCGAACGTCTGCAGATAGCTCGCAGCCAGAAAGAGCTAGCCTGGAAAGCTGTTGCTCAGCCTCATCTGCCCATGGCACTGCTCGCACAGAGGCACAGAGACTGGGGCTGCTTGCTTGTTTTCCCACCTCAAACTTCAAATGTATCTCTCGGGGTCCGTGCCGGGCGTCTCCAGCAGCCCTGCTCCCAAAATGCGAACGTCTGCAGATAGCTCGCAGCCAGAAAGAGCTAGCCTCGAAAGTTGTTGCTCAGCCTCATCTGCCCATGGCACTGCTCGCACAGAGGTACAGAGACTGGGGCTGGTTGCTTCTCTTGCCACCTCAAACGTCAAACGTCGCTTTGGGTGTCCGTGCCTGGCGCCTCCGGCAGCCCTGCTCCCAAAATGCGAACGTCTGCAGATAGCTCGCAGCCAGAAAGAGCTAGCCTGGAAAGCTGTTGCTCAGCCTCATCTGCCCATGGCACTGCTCGCACAGAGGTACAGAGACTGGGGCTGCTTGCTTCTCTTGCCGCTTAAAACTTCAAACATATCTTTGGGGATCCGTGCCGGGCGTCTCCGGCAGCCCTGCTCCCAAAATGCGAACGTCTGCAGATAGCTCGCAGCCAGAAAGAGCTAGCCTGGAAAGCTGTTGCTCAGCCCCATCTGCTCATGGCACTGCTCGCACAGAGGTACAGAGACTGGGGCTGGTTGCTTCTCTTGCCACCTCAAATGTCAAACGTCGCTTTGGGTGTCCGTGCCGGGCGCCTCCGGCAGCCCTGCTCCCAAAATGCGAACGTCTGCAGATAGCTCGCAGCCAGAAAGAGCTAGCCTGGAAAGCTGTTGCTCAGCCTCATCTGCCCATGGCACTGCTCACACAGAGGCACAGAGACTGGGGCTGCTTGCTTGTTTTCCCACCTCAAACTTCAAATGTATCTCTGGGGGTCCGTGCCGGGCGTCTCCGGCAGCCCTGCTCCCAAAATGCGAACGTCTGCAGATAGCTCGCAGCCAGAAAGAGCTAGCCTCGAAAGCTGGTGCTCAGCCTCATCAGCCCATGGCACTGCTCGCACAGAGGTACAGAGACTGGGGCTGCTTGCTTGTCTTGACACCTCAAACTTCAAACGTAGCTTTCGGGATTTGTACTGGGCGCCCCCGGCAGCCCTGCTCCCAAAATTGCGAACGTCTGCAGATAGCTCGCAGCCAGAAAGAGCTAGCCTGGAAAGCTGTTGCTCAGCCTCATCTGCCCATGGCACTGCTCGCACAGAGGCACAGAGACTGGGGCTGCTTGCTTGTCTTGCCACCTCAAACGTCACATGTATCTCTGGGGGTCCGTGGCGGGCACCTCCGGCAGCCCTGCTCCCAAAATGCGAACGTCTGCAGATAGCTCGCAGCCAGAAAGAGCTAGCCTGGAAAGCTGTTGCTCAGCCTCATCTGCCCATGGCACTGCTCGCACAGAGGCACAGAGACTGGGGCTGCTTGCTTGTTTTCCCACCTCAAACTTCAAATGTATCTTTCGGGATCCGTGCCGGGCGCATCCGGCAGCCCTGCTCCCAAAATGCGAACGTCTGCAGATAGCTCGCAGCCAGAAAGAGCTAGCCTGGAAAGCTGTTGCTCAGCCTCATCTGCCCATGGCACTGCTCGCACAGAGGCACAGAGACTGGGGCTGCTTGCTTGTCTTGACACCTCAAACTTCAAACGTAGCTTTTAGGATTTGTACTGGGCGCCCCCAGCAGCCCTGCTCCCAAATTGCGAACGTCTGCAGATAGCTCGCAGCCAGAAAGAGCTAGCCTGGAAAGCTGTTGCTCAGCCTCATCTGCCCATGGCACTGCTCGCACAGAGGTACAGAGACTGGGGCTGGTTGCTTCTCTTGCCACCTCAAACGTCAAACGTCGCTTTGGGTGTCCGTGCCTGGCGCCTCCGGCAGCCCTGCTCCCAAAATGCGAACGTCTGCAGATAGCTCGCAGCCAGAAAGAGCTAGCCTCGAAAGCTGGTGCTCAGCCTCATCTGCCCATGGCACTGCTCGCACAGAGGCACAGAGACTGGGGCTGCTTGCTTGTCTTGACACCTCAAACTTCAAACGTAGCTTTTAGAATTTGTACTGGGCGCCCCCGGCAGCCCTGCTCCCAAATTGCGAACGTCTGCAGATAGCTCGCAGCCAGAAAGAGCTAGCCTGGAAAGCTGTTGCTCAGCCTCATCTGCCCATGGCACTGCTCGCACAGAGGCACAGAGACTGGGGCTGCTTGCTGCTCTAGCCACCTCAAACGTCAAAGGTCGCTTTGGGTGTCCGTGCCTGACGCCTCCGGCAGCACTGCTCCCAAAATGCGAACGTCTGCAGATAGCTCGCAGCCAGAAAGAGCTAGCCTGGAAAGCTGTTGCTCAGCCTCATCTGCCCATGGCACTGCTCGCACAGAGGCACAGAGACTGGGGCTGCTTGCTTGTTTTCCCACCTCAAACTTCATACGTATCTTTCGGGATCCGTGCCGGGCGCATCCGGCAGCCCTGCTCCCAAAATGCGAACGTCTGCAGATAGCTCGCAGCCAGAAAGAGCTAGCCTGGAAAGCTGTTGCTCAGCCTCATCTGCCCATGGCACTGCTCGCACAGAGGTACAGAGACTGGGGCTGCTTGCTTCTCTTGCCGCTTAAAACTTCAAACGTATCTTTGGGGATCCGTGCCGGACGTCTCCGGCAGCCCTGCTCCCAAAATGCGAACGTCTGCAGATAGCTCGCAGCCAGAAAGAGCTAGCCTGGAAAGCTGTTGCTCAGCCCCATCTGCTCATGGCACTGCTCGCACAGAGGTACAGAGACTGGGGCTGGTTGCTTCTCTTGCCACCTCAAATGTCAAACGTCGCTTTGGGTGTCCGTGCCGGGCGCCTCCGTCAGCCCTGCTCCCAAAATGCGAACGTCTGCAGATAGCTCGCAGCCAGAAAGAGCTAGCCTGGAAAGCTGTTGCTCAGCCTCATCTGCCCATGGCACTGCTCACACAGAGGCACAGAGATTGGGGCTGCTTGCTTGTTTTCCCACCTCAAACTTCAAATGTATCTCTGGGGGTCCGTGCCGGGCGTCTCCGGCAGCCCTGCTCCCAAAATGCGAACGTCTGCAGATAGCTCGCAGCCAGAAAGAGCTAGCCTCGAAAGCTGGTGCTCAGCCTCATCTGCCCATGGCACTGCTCGCACAGAGGTACAGAGACTGGGGCTGCTTGCTTGTCTTGACACCTCAAACTTCAAACGTAGCTTTCGGGATTTGTACTGGGCGCCCCCGGCAGCCCTGCTCCCAAAATTGCGAACGTCTGCAGATAGCTCGCAGCCAGAAAGAGCTAGCCTGGAAAGCTGTTGCTCAGCCTCATCTGCCCATGGCACTGCTCGCACAGAGGCACAGAGACTGGGGCTGCTTGCTTGTCTTGCCACCTCAAACTTCAAACGTAGCTTTCGGGATTTGTAATCTCGGCCCCGGCAGCCCTGCTCCCAAATTGCGAACGTCTGCAGATAGCTCGCAGCCAGAAAGAGCTAGCCTGGAAAGCTGTTGCTCAGCCTCATCTGCCCATGGCACTGCTCGCACAGAGGCACAGAGACTGGGGCTGCTTGCTTCTCTTGCCACCTCAAACGTCACATGTATCTCTGGGGGTCCGTGGCGGGCACCTCCGGCAGCCCTGCTCCCAAAATGCGAACGTCTGCAGATAGCTCGCAGCCAGAAAGAGCTAGCCTCGAAAGCTGTTGCTCAGCCTCATCTGCCCATGGCACTGCTCGCACAGAGGCACAGAGACTGGGGCTGCTTGCTTGTTTTCCCACCTCAAACTTCAAATGTATCTTTCGGGATCCGTGCCGGGCGCATCCGGCAGCCCTGCTCCCAAAATGCGAACGTCTGCAGATAGCTCGCAGCCAGAAAGAGCTAGCCTGGAAAGCTGTTGCTCAGCCTCATCTGCCCATGGCACTGCTCGCACAGAGGCACAGAGACTGGGGCTGCTTGCTTGTCTTGACACCTCAAACTTCAAACGTAGCTTTTAGGATTTGTACTGGGCGCCCCCAGCAGCCCTGCTCCCAAATTGCGAACGTCTGCAGATAGCTCGCAGCCAGAAAGAGCTAGCCTGGAAAGCTGTTGCTCAGCCTCATCTGCCCATGGCACTGCTCGCACAGAGGTACAGAGACTGGGGCTGGTTGCTTCTCTTGCCACCTCAAACGTCAAACGTCGCTTTGGGTGTCCGTGCCTGGTGCCTCCGGCAGCCCTGCTCCCAAAATGCGAACGTCTGCAGATAGCTCGCAGCCAGAAAGAGCTAGCCTGCAAAGCTGGTGCTCAGCCTCATCTGCCCATGGCACTGCTCGCACAGAGGCACAGAGACTGGGGCTGCTTGCTTGTCTTGCCACCTCAAACTTCAAATGTATCTTTGGGGATCCGTGCCGGGCGCCCCCGGCAGCCCTGCTCCCAAAATGCGAACGTCTGCAGATAGCTCGCAGCCAGAAAGAGCTAGCCTGGAAAGCTGTTGCTCAGCCCCATCTGCCCATGGCACTGCTCGCACAGAGGCACAGAGACTAGGGCTGCTTGCTTCTCTTGCCACCTCAAACGTCAAACGTACCTTTGGGGGTCCGTGCCGGGCGCATCCGGCAGCCCTGCTCCCAAAATGCGAACGTCTGCAGATAGCTCGCAGCCAGAAAGAGCTAGCCTCGAAAGTTGTTGCTCAGCCTCATCTGCCCATGGCACTGCTCGCACAGAGGTACAGAGACTGCGGCTGGTTGCTTCTCTTGCCACCTCAAACTTCAAACGTACCTTTGGGGGTCCGTGCCTGGCGCCTCCGGCAGCACTGCTCCCAAAATGCGAACGTCTGCAGATCGCTCGCAGCCAAAAAGAGCTAGCCTGGAAAGCTGTTGCTCAGCCTCATCTGCCCATGGCACTGCTCGCACAGAGGCACAGAGACTGGGGCTGCTTGCTTGTTTTCCCACCTCAAACTTCAAATGTATCTCTCGGGGTCCGTGCCGGGCGTCTCCGGCAGCCCTGCTCCCAAAATGCGAACGTCTGCAGATAGCTCGCAGCCAGAAAGAGCTAGCCTCGAAAGCTGTTGCTCAGCCTCATCTGCCCATGGCACTGCTCGCACAGAGGCACAGAGACTGGGGCTGCTTGCTTGTTTTCCCACCTCAAACTTCAAACGTATCTCTCGGGGTCCGTGCCGGGCGTCTCCAGCAGCCCTGCTCCCAAAATGCGAACGTCTGCAGATAGCTCGCAGCCAGAAAGAGCTAGCCTCGAAAGTTGTTGCTCAGCCTCATCTGCCCATGGCACTGCTCGCACAGAGGTACAGAGACTGGGGCTGGTTGCTTCTCTTGCCACCTCAAACGTCAAACGTCGCTTTGGGTGTCCGTGCCTGGCGCCTCCGGCAGCCCTGCTCCCAAAATGCGAACGTCTGCAGATAGCTCGCAGCCAGAAAGAGCTAGCCTGGAAAGCTGTTGCTCAGCCTCATCTGCCCATGGCACTGCTCGCACAGAGGTACAGAGACTGGGGCTGCTTGCTTCTCTTGCCGCTTAAAACTTCAAACATATCTTTGGGGATCCGTGCCGGGCGTCTCCAGCAGCACTGCTCCCAAAATGCGAACGTCTGCAGATAGCTCGCAGCCAGAAAGAGCTAGCCTGGAAAGCTGTTGCTCAGCCTCATCTGCCCATGGCACTGCTCGCACAGAGGCACAGAGACTGGGGCTGCTTGCTTGTTTTCCCACCTCAAACTTCATACGTATCTTTCGGGATCCGTGCCGGGCGCATCCGGCAGCCCTGCTCCCAAAATGCGAACATCTGCAGATAGCTCGCAGCCAGAAAGAGCTAGCCTGGAAAGCTGTTGCTCAGCCTCATCTGCCCATGGCACTGCTCGCACAGAGGTACAGAGACTGGGGCTGCTTGCTTCTCTTGCCGCTTAAAACTTCAAACATATCTTTGGGGATCCGTGCCGGGCGCCCCCGGCAGCCCTGCTCCCAAAATGCGAACGTCTGCAGATAGCTCGCAGCCAGAAAGAGCTAGCCTGGAAAGCTGTTGCTCAGCCTCATCTGCCCATGGCACTGCTCGCACAGAGGCACAGAGACTGGGGCTGCTTGCTTGTTTTCCCACCTCAAACTTCAAACGTATCTTTCGGGATCCGTGCCGGGCGCATGCGGCAGCCCTGCTCCCAAAATGCGAACGTCTGCAGATAGCTCACAGCCAGAAAGAGCTAGCCTCAAAAGCTGTTGCTCAGCCTCATCTGCCCATGGCACTGCTCGCACAGAGGCACAGAGACTGGGGCTGCTTGCTTGTCTTGACACCTCAAACTTCAAACGTAGCTTTTAGGATTTGTACTGGGCGCCCCCAGCAGCCCTGCTCCCAAATTGCGAACGTCTGCAGATAGCTCGCAGCCAGAAAGAGCTAGCCTGGAAAGCTGTTGCTCAGCCTCATCTGCCCATGGCACTGCTCGCACAGAGGCACAGAGACTGGGGCTGCTTGCTTGTCTTGCCACCTCAAACTTCAAACGTAGCTTTCGGGATTTGTAATCTCGGCCCCGGCAGCCCTGCTCCCAAATTGCGAACGTCTGCAGATAGCTCGCAGCCAGAAAGAGCTAGCCTGGAAAGCTGTTGCTCAGCCTCATCTGCCCATGGCACTGCTCCCACAGAGGCACAGAGACTGGGGCTGCTTGCTTCTCTTGCCACCTCAAACGTCACATGTATCTCTGGGGGTCCGTGGCGGGCACCTCCGGCAGCCCTGCTCCCAAAATGCGAACGTCTGCAGATAGCTCGCAGGCAGAAAGAGCTAGCCTGGAAAGCTGTTGCTCAGCCTCATCTGCCCATGGCACTGCTCGCACAGAGGTACAGAGACTGGGGCTGCTTGCTTCTCTTGCCGCTTAAAACTTCAAACATATCTTTGGGGATCCGTGCCGGGTGTCTCCGGCAGCCCTGCTCCCAAAATGCGAACGTCTGCAGATAGCTCGCAGCCAGAAAGAGCTAGCCTGGAAAGCTGTTGCTCAGCCTCATCTGCCCATGGCACTGCTCGCACAGAGGCACAGAGACTGGGGCTGCTTGCTTGTTTTCCCACCTCAAACTTCAAATGTATCTTTCGGGATCCGTGCCGGGCGCATCCGGCAGCCCTGCTCCCAAAATGCGAACGTCTGCAGATAGCTCGCAGCCAGAAAGAGCTAGCCTGGAAAGCTGTTGCTCAGCCTCATCTGCCCATGGCACTGCTCGCACAGAGGCACAGAGACTGGGGCTGCTTGCTTGTCTTGACACCTCAAACTTCAAACGTAGCTTTTAGGATTTGTACTGGGCGCCCCCAGCAGCCCTGCTCCCAAATTGCGAACGTCTGCAGATAGCTCGCAGGCAGAAAGAGCTAGCCTGGAAAGCTGTTGCTCAGCCTCATCTGCCCATGGCACTGCTCGCACAGAGGTACAGAGACTGGGGCTGGTTGCTTCTCTTGCCACCTCAAACGTCAAACGTCGCTTTGGGTGTCCGTGCCTGGCGCCTCCGGCAGCCCTGCTCCCAAAATGCGAACGTCTGCAGATAGCTCGCAGCCAGAAAGAGCTAGCCTCGAAAGCTGGTGCTCAGCCTCATCTGCCCATGGCACTGCTCGCACAGAGGCACAGAGACTGGGGCTGCTTGCTTGTCTTGCCACCTCAAACTTCAAATGTATCTTTGGGGATCCGTGCCGGGCGCCCCCGGCAGCCCTGCTCCCAAAATGCGAACGTCTGCAGATAGCTCGCAGCCAGAAAGAGCTAGCCTGGAAAGCTGTTGCTCAGCCCCATCTACCCATGGCACTGCTCGCACAGAGGCACAGAGACTGGGGCTGCTTGCTTGTCTTGCCACCTCAAACGTCAAACGTACCTTTGGGGGTCCGTGCCGGGCGCATCCAGCAGCCCTGCTCCCAAAATGCGAACGTCTGCAGATAGCTCGCAGCCAGAAAGAGCTAGCCTGGAAAGCTGTTGCTCAGCCTCATCTGCCCATGGCACTGCTCGCACAGAGGCACAGAGACTGGGGCTGCTTGCTTGTTTTCCCACCTCAAACTTCAAATGTATTTCTGGGGGTCCGTGCCGGGCGTCTCCGGCAGCCCTGCTCCCAAAATGCGAACGTCTGCAGATAGCTCGCAGCCAGAAAGAGCTAGCCTCGAAAGTTGTTGCTCAGCCTCATCTGCCCATGGCACTGCTCGCACAGAGGTACAGAGACTGGGGCTGGTTGCTTCTCTTGCCACCTCAAACGTCAAACGTCGCTTTGGGTGTCCGTGCCTGGCGCCTCCGGCAGCCCTGCTCCCAAAATGCGAACGTCTGCAGATAGCTCGCAGCCAGAAAGAGCTAGCCTGGAAAGCTGTTGCTCAGCCTCATCTGCCCATGGCACTGCTCGCACAGAGATACAGAGACTGGGGCTGCTTGCTTCTCTTGCCGCTTAAAACTTCAAACATATCTTTGGGGATCCGTGCCGGGCGTCTCCGGCAGCCCTGCTCCCAAAATGCGAACGTCTGCAGATAGCTCGCAGCCAGAAAGAGCTAGCCTGGAAAGCTGTTGCTCAGCCTCATCTGCCCATGGCACTGCTCGCACAGAGACACAGAGACTGGGGCTGCTTGCTTCTCTTGACACCTCAAACTTCAAACGTAGCTTTTAGGATTTGTACTGGGCGCCCCCAGCAGCCCTGCTCCCAAATTGCGAACGTCTGCAGATAGCTCGCAGCCAGAAAGAGCTAGTCTCGAAAGTTGTTGCTCAGCCTCATCTGCCCATGACACTGCTCGCACAGAGGTACAGAGACTGGGGCTGGTTGCTTCTCTTGCCACCTCAAACGTCAAACGTCGCTTTGGGTGTCCGTGCCTGGCGCCTCCGGCAGCCCTGCTCCCAAAATGCGAACGTCTGCAGATAGCTCGCAGCCAGAAAGAGCTAGCCTCGAAAGCTGTTGCTCAGCCTCATCTGCCCATGGCACTGCTCGCACAGAGGCACAGAGACTGGGGCTGCTTGCTTGTCTTGACACCTCAAACTTCAAACGTAGCTTTTAGGATTTGTACTGGGCGCCCCCGACAGCCCTGCTCCCAAATTGCGAACGTCTGCAGATAGCTCGCAGCCAGAAAGAGCTAGCCTCGAAAGCTGTTGCTCAGCCTCATCTGCCCATGGCACTGCTCGCACAGAGGCACAGAGACTGGGGCTGCTTGCTGCTCTAGCCACCTCAAACGTCAAAAGTCGCTTTGGGTGTCCGTGCCTGACGCCTCCGGCAGCACTGCTCCCAAAATGCGAACGTCTGCAGATAGCTCGCAGCCAGAAAGAGCTAGCCTGCAAAGCTGTTGCTCAGCCTCATCTGCCCATGGCACTGCTCGCACAGAGGCACAGAGACTGGGGCTGCTTGCTTGTCTTGCCACCTCAAACTTCAATCGTAGCTTTGGGGATCCGTGCCGGGCGCCCCCGGCAGCCCTGCTCCCAAAATGCGAACGTCTGCAGATAGCTCGCAGCCAGAAAGAGCTAGCCTCGAAAGCTGTTGCTCAGCCCCATCTGCCCATGGCACTGCTCGCACAGAGGCACAGAGACTAGGGCTGCTTGCTTCTCTTGCCACCTCAAACTTCAATCGTATCTTTGGGGATCCGTGCCGGGCGCCCCCGGCAGCCCTGCTCCCAAAATGCGAACGTCTGCAGATAGCTCGCAGCCAGAAAGAGCTAGCCTGGAAAGCTGTTGCTCAGCCCCATCTGCTCATGGCACTGCTCGCACAGAGGTACAGAGACTGGGGCTGGTTGCTTCTCTTGCCACCTCAAATGTCAAACGTCGCTTTGGGTGTCCGTGCCGGGCGCCTCCGTCAGCCCTGCTCCCAAAATGCGAACGTCTGCAGATAGCTCGCAGCCAGAAAGAGCTAGCCTGGAAAGCTGTTGCTCAGCCTCATCTGCCCATGGCACTGCTCACACAGAGGCACAGAGATTGGGGCTGCTTGCTTGTTTTCCCACCTCAAACTTCAAATGTATCTCTGGGGGTCCGTGCCGGGCGTCTCCGTCAGCCCTGCTCCCAAAATGCGAACGTCTGCAGATAGCTCGCAGCCAGAAAGAGCTAGCCTCGAAAGCTGTTGCTCAGCCTCATCTGCCCATGGCACTGCTCGCACAGAGGTACAGAGACTGGGGCTGCTTGCTTGTCTTGACACCTCAAACTTCAAACGTAGCTTTCGGGATTTGTACTGGGCGCCCCCGGCAGCCCTGCTCCCAAATTGCGAACGTCTGCAGATAGCTCGCAGCCAGAAAGAGCTAGCCTCGAAAGCTGTTGCTCAGCCTCATCTGCCCATGGCACTGCTCGCACAGAGGCACAGAGACTGGGGTTGCTTGCTTGTCTTGCCACCTCAAACTTCAAACGTAGCTTTCGGGATTTGTAATCTGGGCCCCGGCAGCCCTGCTCCCAAATTGCGAACGTCTGCAGATAGCTCGCAGCCAGAAAGAGCTAGCCTGGAAAGCTGTTGCTCAGCCTCATCTGCCCATGGCACTGCTCGCACAGAGGCACAGAGACTGGGGCTGCTTGCTTGTCTTGCCACCTCAAACGTCACATGTATCTCTGGGGGTCCGTGGCGGGCACCTCCGGCAGCCCTGCTCCCAAAATGCGAACGTCTGCAGATAGCTCGCAGCCAGAAAGAGCTAGCCTCGAAAGCTGTTGCTCAGCCTCATCTGCCCATGGCACTGCTCGCACAGAGGCACAGAGACTGGGGCTGCTTGCTTGTTTTCCCACCTCAAACTTCAAATGTATCTTTCGGGATCCGTGCCGGGCGCATCCGGCAGCCCTGCTCCCAAAATGCGAACGTCTGCAGATAGCTCGCAGCCAGAAAGAGCTAGCCTGGAAAGCTGTTGCTCAGCCTCATCTGCCCATGGCACTGCTCGCACAGAGGCACAGAGACTGGGGCTGCTTGCTTGTCTTGACACCTCAAACTTCAAACGTAGCTTTTAGGATTTGTACTGGGCGCCCCCAGCAGCCCTGCTCCCAAATTGCGAACGTCTGCAGATAGCTCGCAGCCAGAAAGAGCTAGCCTGGAAAGCTGTTGCTCAGCCTCATCTGCCCATGGCACTGCTCGCACAGAGGTACAGAGACTGGGGCTGGTTGCTTCTCTTGCCACCTCAAACGTCAAACGTCGCTTTGGGTGTCCGTGCCTGGCGCCTCCGGCAGCCCTGCTCCCAAAATGCGAACGTCTGCAGATAGCTCGCAGCCAGAAAGAGCTAGCCTCGAAAGCTGGTGCTCAGCCTCATCTGCCCATGGCACTGCTCGCACAGAGGCACAGAGACTGGGGCTGCTTGCTTGTCTTGACACCTCAAACTTCAAACGTAGCTTTTAGGATTTGTACTGGGCGCCCCCGGCAGCCCTGCTCCCAAATTGCGAACGTCTGCAGATAGCTCGCAGCCAGAAAGAGCTAGCCTGGAAAGCTGTTGCTCAGCCTCATCTGCCCATGGCACTGCTCGCACAGAGGCACAGAGACTGGGGCTGCTTGCTGCTCTAGCCACCTCAAACGTCAAAGGTCACTTTGGGTGTCCGTGCCTGACGCCTCCGGCAGCACTGCTCCCAAAATGCGAACGTCTGCAGATAGCTCGCAGCCAGAAAGAGCTAGCCTGCAAAGCTGTTGCTCAGCCTCATCTGCCCATGGCACTGCTCGCACAGAGGCACAGAGACTGGGGCTGCTTGCTTGTCTTGCCACCTCAAACTTCAAATGTATCTTTGGGGATCCGTGCCGGGCGCCCCCGGCAGCCCTGCTCCCAAAATGCGAATGTCTGCAGATAGCTCGCAGCCAGAAAGAGCTAGCCTGGAAAGCTGTTGCTCAGCCCCATCTGCCCATGGCACTGCTCGCACAGAGGCACAGAGACTAGGGCTGCTTGCTTCTCTTGCCACCTCAAACGTCAAACGTACCTTTGGGGGTCCGTGCCGGGCGCATCCGGCAGCCCTGCTCCCAAAATGCGAACGTCTGCAGATAGCTCGCAGCCAGAAAGAGCTAGCCTCGAAAGTTGTTGCTCAGCCTCATCTGCCCATGGCACTGCTCGCACAGAGGTACAGAGACTGGGGCTGGTTGCTTCTCTTGCCACCTCAAACTTCAAACGTACCTTTGGGGGTCCGTGCCTGGCGCCTCCGGCAGCACTGCTCCCAAAATGCGAACGTCTGCAGATCGCTCGCAGCCAAAAAGAGCTAGCCTGGAAAGCTGTTGCTCAGCCTCATCTGCCCATGGCACTGCTCGCACAGAGGCACAGAGACTGGGGCTGCTTGCTTGTTTTCCCACCTCAAACTTCAAATGTATCTCTCGGGGTCCGTGCCGGGCGTCTCCGGCAGCCCTGCTCCCAAAATGCGAACGTCTGCAGATAGCTCGCAGCCAGAAAGAGCTAGCCTGGAAAGCTGTTGCTCAGCCTCATCTGCCCATGGCACTGCTCGCACAGAGGCACAGAGACTGGGGCTGCTTGCTTGTTTTCCCACCTCAAACTTCAAACGTATCTCTCGGGGTCCGTGCCGGGCGTCTCCAGCAGCCCTGCTCCCAAAATGCGAACGTCTGCAGATAGCTCGCAGCCAGAAAGAGCTAGCCTCGAAAGTTGTTGCTCAGCCTCATCTGCCCATGGCACTGCTCGCACAGAGGTACAGAGACTGGGGCTGGTTGCTTCTCTTGCCACCTCAAACGTCAAACGTCGCTTTGGGTGTCCGTGCCTGGCGCCTCCGGCAGCCCTGCTCCCAAAATGCGAACGTCTGCAGATAGCTCGCAGCCAGAAAGAGCTAGCCTGGAAAGCTGTTGCTCAGCCTCATCTGCCCATGGCACTGCTCGCACAGAGGTACAGAGACTGGGGCTGCTTGCTTCTCTTGCCGCTTAAAACTTCAAACATATCTTTGGGGATCCGTGCCGGGCGTCTCCGGCAGCACTGCTCCCAAAATGCGAACGTCTGCAGATAGCTCGCAGCCAGAAAGAGCTAGCCTGGAAAGCTGTTGCTCAGCCTCATCTGCCCATGGCACTGCTCGCACAGAGGCACAGAGACTGGGGCTGCTTGCTTGTTTTCCCACCTCAAACTTCATACGTATCTTTCGGGATCCGTGCCGGGCGCATCCGGCAGCCCTGCTCCCAAAATGCGAACATCTGCAGATAGCTCGCAGCCAGAAAGAGCTAGCCTGGAAAGCTGTTGCTCAGCCTCATCTGCCCATGGCACTGCTCGCACAGAGGTACAGAGACTGGGGCTGCTTGCTTCTCTTGCCGCTTAAAACTTCAAACATATCTTTGGGGATCCGTGCCGGGCGCCCCCGGCAGCCCTGCTCCCAAAATGCGAACGTCTGCAGATAGCTCGCAGCCAGAAAGAGCTAGCCTGGAAAGCTGTTGCTCAGCCTCATCTGCCCATGGCACTGCTCGCACAGAGGCACAGAGACTGGGGCTGCTTGCTTGTTTTCCCACCTCAAACTTCAAACGTATCTTTCGGGATCCGTGCCGGGCGCATGCGGCAGCCCTGCTCCCAAAATGCGAACGTCTGCAGATAGCTCACAGCCAGAAAGAGCTAGCCTCAAAAGCTGTTGCTCAGCCTCATCTGCCCATGGCACTGCTCGCACAGAGGCACAGAGACTGGGGCTGCTTGCTTGTCTTGACACCTCAAACTTCAAACGTAGCTTTTAGGATTTGTACTGGGCGCCCCCAGCAGCCCTGCTCCCAAATTGCGAACGTCTGCAGATAGCTCGCAGCCAGAAAGAGCTAGCCTGGAAAGCTGTTGCTCAGCCTCATCTGCCCATGGCACTGCTCGCACAGAGGCACAGAGACTGGGGCTGCTTGCTTGTCTTGCCACCTCAAACTTCAAACGTAGCTTTCGGGATTTGTAATCTCGGCCCCGGCAGCCCTGCTCCCAAATTGCGAACGTCTGCAGATAGCTCGCAGCCAGAAAGAGCTAGCCTGGAAAGCTGTTGCTCAGCCTAATCTGCCCATGGCACTGCTCCCACAGAGGCACAGAGACTGGGGCTGCTTGCTTCTCTTGCCACCTCAAACGTCACATGTATCTCTGGGGGTCCGTGGCGGGCACCTCCGGCAGCCCTGCTCCCAAAATGCGAACGTCTGCAGATAGCTCGCAGGCAGAAAGAGCTAGCCTGGAAAGCTGTTGCTCAGCCTCATCTGCCCATGGCACTGCTCGCACAGAGGTACAGAGACTGTGGCTGCTTGCTTCTCTTGCCGCTTAAAACTTCAAACATATCTTTGGGGATCCGTGCCGGGTGTCTCCGGCAGCCCTGCTCCCAAAATGCGAACGTCTGCAGATAGCTCGCAGCCAGAAAGAGCTAGCCTGGAAAGCTGTTGCTCAGCCTCATCTGCCCATGGCACTGCTCGCACAGAGGCACAGAGACTGGGGCTGCTTGCTTGTTTTCCCACCTCAAACTTCAAATGTATCTTTCGGGATCCGTGCCGGGCGCATCCGGCAGCCCTGCTCCCAAAATGCGAACGTCTGCAGATAGCTCGCAGCCAGAAAGAGCTAGCCTGGAAAGCTGTTGCTCAGCCTCATCTGCCCATGGCACTGCTCGCACAGAGGCACAGAGACTGGGGCTGCTTGCTTGTCTTGACACCTCAAACTTCAAACGTAGCTTTTAGGATTTGTACTGGGCGCCCCCAGCAGCCCTGCTCCCAAATTGCGAACGTCTGCAGATAGCTCGCAGGCAGAAAGAGCTAGCCTGGAAAGCTGTTGCTCAGCCTCATCTGCCCATGGCACTGCTCGCACAGAGGTACAGAGACTGGGGCTGGTTGCTTCTCTTGCCACCTCAAACGTCAAACGTCGCTTTGGGTGTCCGTGCCTGGCGCCTCCGGCAGCCCTGCTCCCAAAATGCGAACGTCTGCAGATAGCTCGCAGCCAGAAAGAGCTAGCCTCGAAAGCTGGTGCTCAGCCTCATCTGCCCATGGCACTGCTCGCACAGAGGCACAGAGACTGGGGCTGCTTGCTTGTCTTGCCACCTCAAACTTCAAATGTATCTTTGGGGATCCGTGCCGGGCGCCCCCGGCAGCCCTGCTCCCAAAATGCGAACGTCTGCAGATAGCTCGCAGCCAGAAAGAGCTAGCCTGGAAAGCTGTTGCTCAGCCCCATCTACCCATGGCACTGCTCGCACAGAGGCACAGAGACTGGGGCTGCTTGCTTGTCTTGCCACCTCAAACGTCAAACGTACCTTTGGGGGTCCGTGCCGGGCGCATCCAGCAGCCCTGCTCCCAAAATGCGAACGTCTGCAGATAGCTCGCAGCCAGAAAGAGCTAGCCTGGAAAGCTGTTGCTCAGCCTCATCTGCCCATGGCACTGCTCGCACAGAGGCACAGAGACTGGGGCTGCTTGCTTGTTTTCCCACCTCAAACTTCAAATGTATCTCTGGGGGTCCGTGCCGGGCGTCTCCGGCAGCCCTGCTCCCAAAATGCGAACGTCTGCAGATAGCTCGCAGCCAGAAAGAGCTAGCCTCGAAAGTTGTTGCTCAGCCTCATCTGCCCATGGCACTGCTCGCACAGAGGTACAGAGACTGGGGCTGGTTGCTTCTCTTGCCACCTCAAACGTCAAACGTCGCTTTGGGTGTCCGTGCCTGGCGCCTCCGGCAGCCCTGCTCCCAAAATGCGAACGTCTGCAGATAGCTCGCAGCCAGAAAGAGCTAGCCTGGAAAGCTGTTGCTCAGCCTCATCTGCCCATGGCACTGCTCGCACAGAGATACAGAGACTGGGGCTGCTTGCTTCTCTTGCCGCTTAAAACTTCAAACATATCTTTGGGGATCCGTGCCGGGCGTCTCCGGCAGCCCTGCTCCCAAAATGCGAACGTCTGCAGATAGCTCGCAGCCAGAAAGAGCTAGCCTGGAAAGCTGTTGCTCAGCCTCATCTGCCCATGGCACTGCTCACACAGAGGCACAGAGACTGGGGCTGCTTGCTTGTTTTCCCACCTCAAACTTCATACGTATCTTTCGGGATCCGTGCCGGGCGCATCCGGCAGCCCTGCTCCCAAAATGCGAACGTCTGCAGATAGCTCGCAGCCAGAAAGAGCTAGCCTGGAAAGCTGTTGCTCAGCCTCATCTGCCCATGGCACTGCTCGCACAGAGGTACAGAGACTGGGGCTGCTTGCTTCTCTTGCCACTTAAAACTTCAAACATATCTTTGGGGATCCGTGCCGGGCGTCTCCGGCAGCCCTGCTCCCAAAATGCGAACGTCTGCAGATAGCTCGCAGCCAGAAAGAGCTAGCCTGGAAAGCTGTTGCTCAGCCTCATCTGCCCATGGCACTGCTCGCACAGAGGCACAGAGACTGGGGCTGCTTGCTTGTTTTCCCACCTCAAACTTCAAACGTATCTTTCGGGATCCGTGCCGGGCGCATCCGGCAGCCCTGCTCCCAAAATGCGAACGTCTGCAGATAGCTCACAGCCAGAAAGAGCTAGCCTCGAAAGCTGTTGCTCAGCCTCATCTGCCCATGGCACTGCTCGCACAGAGACACAGAGACTGGGGCTGCTTGCTTCTCTTGACACCTCAAACTTCAAACGTAGCTTTTAGGATTTGTACTGGGCGCCCCCAGCAGCCCTGCTCCCAAATTGCGAACGTCTGCAGATAGCTCGCAGCCAGAAAGAGCTAGTCTCGAAAGTTGTTGCTCAGCCTCATCTGCCCATGACACTGCTCGCACAGAGGTACAGAGACTGGGGCTGGTTGCTTCTCTTGCCACCTCAAACGTCAAACGTCGCTTTGGGTGTCCGTGCCTGGCGCCTCCGGCAGCCCTGCTCCCAAAATGCGAACGTCTGCAGATAGCTCGCAGCCAGAAAGAGCTAGCCTCGAAAGCTGTTGCTCAGCCTCATCTGCCCATGGCACTGCTCGCACAGAGGCACAGAGACTGGGGCTGCTTGCTTGTCTTGACACCTCAAACTTCAAACGTAGCTTTTAGGATTTGTACTGGGCGCCCCCGACAGCCCTGCTCCCAAATTGCGAACGTCTGCAGATAGCTCGCAGCCAGAAAGAGCTAGCCTCGAAAGCTGTTGCTCAGCCTCATCTGCCCATGGCACTGCTCGCACAGAGGCACAGAGACTGGGGCTGCTTGCTGCTCTAGCCACCTCAAACGTCAAAAGTCGCTTTGGGTGTCCGTGCCTGACGCCTCCGGCAGCACTGCTCCCAAAATGCGAACGTCTGCAGATAGCTCGCAGCCAGAAAGAGCTAGCCTGCAAAGCTGTTGCTCAGCCTCATCTGCCCATGGCACTGCTCGCACAGAGGCACAGAGACTGGGGCTGCTTGCTTGTCTTGCCACCTCAAACTTCAATCGTAGCTTTGGGGATCCGTGCCGGGCGCCCCCGGCAGCCCTGCTCCCAAAATGCGAACGTCTGCAGATAGCTCGCAGCCAGAAAGAGCTAGCCTCGAAAGCTGTTGCTCAGCCCCATCTGCCCATGGCACTGCTCGCACAGAGGCACAGAGACTAGGGCTGCTTGCTTCTCTTGCCACCTCAAACTTCAATCGTATCTTTGGGGATCCGTGCCGGGCGCCCCCGGCAGCCCTGCTCCCAAAATGCGAACGTCTGCAGATAGCTCGCAGCCAGAAAGAGCTAGCCTGGAAAGCTGTTGCTCAGCCCCATCTGCTCATGGCACTGCTCGCACAGAGGTACAGAGACTGGGGCTGGTTGCTTCTCTTGCCACCTCAAATGTCAAACGTCGCTTTGGGTGTCCGTGCCGGGCGCCTCCGTCAGCCCTGCTCCCAAAATGCGAACGTCTGCAGATAGCTCGCAGCCAGAAAGAGCTAGCCTGGAAAGCTGTTGCTCAGCCTCATCTGCCCATGGCACTGCTCACACAGAGGCACAGAGATTGGGGCTGCTTGCTTGTTTTCCCACCTCAAACTTCAAATGTATCTCTGGGGGTCCGTGCCGGGCGTCTCCGTCAGCCCTGCTCCCAAAATGCGAACGTCTGCAGATAGCTCGCAGCCAGAAAGAGCTAGCCTCGAAAGCTGTTGCTCAGCCTCATCTGCCCATGGCACTGCTCGCACAGAGGTACAGAGACTGGGGCTGCTTGCTTGTCTTGACACCTCAAACTTCAAACGTAGCTTTCGGGATTTGTACTGGGCGCCCCCGGCAGCCCTGCTCCCAAATTGCGAACGTCTGCAGATAGCTCGCAGCCAGAAAGAGCTAGCCTCGAAAGCTGTTGCTCAGCCTCATCTGCCCATGGCACTGCTCGCACAGAGGCACAGAGACTGGGGTTGCTTGCTTGTCTTGCCACCTCAAACTTCAAACGTATCTTTCGGGATTTGTAATCTGGG